>NC_039364.1:168096837-168413248 GCF_003573695.1 Papaver somniferum | reverse complement strand
GTTCATCTTCAACAATTCAAATTTCAGTTTTGGCGGGAATTTTTGGCAGCAGCGAACCAGATTGGTGTTGGTGTTTTGGAGGAAATTTAATTATTCAATGGCTGAAACTTCATGGGATGACTGGATTAAACTCAACAGGGTGGTAATGGTCTTCTTTTGGACCAGAATTGGCTAGAGTTTAATGATTCAACAGATTCTCGGGTTTATCTTCCGGCG
Organism: Papaver somniferum; assembly: GCF_003573695.1. Lineage (NCBI taxonomy): Eukaryota > Viridiplantae > Streptophyta > Magnoliopsida > Ranunculales > Papaveraceae > Papaver > Papaver somniferum. The sequence goes on along the minus strand of NC_039364.1, from coordinate 168,413,032 downwards.
GAAACCCTGTTAACAATTTGGACAAGTTTGAGTAAGACTCGAGCGCTGGATTTGGTTGCTTCGGGCCTGTTTGGACAAAACATGGATGGTATATGTGATGGTTTCGATTCAGTTGGGATGGATACTCAAATTCGAACAAAACAGAGAGAGTTCAAACAAATTGGTTTCTGCGGTATTCCCTGGATTTGGTTTGCATGAGTTCTACATGGATTCAGTTGCTGATTTGGTTTGCTATATCCTGTTGCACTAAAACATGACCGGTAAGTGACCTGGAATCGAAAAAAAGAAGATATCGTGTCCACACGATACAACAGGGAAGGAAAGAATATCGAGTATTATTGGATTCTATTTCATTACGGAAGGATTTCGATATATCTTAAACAAGGAAAGATATCTTGATCCAACTCAGTCAACAGCGCACGAAGAGTATTCCCATTCCAAACTCGATCCGACAGGGTGTGAGATATTCCCGTGTTTACTGTGTAAATGGCCTGTGACTGCTCGTGTTTGACTCACTCTGTGACTTGTTGGAGTTTGTTTTCTGCGAGAATAATTCGTGTAGAAGATATTTGACAGCAGCAGAAGCCGTGCAGAAGTAAAGAAGGAAAGAAATCTCAAGTTTTTCCAAGAGAAATAATGAGAAGATATTTGCATTTAATCGGAGGATTTGAAGGTGTTATGAGTATAAATAGGCTTCACAGGATTCACAGAAGGAACATCGAGAGTTTGGGGAAGAAAAAAGAGAGTTGCAGAGCAGCTTCTCTGCTTCTGCAGAGAGAAGAAGAAGAAGAAGAAGAAATTTGACTCCACTGACTGTCACAAGAACTGTCGTTTACTGACAGTACTTGTAACAGTCAGTTTGGCACGCTTATTTTAAATTTGCAACATCTATTGTAACAGTGAACTCTGTAACGCCAATATAGCGTTGCAGATTCATTGTATTATTAGTTTTCTTTAATAAAAATACCATTTGAGCCACAAATTATATTTTTGAGTGTGTATTTATCATGAGAAGCTAAACCCCAACACTGGGTCGACGGAGGAAGACGAACTTCATACATGGGTGATTTTATTTTATTTTTATATGACTTTTGCATTAATTTTAATTGAAATATGATTTAAAAAAATTAGTTATCATTTTATTAGATGGGTCATGCTTGCTTAGATGTTTGATGTCCCATGCTTACGATTTATAACTAATGTTTGGAGAATCTACCTTGGCAAGAATAAGAGTCGATGTTGTTTTATTTGTCGAGCGATAATTGTTTGAGAATGAATAATTGAACCTATTGATATGAGTTTGGCCGAATCCTAGACCCAGTAACTCTATTTTATTCCTTTAAAATTAATCTTAACAAGTCTTAGAGTTCGAATCTTTACTACTACAACAACCACAATCAAAAATCTTAACCATTTTGGCGCCGCCGACGGGATTTGTTTTTAGATTAATTTTTAGGTTTATTTTTTTTTGTACAGTATTTTAATTTCATTTTAGATTTTCTTTTTTTTTCCTTTTTATGCGCTTCTTTTGTATTTGTTTTCAGGGACTTTTTGAGGATGATGACTTCTTCTGAGGAGACGTCATCTACGATGACGCTGGCGGAATATATGCGTAGAAATTCAAATTATCAGGAAACCTCATCTGCGATGACGCTTGATGAATATATGCATAGGCAACGGTATGGAGTTTTTGATCCACATGCAGTAAGTGAAGAATCTCCTTTAGAGATATACGAGAAGTATTATAAACACACACCACCTAGTTTGGAACAATGATTGAGAGTTCTTAAATGTCAAAGATTATTTGCTGATGATGATGATGAATCATGCAGTGACTCTCTGTCCCATACTGAATATATAGATGACCCTGTGGATGATTGTGCAGAGGATTTGCTTAATTCTTTAGATGAATCTATCTCGCAAAAACATTCACCCGACTTACAGGTAGTTTATAGACCCCTAGACTTACAAAAATTACCTAATTTATGGTTAGAATTGTGTGCTTCTAAAATTTTATTGGAGTACTTTGTATCTAAATACCCAGAGGAATTGCATATTCCTGATACAGTGCATGAGTCAATTGATAATTCCCCAGTCTCAATAGAATCCTCATATTTTGTTCATTACGTACTTCCTTGTGCAGTAAAAACATGGTTTAGGGGTAAATCTTTGTTTTTGATAGTTTCAGTGTCTCCGCGTCGTTATAACATAAGTGTGAAGCTATCATTTACAAATGTTGTATTTTGGGTCGATCCCCAAATTTTCAGGTTGTTAATTTTTGGGGATCCTTTTTTGTACATTCCAGTAGGTGTATTTTATTTTCTTTTTATTTTTATATTTTCGTTTATTTTTTTTCATCTTGTGGATTTCCCATCTTAAATTTTGCATTGGATGACTCAATTACATTGAGGACAATGTAATGTTTAAGTGTGGGGGAGTGGTTAACGTTTTACTTTTCTTTTTCAGGAATTTCCTTGCATTTTATGACCAGCTGTGTAGCGGATCTACAGAAAAAAAGTAAAAAATAATAATAATGATCAGTTGTGTAGCGGGTCTATTTAAAAAAAAATGATTGTTAGGGTTATGACCAGCTGTGTAGCGGGTCTTAAAAAAAAAATTATGATCAGCTGTGTAGCGGGTCTCTCTATGTCTCTTATTATATGACCAGCTGTGTAGCGGGTCAATTTTCTGTTTTGCTCGAGGACTAGCAAAATGTAAGTGTGGGGGAATTTGATAAGCACGAAAGTGCGACGTATTTTCACTCATAAATACATTAGCTGGGACTCTTTTTATCACTAATAAACTTGTTTTAGTTGTTTTTGGAAGAATAAGCTCTTGTGGAGAATTGGCTCGAAAAACTATTATTTGCACCCGGAGGACACATGTTATTCGGACTCTCGATGTAGTTTAAAGGGAACCTCAATTACTAAGGGGAGTCCAGTCGCTAAGGGCCACCTTCCTTACTATTAACACCCCATAAGACAAGTGCTAAAGGGACACCCATACAGGATTAAGGGGGAGTTCATCTTCAACAATTCAAATTTCAGTTTTGGCGGGAATTTTTGGCAGCAGCGAACCAGATTAGGGTTCGTGTTTTGGAGGAAATTTAATTATATTCAATGGCTGAAACTTCATGAGATGACTGGATTAAACTCAACAGGGGTGGTAATGGTCTTCTTTTGGACCAGAATTGGCTAGAGTTTAATGATTCAACAGATTCGCGGGTTTATCTTCCGGCGGAAACCCTGTTAACAATTTGGACAAGTTTGAGTAAGACTCGAGCGCTGGATTTGGTTGCTTCGGGCCTGTTTGGACAAAACATGGATGGTATATGTGATGGTTTCGATTCAGTTGGGATGGATACTCAAATTCGAACAAAACAGAGAGAGTTCAAACAAATTGGTTTCTGCGGTATTCCCTGGATTTGGTTTGCATGAGTTCTACATGGATTCAGTTGCTGATTTGGTTTGCTATTATCCTGTTGCACTAAAACATGACCGGTAAGTGACCTGGAATCGAAAAAAAAAAAGATATCGTGTCCACACGATACAACAGGGAAGGAAAGAATATCGAGTATTATTGGATTCTATTTCATTACGGAAGGATTTCTATATATCTTAAACAAGGAAAGATATCTTGAGCCAACTCAGTCAACAACGCACGAAGAGTATTCCCATTCCAAACTCGATCCGACAGGGTGTGAGATATTCCCGTGTTTACTGTGTAAATGGCCTGTGACTGCTCGTGTTTGACTAACTCTGTGACTTGTTGGAGTTTGTTTTCTGCGAGAGTAATTCGTGTAGAAGATATTTGACAGCAGCAGAAGCCGTGCAGAAGTAAAGAAGGAAAGAAAGTCTCAAGTTTTTCCAAGAGAAATAATGAGACGATATTTGCATTTAATCGGAGGATTTGAAGGTGTTATGAGTATAAATAGGCTTCACATGATTCACAGAAGGAACATCGAGAGTTTGGGGAAGAAAAAAGAGAGTTGCAGAGCAGCTTCTCTGCTTCTGCAGCGAGAAGAAGAAGAAGAAGAAGAAATTTGACCTCCACTGACTGTCACAAAGAACTGTCGTTTACTGACAGTACTTGTAACAGTCAGTTGGGCACGCTTATTTTAAATTTGCAACATCTATTGTAACAGTGAACTCTGTAACGCCAATACAGCGTTGCAGATTCATTGTATTATTAGTATTCTTTAATAAAAATACCATTTGAGCCACAAATTATATTTTTGAGTGTGTATTTATCATGAGAAGCTAAACCCCAACACTGGGTCGATGGAGAAACACGAACTTCATACATGGGTGATTTTATTTTATTTTGTATATGAATTTTGCATTAATTTTAATTGAAATATGATTTAAAAAAATTAGTTATCATTTTATTAGATGGGTCATGCTTGCTTAGATGTTTGATATCCCATGCTTACGATTTATAACTAATGTTTGGAGAATCTACATTGGCAAGAATAAGAGTCGATGTTGTTTTATTTGTCGAGCGATAATTGTTTGAGAATGAATAATTGAACCTATTAATATGAGTTTGGCCGAATCCTAGACCCAGTAACACTCTATTTTATTCCTTTAAAATTAATCTTAACAAGTCTTAGAGTTCGAATCTTTACTACTACAACAACCACAATCAAAAATCTTAACCATTTTGGCGCCGCCGACGGGGATTTGTTTTTAGATTAATTTTTAGGTTTATTTTTTTTTGTACAGTATTTTAATTTCATTTTATATTTTCTTTTTTTTTTCCTTTTTATGCGCTTCTTATTGTATTTGTTTTCAGGGACTTTTTGAGGATGATGACTTCTTCTGAGGAGACGTCATCTACGATGACGCTGGCGGAATATATGCGTAGAAATTCAAATTATCAGGAAACCTCATCTGCGATGACGCTTGATGAATATATGCATAGGAAACGGTATGGAGTTTTTGATCCACATGCGGTAAGTGAATAATCTCCTTTAGAGATATACGAGAAGTATTATAAACACACACCACCTAGTTTGGAACAAAGATTGAGAGTTCTTAAATGTCAAAGATTATTTGCTGATGATGACGATGAATCATGGAGTGAATCTCTGTCCCATACTGAATATATAGATGACCCTGTGGATGATTGTGCTGAGGATTTTCTTAATTCTTTAGATGAATCTATCTCGCAAAAACATTCACCCGACTTACAGGTAGTTTATAGACCCCTAGACTTCCAAAAATTACCTAATTTAGGGTTAGAATTGTGTGCTTCTAAAATTTTATTGGAGTACTTTGTATCTAAATACCCAGAGTAATTGCCTATTCCTGATACAGTGCATGAGTCAATTGATAATTCTCCAGTCTCAATAGAATCCCCATATTTTGTTCATTACACACTTCCTTGTGCAGTAAAAACATGGTTTAGGGGTAAATCTTTGTTTTTGATAGTTTCAGTATCTCTGCATCGTTATAACATAAGTGTGAAGCTATCATTTACAAATGTTGTATTTTGGGTCGATCCCCAAATTTTCAGGTTGTTAATTTTTGGGGATCCTTTTTTGTACATCCCAGTAGGTGTATTTTATTTTCTTTTTATTTTTATATTTTCGTTTATTTTTTTCATCTTATGGATTTCCCATCTTAAATTTTGCATTGGATGACTCAATTACATTGAGGACAATGTAATGTTTAAGTGTGGGGGAGTGGTTAACGTTTTACTTTTCTTTTTCAGGAATTTCCTTGCATTTTATGACCAACTGTGTAGCGGGTCTCCAGAAAAAAAATTAAAAAAATAAAAAATAATAATAATAATCAGTTGTGTAGCGGGTCTATATAAAAAAAAAATGATTGTTAGGGTTATGACCAGCTGTGTAGCGGGTCTTAAAAAAAAATTATGATCAGCTGTGTAGCGGGTCTCTCTATGTCTCTTATTATATGACCAGCTGTGTAGCGGGTCAGTTTTCTGTTTTGCTCGAGGACTAGCAAAATGTAAGTGTGGGGGAATTTGATAAGCACGAAAGTGCGACGTATTTTCACCCATAAATACATTAGCTGGGACTCTTTTTATCACTAATAAACTTGTTTTAGTTGTTTTTGGAAGAATAAGCACTTGTGGAGAATTGGCTCGAAAAACTATTATTTGCACCCGGAGGACACATGTTATTCGGACTCTCGATGTAGGTTAAATGGCACCTCAATTACAAAGGGGAGTCCAGTCGCTAAGGGCCACCTTCCTTACTATTTACACCCCATAAGACAAGTGTTAAAGGTACACCCATACAGGATTAAGGGGGAGTTCATCTTCAACAATTCAAATTTCAGTTTTGGCGGGAATTTTTGGCAGCAGCGAACCAGATTAGGGTTCGTGTTTTGGAGGAAATTTAATTAGATTCAATGGCTGAAACTTCATGGGATGACTGGATTAAACTCAACAGGGCTGGTAATGGTCTTCTTTTGGACCAGAATTGGCTAGAGTTTAATGATTCAACAGATTCTCGGGTTTATTTTCCGGCAGAAACCCTGTTAACAATTTGGACAAGTTTGAGTAAGACTCGAGCGCTGGATTTGGTTGCTTCGGGCCTGATTGGACAAAACATGGATGGTATATGTGATGGTTTCGATTCAGTTGGGATGGATACTCAAATTCGAACAAAACAGAGAGAGTTCAAACAAATTGGTTTCTGCGGTATTCCCTGGATTTGGTTTGCATGATTTCTACATGGATTCAGTTGCTGATTTGGTTTGCTATTATCCTGTTGCACTAAAACAGTACCGGTAAGTGACCTGGAATCGAAAAAAAAGAAGATATCGTGTCCACACGATACAACAGGGAAGGAAAGAATATCGACTATTATTTGATTCTATTTCATTACGGAAGGATTTAGATATATCTTAAACAAGGAAAGATATCTTGAGCCAACTCAGTCAACAGCGCACGAAGAGTATTCCCATTCCAAACTCGATCCGACAGGGAGTGATATATTCCCGTGTTTACTGTGTAAATGGCCTGTGACTGCTCGTGTTTGACTCACTCTTTGACTTGTTGGAGTTTGTTTTCTGCGAGAATAATTCGTGTAGAAGATATTTGACAGCAGCAGAAGCCGTGCAGAAGTAAAGAAGGAAAGAAAATCTCAAGTTTTTCCAAGATAAATAATGAGAAGATATTTGCATTTAATCGGAGGATTTGAAGGTGTTATGAGTATAAATAGGCTTCACAGGATTCACAGAAGGAACATCGAGAGTTTGGGGAAGAAAAAAGAGAGTTGCAGAGCAGCTTCTCTGCTTCTGCAGCGAGAAGAAGAAGAAGAAGAAGAAGAAATTTGACCTCCACTGACTGTCACAGAGAACTGTCGTTTACTGACAGTACTTGTAACAGTCAGTTTGGCACGCTTATTTTAAATTTGCAACATCTATTGTAACAGTGACTTCTGTAACGCCAATATAGCGTTGCAGATTCATTGTATTATTAGTTTTCTTTAATAAAAATACCATTTGAGCCACAAATTATATTTTTGAGTGTGTATTTATCATGAGAAGCTAAACCCCAACACTGGGTCGATGGAGAAACACGAACTTCATACATGGGTGATTTTATTTTATTTTTATATGACTTTTGCATTAATTTTAATTGAAATATCATTTAAAAAAATTAGTTATCATTTTATTAGATGGGTCATGCTTGATTAGATGTTTGATGTCCCATGCTTACGATTTATAACTAATGTTTGGAGAATCTACCTTGGCAAGAATAAGAGTCGATGTTGTTTTATTTGTCGAGCGATAATTGTTTGAGAATGAATAATTGAACCTATTGATATGAGTTTGGCATAATCCTAGACCCAGTAACACTCTATTTTATTCCTTTAAAATTAATCTTAACAAGTCTTAGAGTTCGAATCTTTACTACTACAACAACCACAATCAAAAATCTTAACCATTTTGGCGGCGCCGACGCGGATTTGTTTTTAGATTAATTTTTAGGTTTTTTTTTGTACAGTATTTTAATTTCATTTTAGATTTTTTTTTTCCTTTTTATGCGCTTCTTTTTGTATTTGTTTTCAGGGACTTTTTGAGGATGATGACTTCTTCTGAGGAGACGTCATCTACGATGACGCTGGCGGAATATATGCGTAGAAATTCAAATTATCAGGAAACCTCATCTGCGATGACGCTTGATGAATATATGCATAGGCAACGGTATGGAGTTTTTGATCCACATGCGGTAAGTGAAAAATCTCCTTTAGAGATATACGAGAAGTATTATAAACACACACCACCTAGTTTGGAACAAAGATTGAGAGTTCTTAAATGTCAAAGATTATTTGCTGATGATGACGATGAATCATGGAGTGAATCTCTGTCCCATACTGAATATATAGATGACCCTGTGGATGATTGTGCTGAGGATTTTCTTAATTCTTTAGATGAATCTATCTCGCAAAAACATTCACCCGACTTACAGGTAGTTTATAGACCCCTAGACTTCCAAAAATTACCTAATTTAGGGTTAGAATTGTGTGCTTCTAAAATTTTATTGGAGTACTTTGTATCTAAATACCCAGAGTAATTGCCTATTCCTGATACAGTGCATGAGTCAATTGATAATTCCCCAGTCTCAATAGAATCCCCATATTTTGTTCATTACACACTTCCTTGTGCAGTAAAAACATGGTTTAGGGGTAAATCTTTGTTTTTGATAGTTTCAGTATCTCTGCATCGTTATAACATAAGTGTGAAGCTATCATTTACAAATGTTGTATTTTGGGTCGATCCCCAAATTTTCAGGTTGTTAATTTTTGGGGATCCTTTTTTGTACATCCCAGTAGGTGTATTTTATTTTCTTTTTATTTTTATATTTTCGTTTATTTTTTTCATCTTATGGATTTCCCATCTTAAATTTTGCATTGGATGACTCAATTACATTGAGGACAATGTAATGTTTAAGTGTGGGGGAGTGGTTAACGTTTTACTTTTCTTTTTCAGGAATTTCCTTGCATTTTATGACCAACTGTGTAGCGGGTCTCCAGAAAAAAAATTAAAAAAATAAAAAATAATAATAATAATCAGTTGTGTAGCGGGTCTATATAAAAAAAAAATGATTGTTAGGGTTATGACCAGCTGTGTAGCGGGTCTTAAAAAAAAATTATGATCAGCTGTGTAGCGGGTCTCTCTATGTCTCTTATTATATGACCAGCTGTGTAGCGGGTCAGTTTTCTGTTTTGCTCGAGGACTAGCAAAATGTAAGTGTGGGGGAATTTGATAAGCACGAAAGTGCGACGTATTTTCACCCATAAATACATTAGCTGGGACTCTTTTTATCACTAATAAACTTGTTTTAGTTGTTTTTGGAAGAATAAGCACTTGTGGAGAATTGGCTCGAAAAACTATTATTTGCACCCGGAGGACACATGTTATTCGGACTCTCGATGTAGGTTAAATGGCACCTCAATTACAAAGGGGAGTCCAGTCGCTAAGGGCCACCTTCCTTACTATTTACACCCCATAAGACAAGTGTTAAAGGTACACCCATACAGGATTAAGGGGGAGTTCATCTTCAACAATTCAAATTTCAGTTTTGGCGGGAATTTTTGGCAGCAGCGAACCAGATTAGGGTTCGTGTTTTGGAGGAAATTTAATTAGATTCAATGGCTGAAACTTCATGGGATGACTGGATTAAACTCAACAGGGCTGGTAATGGTCTTCTTTTGGACCAGAATTGGCTAGAGTTTAATGATTCAACAGATTCTCGGGTTTATTTTCCGGCAGAAACCCTGTTAACAATTTGGACAAGTTTGAGTAAGACTCGAGCGCTGGATTTGGTTGCTTCGGGCCTGATTGGACAAAACATGGATGGTATATGTGATGGTTTCGATTCAGTTGGGATGGATACTCAAATTCGAACAAAACAGAGAGAGTTCAAACAAATTGGTTTCTGCGGTATTCCCTGGATTTGGTTTGCATGATTTCTACATGGATTCAGTTGCTGATTTGGTTTGCTATTATCCTGTTGCACTAAAACAGTACCGGTAAGTGACCTGGAATCGAAAAAAAAGAAGATATCGTGTCCACACGATACAACAGGGAAGGAAAGAATATCGACTATTATTTGATTCTATTTCATTACGGAAGGATTTAGATATATCTTAAACAAGGAAAGATATCTTGAGCCAACTCAGTCAACAGCGCACGAAGAGTATTCCCATTCCAAACTCGATCCGACAGGGAGTGATATATTCCCGTGTTTACTGTGTAAATGGCCTGTGACTGCTCGTGTTTGACTCACTCTTTGACTTGTTGGAGTTTGTTTTCTGCGAGAATAATTCGTGTAGAAGATATTTGACAGCAGCAGAAGCCGTGCAGAAGTAAAGAAGGAAAGAAAATCTCAAGTTTTTCCAAGATAAATAATGAGAAGATATTTGCATTTAATCGGAGGATTTGAAGGTGTTATGAGTATAAATAGGCTTCACAGGATTCACAGAAGGAACATCGAGAGTTTGGGGAAGAAAAAAGAGAGTTGCAGAGCAGCTTCTCTGCTTCTGCAGCGAGAAGAAGAAGAAGAAGAAGAAGAAATTTGACCTCCACTGACTGTCACAGAGAACTGTCGTTTACTGACAGTACTTGTAACAGTCAGTTTGGCACGCTTATTTTAAATTTGCAACATCTATTGTAACAGTGACTTCTGTAACGCCAATATAGCGTTGCAGATTCATTGTATTATTAGTTTTCTTTAATAAAAATACCATTTGAGCCACAAATTATATTTTTGAGTGTGTATTTATCATGAGAAGCTAAACCCCAACACTGGGTCGATGGAGAAACACGAACTTCATACATGGGTGATTTTATTTTATTTTTATATGACTTTTGCATTAATTTTAATTGAAATATCATTTAAAAAAATTAGTTATCATTTTATTAGATGGGTCATGCTTGATTAGATGTTTGATGTCCCATGCTTACGATTTATAACTAATGTTTGGAGAATCTACCTTGGCAAGAATAAGAGTCGATGTTGTTTTATTTGTCGAGCGATAATTGTTTGAGAATGAATAATTGAACCTATTGATATGAGTTTGGCATAATCCTAGACCCAGTAACACTCTATTTTATTCCTTTAAAATTAATCTTAACAAGTCTTAGAGTTCGAATCTTTACTACTACAACAACCACAATCAAAAATCTTAACCATTTTGGCGGCGCCGACGCGGATTTGTTTTTAGATTAATTTTTAGGTTTTTTTTTGTACAGTATTTTAATTTCATTTTAGATTTTTTTTTTCCTTTTTATGCGCTTCTTTTTGTATTTGTTTTCAGGGACTTTTTGAGGATGATGACTTCTTCTGAGGAGACGTCATCTACGATGACGCTGGCGGAATATATGCGTAGAAATTCAAATTATCAGGAAACCTCATCTGCGATGACGCTTGATGAATATATGCATAGGCAACGGTATGGAGTTTTTGATCCACATGCGGTAAGTGAAAAATCTCCTTTAGAGATATACGAGAAGTATTATAAACACACACCACCTAGTTTGGAACAAAGATTGAGAGTTCTTAAATGTCAAAGATTATTTGCTGATGATGACGATGAATCATGGAGTGAATCTCTGTCCCATACTGAATATATAGATGACCCTGTGGATGATTGTGCTGAGGATTTTCTTAATTCTTTAGATGAATCTATCTCGCAAAAACATTCACCCGACTTACAGGTAGTTTATAGACCCCTAGACTTCCAAAAATTACCTAATTTAGGGTTAGAATTGTGTGCTTCTAAAATTTTATTGGAGTACTTTGTATCTAAATACCCAGAGTAATTGCCTATTCCTGATACAGTGCATGAGTCAATTGATAATTCCCCAGTCTCAATAGAATCCCCATATTTTGTTCATTACACACTTCCTTGTGCAGTAAAAACATGGTTTAGGGGTAAATCTTTGTTTTTGATAGTTTCAGTATCTCTGCATCGTTATAACATAAGTGTGAAGCTATCATTTACAAATGTTGTATTTTGGGTCGATCCCCAAATTTTCAGGTTGTTAATTTTTGGGGATCCTTTTTTGTACATCCCAGTAGGTGTATTTTATTTTCTTTTTATTTTTATATTTTCGTTTATTTTTTTCATCTTATGGATTTCCCATCTTAAATTTTGCATTGGATGACTCAATTACATTGAGGACAATGTAATGTTTAAGTGTGGGGGAGTGGTTAACGTTTTACTTTTCTTTTTCAGGAATTTCCTTGCATTTTATGACCAACTGTGTAGCGGGTCTCCAGAAAAAAAATTAAAAAAATAAAAAATAATAATAATAATCAGTTGTGTAGCGGGTCTATATAAAAAAAAAATGATTGTTAGGGTTATGACCAGCTGTGTAGCGGGTCTTAAAAAAAAATTATGATCAGCTGTGTAGCGGGTCTCTCTATGTCTCTTATTATATGACCAGCTGTGTAGCGGGTCAGTTTTCTGTTTTGCTCGAGGACTAGCAAAATGTAAGTGTGGGGGAATTTGATAAGCACGAAAGTGCGACGTATTTTCACCCATAAATACATTAGCTGGGACTCTTTTTATCACTAATAAACTTGTTTTAGTTGTTTTTGGAAGAATAAGCACTTGTGGAGAATTGGCTCGAAAAACTATTATTTGCACCCGGAGGACACATGTTATTCGGACTCTCGATGTAGGTTAAATGGCACCTCAATTACAAAGGGGAGTCCAGTCGCTAAGGGCCACCTTCCTTACTATTTACACCCCATAAGACAAGTGTTAAAGGTACACCCATACAGGATTAAGGGGGAGTTCATCTTCAACAATTCAAATTTCAGTTTTGGCGGGAATTTTTGGCAGCAGCGAACCAGATTAGGGTTCGTGTTTTGGAGGAAATTTAATTAGATTCAATGGCTGAAACTTCATGGGATGACTGGATTAAACTCAACAGGGCTGGTAATGGTCTTCTTTTGGACCAGAATTGGCTAGAGTTTAATGATTCAACAGATTCTCGGGTTTATTTTCCGGCAGAAACCCTGTTAACAATTTGGACAAGTTTGAGTAAGACTCGAGCGCTGGATTTGGTTGCTTCGGGCCTGATTGGACAAAACATGGATGGTATATGTGATGGTTTCGATTCAGTTGGGATGGATACTCAAATTCGAACAAAACAGAGAGAGTTCAAACAAATTGGTTTCTGCGGTATTCCCTGGATTTGGTTTGCATGATTTCTACATGGATTCAGTTGCTGATTTGGTTTGCTATTATCCTGTTGCACTAAAACAGTACCGGTAAGTGACCTGGAATCGAAAAAAAAGAAGATATCGTGTCCACACGATACAACAGGGAAGGAAAGAATATCGACTATTATTTGATTCTATTTCATTACGGAAGGATTTAGATATATCTTAAACAAGGAAAGATATCTTGAGCCAACTCAGTCAACAGCGCACGAAGAGTATTCCCATTCCAAACTCGATCCGACAGGGAGTGATATATTCCCGTGTTTACTGTGTAAATGGCCTGTGACTGCTCGTGTTTGACTCACTCTTTGACTTGTTGGAGTTTGTTTTCTGCGAGAATAATTCGTGTAGAAGATATTTGACAGCAGCAGAAGCCGTGCAGAAGTAAAGAAGGAAAGAAAATCTCAAGTTTTTCCAAGATAAATAATGAGAAGATATTTGCATTTAATCGGAGGATTTGAAGGTGTTATGAGTATAAATAGGCTTCACAGGATTCACAGAAGGAACATCGAGAGTTTGGGGAAGAAAAAAGAGAGTTGCAGAGCAGCTTCTCTGCTTCTGCAGCGAGAAGAAGAAGAAGAAGAAGAAGAAATTTGACCTCCACTGACTGTCACAGAGAACTGTCGTTTACTGACAGTACTTGTAACAGTCAGTTTGGCACGCTTATTTTAAATTTGCAACATCTATTGTAACAGTGACTTCTGTAACGCCAATATAGCGTTGCAGATTCATTGTATTATTAGTTTTCTTTAATAAAAATACCATTTGAGCCACAAATTATATTTTTGAGTGTGTATTTATCATGAGAAGCTAAACCCCAACACTGGGTCGATGGAGAAACACGAACTTCATACATGGGTGATTTTATTTTATTTTTATATGACTTTTGCATTAATTTTAATTGAAATATCATTTAAAAAAATTAGTTATCATTTTATTAGATGGGTCATGCTTGATTAGATGTTTGATGTCCCATGCTTACGATTTATAACTAATGTTTGGAGAATCTACCTTGGCAAGAATAAGAGTCGATGTTGTTTTATTTGTCGAGCGATAATTGTTTGAGAATGAATAATTGAACCTATTGATATGAGTTTGGCATAATCCTAGACCCAGTAACACTCTATTTTATTCCTTTAAAATTAATCTTAACAAGTCTTAGAGTTCGAATCTTTACTACTACAACAACCACAATCAAAAATCTTAACCATTTTGGCGGCGCCGACGCGGATTTGTTTTTAGATTAATTTTTAGGTTTTTTTTTGTACAGTATTTTAATTTCATTTTAGATTTTTTTTTTCCTTTTTATGCGCTTCTTTTTGTATTTGTTTTCAGGGACTTTTTGAGGATGATGACTTCTTCTGAGGAGACGTCATCTACGATGACGCTGGCGGAATATATGCGTAGAAATTCAAATTATCAGGAAACCTCATCTGCGATGACGCTTGATGAATATATGCATAGGCAACGGTATGGAGTTTTTGATCCACATGCGGTAAGTGAAAAATCTCCTTTAGAGATATACGAGAAGTATTATAAACACACACCACCTAGTTTGGAACAAAGATTGAGAGTTCTTAAATGTCAAAGATTATTTGCTGATGATGACGATGAATCATGGAGTGAATCTCTGTCCCATACTGAATATATAGATGACCCTGTGGATGATTGTGCTGAGGATTTTCTTAATTCTTTAGATGAATCTATCTCGCAAAAACATTCACCCGACTTACAGGTAGTTTATAGACCCCTAGACTTCCAAAAATTACCTAATTTAGGGTTAGAATTGTGTGCTTCTAAAATTTTATTGGAGTACTTTGTATCTAAATACCCAGAGTAATTGCCTATTCCTGATACAGTGCATGAGTCAATTGATAATTCCCCAGTCTCAATAGAATCCCCATATTTTGTTCATTACACACTTCCTTGTGCAGTAAAAACATGGTTTAGGGGTAAATCTTTGTTTTTGATAGTTTCAGTATCTCTGCATCGTTATAACATAAGTGTGAAGCTATCATTTACAAATGTTGTATTTTGGGTCGATCCCCAAATTTTCAGGTTGTTAATTTTTGGGGATCCTTTTTTGTACATCCCAGTAGGTGTATTTTATTTTCTTTTTATTTTTATATTTTCGTTTATTTTTTTCATCTTATGGATTTCCCATCTTAAATTTTGCATTGGATGACTCAATTACATTGAGGACAATGTAATGTTTAAGTGTGGGGGAGTGGTTAACGTTTTACTTTTCTTTTTCAGGAATTTCCTTGCATTTTATGACCAACTGTGTAGCGGGTCTCCAGAAAAAAAATTAAAAAAATAAAAAATAATAATAATAATCAGTTGTGTAGCGGGTCTATATAAAAAAAAAATGATTGTTAGGGTTATGACCAGCTGTGTAGCGGGTCTTAAAAAAAAATTATGATCAGCTGTGTAGCGGGTCTCTCTATGTCTCTTATTATATGACCAGCTGTGTAGCGGGTCAGTTTTCTGTTTTGCTCGAGGACTAGCAAAATGTAAGTGTGGGGGAATTTGATAAGCACGAAAGTGCGACGTATTTTCACCCATAAATACATTAGCTGGGACTCTTTTTATCACTAATAAACTTGTTTTAGTTGTTTTTGGAAGAATAAGCACTTGTGGAGAATTGGCTCGAAAAACTATTATTTGCACCCGGAGGACACATGTTATTCGGACTCTCGATGTAGGTTAAATGGCACCTCAATTACAAAGGGGAGTCCAGTCGCTAAGGGCCACCTTCCTTACTATTTACACCCCATAAGACAAGTGTTAAAGGTACACCCATACAGGATTAAGGGGGAGTTCATCTTCAACAATTCAAATTTCAGTTTTGGCGGGAATTTTTGGCAGCAGCGAACCAGATTAGGGTTCGTGTTTTGGAGGAAATTTAATTAGATTCAATGGCTGAAACTTCATGGGATGACTGGATTAAACTCAACAGGGCTGGTAATGGTCTTCTTTTGGACCAGAATTGGCTAGAGTTTAATGATTCAACAGATTCTCGGGTTTATTTTCCGGCAGAAACCCTGTTAACAATTTGGACAAGTTTGAGTAAGACTCGAGCGCTGGATTTGGTTGCTTCGGGCCTGATTGGACAAAACATGGATGGTATATGTGATGGTTTCGATTCAGTTGGGATGGATACTCAAATTCGAACAAAACAGAGAGAGTTCAAACAAATTGGTTTCTGCGGTATTCCCTGGATTTGGTTTGCATGATTTCTACATGGATTCAGTTGCTGATTTGGTTTGCTATTATCCTGTTGCA
This sequence comes from Papaver somniferum, assembly GCF_003573695.1. Lineage (NCBI taxonomy): Eukaryota > Viridiplantae > Streptophyta > Magnoliopsida > Ranunculales > Papaveraceae > Papaver > Papaver somniferum. The sequence goes on along the minus strand of NC_039364.1, from coordinate 168,396,535 downwards.
CTAAAACAGTACCGGTAAGTGACCTGGAATCGAAAAAAAAGAAGATATCGTGTCCACACGATACAACAGGGAAGGAAAGAATATCGACTATTATTTGATTCTATTTCATTACGGAAGGATTTAGATATATCTTAAACAAGGAAAGATATCTTGAGCCAACTCAGTCAACAGCGCACGAAGAGTATTCCCATTCCAAACTCGATCCGACAGGGAGTGATATATTCCCGTGTTTACTGTGTAAATGGCCTGTGACTGCTCGTGTTTGACTCACTCTTTGACTTGTTGGAGTTTGTTTTCTGCGAGAATAATTCGTGTAGAAGATATTTGACAGCAGCAGAAGCCGTGCAGAAGTAAAGAAGGAAAGAAAATCTCAAGTTTTTCCAAGATAAATAATGAGAAGATATTTGCATTTAATCGGAGGATTTGAAGGTGTTATGAGTATAAATAGGCTTCACAGGATTCACAGAAGGAACATCGAGAGTTTGGGGAAGAAAAAAGAGAGTTGCAGAGCAGCTTCTCTGCTTCTGCAGCGAGAAGAAGAAGAAGAAGAAGAAGAAATTTGACCTCCACTGACTGTCACAGAGAACTGTCGTTTACTGACAGTACTTTTCTTTAATAAAAATACCATTTGAGCCACAAATTATATTTTTGAGTGTGTATTTATCATGAGAAGCTAAACCCCAACACTGGGTCGATGGAGAAACACGAACTTCATACATGGGTGATTTTATTTTATTTTTATATGACTTTTGCATTAATTTTAATTGAAATATCATTTAAAAAAATTAGTTATCATTTTATTAGATGGGTCATGCTTGATTAGATGTTTGATGTCCCATGCTTACGATTTATAACTAATGTTTGGAGAATCTACCTTGGCAAGAATAAGAGTCGATGTTGTTTTATTTGTCGAGCGATAATTGTTTGAGAATGAATAATTGAACCTATTGATATGAGTTTGGCATAATCCTAGACCCAGTAACACTCTATTTTATTCCTTTAAAATTAATCTTAACAAGTCTTAGAGTTCGAATCTTTACTACTACAACAACCACAATCAAAAATCTTAACCATTTTGGCGGCGCCGACGCGGATTTGTTTTTAGATTAATTTTTAGGTTTTTTTTTGTACAGTATTTTAATTTCATTTTAGATTTTTTTTTTCCTTTTTATGCGCTTCTTTTTGTATTTGTTTTCAGGGACTTTTTGAGGATGATGACTTCTTCTGAGGAGACGTCATCTACGATGACGCTGGCGGAATATATGCGTAGAAATTCAAATTATCAGGAAACCTCATCTGCGATGACGCTTGATGAATATATGCATAGGCAACGGTATGGAGTTTTTGATCCACATGCGGTAAGTGAAAAATCTCCTTTAGAGATATACGAGAAGTATTATAAACACACACCACCTAGTTTGGAACAAAGATTGAGAGTTCTTAAATGTCAAAGATTATTTGCTGATGATGACGATGAATCATGGAGTGAATCTCTGTCCCATACTGAATATATAGATGACCCTGTGGATGATTGTGCTGAGGATTTTCTTAATTCTTTAGATGAATCTATCTCGCAAAAACATTCACCCGACTTACAGGTAGTTTATAGACCCCTAGACTTCCAAAAATTACCTAATTTAGGGTTAGAATTGTGTGCTTCTAAAATTTTATTGGAGTACTTTGTATCTAAATACCCAGAGTAATTGCCTATTCCTGATACAGTGCATGAGTCAATTGATAATTCCCCAGTCTCAATAGAATCCCCATATTTTGTTCATTACACACTTCCTTGTGCAGTAAAAACATGGTTTAGGGGTAAATCTTTGTTTTTGATAGTTTCAGTATCTCTGCATCGTTATAACATAAGTGTGAAGCTATCATTTACAAATGTTGTATTTTGGGTCGATCCCCAAATTTTCAGGTTGTTAATTTTTGGGGATCCTTTTTTGTACATCCCAGTAGGTGTATTTTATTTTCTTTTTATTTTTATATTTTCGTTTATTTTTTTCATCTTATGGATTTCCCATCTTAAATTTTGCATTGGATGACTCAATTACATTGAGGACAATGTAATGTTTAAGTGTGGGGGAGTGGTTAACGTTTTACTTTTCTTTTTCAGGAATTTCCTTGCATTTTATGACCAACTGTGTAGCGGGTCTCCAGAAAAAAAATTAAAAAAATAAAAAATAATAATAATAATCAGTTGTGTAGCGGGTCTATATAAAAAAAAAATGATTGTTAGGGTTATGACCAGCTGTGTAGCGGGTCTTAAAAAAAAATTATGATCAGCTGTGTAGCGGGTCTCTCTATGTCTCTTATTATATGACCAGCTGTGTAGCGGGTCAGTTTTCTGTTTTGCTCGAGGACTAGCAAAATGTAAGTGTGGGGGAATTTGATAAGCACGAAAGTGCGACGTATTTTCACCCATAAATACATTAGCTGGGACTCTTTTTATCACTAATAAACTTGTTTTAGTTGTTTTTGGAAGAATAAGCACTTGTGGAGAATTGGCTCGAAAAACTATTATTTGCACCCGGAGGACACATGTTATTCGGACTCTCGATGTAGGTTAAAGGGCACCTCAATTACAAAGGGGAGTCCAGTCGCTAAGGGCCACCTTCCTTACTATTAACACCCCATAAGACAAGTGTTAAAGGGACACCCATACAGGATTAAGGGGGAGTTCATCTTCAACAATTCAAATTTCAGTTTTGGCGGGAATTTTTGGCAGCAGCGAACCAGATTAGGGTTCGTGTTTTGGAGGAAATTTAATTAGATTCAATGGCTGAAACTTCATGGGATGACTGGATTAAACTCAACAGGGCTGGTAATGGTCTTCTTTTGGACCAGAATTGGCTAGAGTTTAATGATTCAACAGATTCTCGGGTTTATCTTCCGGCGGAAACCCTGTTAACAATTTGGACAAGTTTGAGTAAGACTCGAGCGCTGGATTTGGTTGCTTCGGGCCTGTTTGGACAAAAAATGGATGGTATATGTGATGGTTTCGATTCAGTTGGGATGGATACTCAAATTCGAACAAAACAGAGAGAGTTCAAACAAATTGGTTTCTGCGGTATTCCCTGGATTTGGTTTGCATGATTTCTACATGGATTCAGTTGCTGATTTGGTTTGCTATTATCCTGTTGCACTAAAACAGTACCGGTAAGTGACCTGGAATCGAAAAAAAAGAAGATATCGTGTCCACACGATACAACAGGGAAGGAAAGAATATCGACTATTATTTGATTCTATTTCATTACGGAAGGATTTAGATATATCTTAAACAAGGAAAGATATCTTGAGCCAACTCAGTCAACAGCGCACGAAGAGTATTCCCATTCCAAACTCGATCCGACAGGGAGTGATATATTCCCGTGTTTACTGTGTAAATGGCCTGTGACTGCTCGTGTTTGACTCACTCTTTGACTTGTTGGAGTTTGTTTTCTGCGAGAATAATTCGTGTAGAAGATATTTGACAGCAGCAGAAGCCGTGCAGAAGTAAAGAAGGAAAGAAAATCTCAAGTTTTTCCAAGATAAATAATGAGAAGATATTTGCATTTAATCGGAGGATTTGAAGGTGTTATGAGTATAAATAGGCTTCACAGGATTCACAGAAGGAACATCGAGAGTTTGGGGAAGAAAAAAGAGAGTTGCAGAGCAGCTTCTCTGCTTCTGCAGCGAGAAGAAGAAGAAGAAGAAGAAGAAATTTGACCTCCACTGACTGTCACAGAGAACTGTCGTTTACTGACAGTACTTGAAACAGTCAGTTTGGCACGCTTATTTTAAATTTGCAACATCTATTGTAACAGTGACTTCTGTAACGCCAATATAGCGTTGCAGATTCATTGTATTATTAGTTTTCTTTAATAAAAATACCATTTGAGCCACAAATTATATTTTTGAGTGTGTATTTATCATGAGAAGCTAAACCCCAACACTGGGTCGACGGAGGAAGACCAACTTCATACATGGGTGATTCTATTTTATTTTTTATATGACTTTTGCATTAATTTTAATTGAAATATGATTTAAAAAAATAAGTTATCATTTTATTAGATGGGTCATGCTTGCTTAGATGTTTGATGTCCCATGCTTACGATTTATAACTAATGTTTGGAGAATCTACCTTGGCAAGAATAAGAGTCGATGTTGTTTTATTTGTCGAGCGATAATTGTTTGAGAATGAATAATTGAACCTATTGATATGAGTTTGGCCTAATCCTAGATCCAGTAACTCTCTATTTTATTCCTTTAAAATTAATCTTAACAAGTCTTAGAGTTCGAATCTTTACTACTACAACAACCACAATCAAAAATCTTAACCATTTTGGCGCCGCCGACGGGGATTTGTTTTTAGATTAATTTTTAGGTTTATTTTTTTTTTGTACAGTATTTTAATTTCATTTTAGATTTTCTTTTTTTTTTTCCTTTTTATGCGCTTCTTTTTGTATTTGTTTTCAGGGACTTTTTGAGGATGATGACTTCTTTTGAGGAGACGTCATCTACGATGACGCTGGCGGAATATATGCGTAGAAATTCAAATTATCAGGAAACCTCATCTTCGATGACGCATGATGAATATATGCATAGGCAACGGTATGGAGTTTTTGATCCACATGCGGTAAGTGAAGAATCTCCGTTAGAGATATACGAGAAGTATTATAAACACACACCACCTAGTTTGGAACAAAGATTGAGAGTTCTTAAATGTCAAAGATTATTTGCTGATGATGATGAATCATGTAGTGACTCTCTGTCCCATACTGAATATATAGATGACCCTGTGGATGATTGTGCAGAGGATTTGCTTAATTCTTTAGATGAATCTATCTCGCAAAAACATTCACCCGACTTACAGGTAGTTTATAGACCCCTATACTTCCAAAAATTACCTAATTTAGGGTTTGAATTGTGTGCTTCTAAAATTTTATTGGAGTACTTTGTATCTAAATACCCAGAGGAATTGCCTATTCCTGATACAGTGCATGAGTCAATTGATAATTCCCCAGTCTCAATAGAATCCCCATATTTTGTTCATTACGCACTTCCTTGTGCAGTAAAAACATGGTTTAGGGGTAAATCTTGGTTTTTGATAGTTTCAGTGTCTCTGCATCGTTATAACATAAGTGTGAAGCTATTATTTACAAATGTTGTATTTTGGGTCGATCCCCAAATTTTCAGGTTGTTAATTTTTGGGGATCCTTTTTTGTACATTTCAGTAGGTGTATTTTATTTTCTTTTTATTTTTATATTTTCGTTTATTTTTTTCATCTTATGGATTTCCCATCTTAAATTTTGCATTGGATGACTCAATTACATTGAGGACAATGTAATGTTTAAGTGTGGGGGGAGTGGTTAACGTTTTACTTTTCTTTTTCAGGAATTTCCTTGCATTTTATGACCAGATGTGTAGCGGGTCTCCAGAAAAAAAATTAAAAATATAAAAAATAATAATAATGATAAGTTGTGTAGCGCGTCTATATAAAAAAAAATGATTGTTAGGGTTATGACCAGCTGTGTAGCGGGTCTTAAAAAAAAATTTATGATCAGCTGTGTAGCGGGTCTCTCTATGTCTCTTATTATATGACCAGCTGTGTAGCGGGTCAGTTTTCTGTTTTGCTCGAGGACTAGCAAAATGTAAGTGTGGGGGAATTTGATAAGCACGAAAGTGCGACGTATTTTCACCCATAAATACATTAGACGGGACTCTTTTTATCACTAATAAACTTGTTTTAGTTGTTTTTGGAAGAATAAGCTCTTGTGGAGAATTGGCTCGAAAAACTATTATTTGCACCCGGAGGACACATGTTATTCGGACTCTCGATGTAGGTTAAAGGGCACCTCAATTACTAAGGGGAGTCCAGTCACTAAGGGCCACCTTCCTTACTATTAACACCCCATAAGACAAGTGTTAAAGGGACACCCATACAGGATTAAGGGGGAGTTCATCTTCAACAATTCAAATTTCAGTTTTGGCGGGAATTTTTGGCAGCAGCGAACCAGATTAGGGTTCGTGTTTTGGAGGAAATTTAATTAGATTCAATGGCTGAAAATTCATGGGATGACTGGATTAAACTCAACAGGGCTGGTAATGGTCTTCTTTTGGACCAGAATTGGCTAGAGTTTAATGATTCAACAGATTCTCGGGTTTATCTTCCGGCGGAAACCCTGTTAACAATTTGGACAAGTTTGAGTAAGACTCGAGCGCTGGATTTGGTTGCTTCGGGCCTGTTTGGACAAAACATGGATGGTATATGTGATGGTTTCGATTCAGTTGGGATGGATACTCAAATTCGAACAAAACAGAGAGAGTTCAAACAAATTGGTTTATGCGGTATTCCCTGGATTTGGTTTGCATGAGTTCTACATGGATTCAGTTGCTGATTTGGTTTGCTATTATCCTGTTGCACTAAAACATGATCGGTAAGTGACCTGGAATCGAAAAAAAAGAAGATATCGTGTCCACACGATACAACAGGGAAGGAAAGAATATCGAGTATTATTGGATTCTATTTCATTACGGAAGGATTTCTATATATCTTAAACAAGGAAAGATATCTTGATCCAACCCAGTCAACAGCGCACGAAGAGTATTCCCATTCCAAACTCGATCCGACAGTGTGTGAGATATTCCCGTGTTTACTGTGTAAATGGCCTGTGACTGCTCGTGTTTGACTCACTCTGTGACTTGTTGGAGTTTGTTTTCTGCGAGAATAATTCGTGTAGAAGATATTTGACAACAGCAGAAGTCGTGCAGAAGTAAAGAAGGAAAGAAAATCTCAAGTTTTTCCAAGAGAAATAATGAGAAAATATTTGCATTTAATCGGAGGATTTGAAGGTGTTATGAGTATAAATAGGCTTCACAGGATTCGTAGAAGGAACATCGAGAGTTTGGGGAAGAAAACTGAGAGTTGCAGAGCAGCTTCTCTGCTTCTGCAGCGAGAAGAAGAAGAAGAAGAAGAAGAAATTTGACCTCCACTGACTGTCACAGAGAACTGTCGTTTACTGACAGTACTTGAAACAGTCAGTTTGGCACGCTTATTTTAAATTTGCAACATCTATTGTAACAGTGACTTCTGTAACGCCAATATAGCGTTGCAGATTCATTGTATTATTATTTTTCTTTTATAAAAATACCATTTGAGCCACAAATTATATTTTTGAGTGTGTATTTATCATGAGAAGCTAAACCCCAACACTGGGTCGACGGAGGAAGACGAACTTCATACATGGGTGATTTTATTTTTTTTTTATATGACTTTTGCATTAATTTTAATTGAAATATCATTTAAAAAAATTAGTTATCATTTTATTAGATGGGTCATGCTTGCTTAGATGTTTGATGTCCCATGCTTACGATTTATAACTAATGTTTGGAGAATCTACCTTGGCAAGAATAAGAGTCGATGTTGTTTTATTTGTCGAGCGATAATTGTTTGAGAATGAATAATTGAACCTATTGATATGAGTTTGGCATAATCCTAGACCCAGTAACACTCTATTTTATTCCTTTAAAATTAATCTTAACAAGTCTTAGAGTTCAAATCTTTACTACTACAACAACCACAATCAAAAATCTTAACCATTTTGGCGGCGCCGACGCGGATTTGTTTTTAGATTAATTTTTAGGTTTTTTTTTGTACAGTATTTTAATTTCATTTTAGATTTTTTTTTTCCTTTTTATGCGCTTCTTTTTGTATTTGTTTTCAGGGACTAATTGAGGATGATGACTTCTTCTGAGGAGACGTCATCTACGATGACGCTGGCGGAATATATGCGTAGAAATTCAAATTATCAGGAAACCTCATCTGCGATGACGCTTGATGAATATATGCATAGGCAACGGTATGGAGTTTTTGATCCACATGCGGTAAGTGAAGAATCTCCTTTAGAGATATACGAGAAGTATTATAAACACACACCACCTAGTTTGGAACAAAGATTGAGAGTTCTTAAATGTCAAAGATTATTTGCTGATGATGATGATGAATCATGCAGTGACTCTCTGTCCCATACTGAATATATAGATGACCCTGTGGATGATTGTGCAGAGGATTTGCTTAATTCTTTAGATGAATCTATCTCACAAAAACATTCACCCGACTTACATGTAGTTTATAGACCCCTAGACTTCCAAAAATTACCTAATTTAGGGTTAGAATTGTGTGCTTCTAAAATTTTACTGGAGTACTTTGTATCTAAATACCCAGAGGAATTGCCTATTCCTGATACAGTGCATGAGTCAATTGATAATTCCCCAGTCTCAATAGAATCCTCATATTTTGTTCTTTACGCACTTCCTTGTGCAGTAAAATCATGGTTTAGGGGTAAATCTTTGGTTTTGATAGTTTCAATGTCTCCGCATCGTTATAACATAAGTGTGAAGCTATCATTTACAAATGTTGTATTTTGGGTCGATCCCCAAATTTTCAGGTTGTTAATTTTTGGGGATCCTTTTTTGTACATTCCAGTAGGTGTATTTTATTTCTTTTTATTTTTATATTTTCGTTTATTTTTTTTCATCTTATGGATTTCCCATCTTAAATTTTGCATTGGATGACTCAATTACATTGAGGACAGTAATGTTTAAGTGTGGGGGAGTGGTTAGCGTTTTACTTTTCTTTTTCAGGAATTTCCTTGCATTTTATGACCAGCTGTGTAGCGGGTCTCCAGAAAAAAATAAAAACAAATAATAATAATAATAATAATTATCAGTTGTGTAGCGGGTCTATACATAAAAAATGATTGTTAGGGTTATGACCAGCTGTGTAGCGGGTCTTTTCTTTGTTTTGCATTATATGACCAGCTGTGTAGCGGGTCTCTCTATGTCTCTTATTATATGACCAGTTGTGTAGCGGGTCAGTTTTCTGTTTTTCTCGAGGACTAGCAAAATGTAAGTGTGGGGGAATTCGATAAGCATGAAAGTGCGACGTATTTTCACCCATAAATACATTAGCTGGGACTCTTTTTATCACTAATAAACTTGTTTTAGTTGTTTTCGGAAGAATAAGCTCTTGTTGAGAATTGGCTCGAAAAACTATTATTTGCACCCGGAGGACACATGTTATTCGGACTCTCGATGTAGGTTAAGGGGCACCTCAATTACTAAGGGGCGTCCAGTCGCTAAGGGCCACCTTCCTTACTATTTACACCCCATAAGACAAGTTCTAAAGGGACACCCATACAGGATTAAGGGGGAGTTCATCTTCAACAATTCAAATTTCAGTTTTGGCGAGAATTTTTGGCAGCAGCGAACCAGATTAGGGTTCGTGTTTTGGAGGAAATTTAATTAGATTCAATGGCTGAAACTTCATGGGATGACTGGATTAAACTCAACAGGGCTGGTAATGGTCTTCTTTTGGACCAGAATTGGATAGAGTTTAATGATTCAACAGATTCTCGGGTTTATCTTCCGGCGGAAACCCTGTTAACAATTTGGACAAGTTTGAGTAAGACTCGAGCGCTGGATTTGGTTGCTTCGGGCCTGTTTGGACAAAACATGGATGATATATGTGATGGTTTCGATTCAGTTGGGATGGATACTCAAATTCGAACAAAACAGAGAGAGTTCAAACAAATTGGTTTCTGCGGTATTCCCTGGATTTGGTTTGCATGAGTTCTACATGGATTCAGTTGCTGATTTGGTTTGCTATTATCCTGTTGCACTAAAACAGGACCGGTAAGTGACCTGGAATCGGAAAAAAAAATATCGTTTCCACACGATACAACAGGGAAGGAAAGAATATCGAGTATTATTGGATTCTATTTCATTACGGAAGGATTTCGATATATCTTAAACAAGGAAAGATATCTTGAGCCAACTCAGTCAACAGCGCACGAAGAGTATTCCCATTCCAAACTCGATCCGACAGGGTGTGAGATATTCCCGTGTTTACTGTGTAAATGGCCTGTGACTGCTCGTGTTTGACTCACTCTGTGACTTATTGGAGTTTGTTTTCTGCGAGAATAATTTGTGTAGAAGATATTTGACAGCAGTAGAAGCCGTGCAGAAGTAAAGAAGGATAGAAAATCTTCCAAGAGAAATAATGAGAAGATATTTGCATTTAATCGGAGGATTTGAAGATGTTATGAGTATAAATAGGCTTCACAGGATTCATAGAAGGAACATCGAGAGTTTGGGGAAGAAAACAGAGAGTTGCAGAGCAACTTCTCTGCTTCTGCAGCGAGAAGAAGAAGAAGAAGAAATTTGACGTCCACTGACTGTTGCAGAGAACTGTCGTTTACTGACAGTACTTGTAACAGTCAGTTTGGCACGCTTATTTTAAATTTGCAACATCTATTGTAACAGTGAACTCTGTAACGCCAATACAGCGTTGCAGATTCATTGTATTATTAGTTTTCTTTAATAAAAATATCATTTGAGCCACAAATTATATTTTTGAGTGTGTATTTATCATGAGAAGCTAAACCCCAACACTGGGTCGACGGAGGAAGACAAACTTCATACATGGGTGATTTTATTTTATTTTTTATATGACTTTTGCATTAATTTTAATTGAAATATGATTTAAAAAAATTAGTTATCATTTTATTAGATGGGTCATGCTTTCTTAGATGTTTGATGTCCCATGCTTACGATTTATAACTAATGTTTGGAGAATCTACCTTGGCAAGAATAAGAGTCGATGTTGTTTTATTTGTCGAGCGATAATTGTTTGAGAATGAATAATAGAACCTAATGATATGAGTTTGGCCGAATCCTAGACCCAGTAACTCTCTATTTTATTCCTTTAAAATTAATCTTAACAAGTCTTAGAGTTCGAATCTTTACTACTACAACAACCACAATCAAAAATCTTAACCAACAAACATTGAAAGTAGACAATTATACATGGTGAAATAACGTCTGTATATGAGTTTTCACAATTATAGAATGGACCTCTGTCCAATTTTTAAAAACTAGTGGATGTTAAAATTCACGTGGGTTGTTCATGGTTTTATGAAAATCAAGTCATGATTTTGAATAATGAATCTTGCTCGTCTTTGCAGGTTTGAAGGAACGAGCAAGTTTTCGAAATTCTGACGTTATAATCACTACAACTAGTGAAATTGTAAACAGGTAAGAGTTGGATTGTTACCATGTTGTTACGCGTTTGTTATTGGTATATCCATGACTCCATGTCTTTCGCCTCAGATAGTGGTGACTTTTGGTTACAACCACTCTTCTGGCTCTCCAGGGGAACGCTCTATGAAGTCAAAGATGAACACTTCTGCACATGCTCATGCCGAGGTGAATCAACCTTTCAGAGACGCTGGAAGGCTGACACATTGTGTGTCTCTCGATCATCTGGGAGTCGTCCGTTCTAAGATATATGCTTTGTTGGTATTAGCGGATACGGAGGGAAAGCAGGGACGTGATGAAATATCACAGAAGAAAAAAGCTGAAGATGAAAAGCTCACATGTCATCAGCAGAAGCACCATCGACTTCAGCAAGTGAGATTATCGGCTGAATATGAAGTTTGGCTTCGCATTGATGGTGTAGCTCCTGATTCAGATGTTGATGAATGGATAATTTCGTCATAATTCGTCATCAGAAAATTCAGAAGTTAGGTCTTCTAGCAAAAATGTTGTAGAATCTTCGTCTGATGTCGGGATTTCGCTATCTACACATGTTTCTTCATCCTTTCCAAGCTTTAGCAAAGAATCGTTTCGGCTTTTGAGCACGTCTAAGGGCCGAAATTGACGAAACAATATACTTCCAGGAGACTTTCAGAAAATTTTCAGCTGGCATGTAGTCCAATGTTTCAGCCACATCTCTTTGCTCGTTTATCCAATTGTTGTGAATTTTGGATATGTTGTAGAGGACATCTATACGAAGAGAATGGTATATCTCATACCTATGTTCTTCACCAGTTTCTCCCATCTCGCTTCTTTGTGCGGGACAGTGTAAAATCATCTCAGACGAGCTTGTTATAAAACACTCTTGTTGTGTCTTTAGACTATTCGCTTATGTCTTGAACGGTTGGTGAAGGATTTTAATGACATTGATGCATTTGAGATCAGGACCCGTGATTGATACATGAGCATGGTGCTTGCAGTGGCATCTTGTTTCTGTCAGTCGTAGAAACATCACTTCTGAAACCTTGGTCACAGGACCTTAACTGAGGTTGCTCTCAAGAGGGGATGATGTAATGACCATGGTTGTATGTCTTGGTTGTAGCATTCGTTTTATGATGAATGATTAGCGTAGGTGAACTTGGTGCCAGTCACGAGTCTTGGACTGTGAACTGATCGTCATGATCAGTGGACCATCAGTCCCCTAGTATTTTGTTAAATCTCTCCCTTTCTTTTTCCCTTCTTCTGGCAAGACCTAGATAGAGGACCCAGGTACAAAAAACTTGATGTAAACTCCTAGGTGGTCGAAGTAGGAGGTACCTTGATGAAGGACTTAGCGAAAAGACCTGGTGGACATCGATCAACTGTAGAGGTTATGAATCCCGTCCACGAATTTCTGCTTGCATGTTGTATGCTCTGGAGGTTGTAGGAACCTCATACGTCGTCGGAATTCGGTGCTTGACCCCAACTTTTGAAGCTAAGAGACCGAGTTATCATATTAGAAAAGAATCACCCAATTTGGAGTTGTCTAGTCAGCCAACGAAGCGTGCACATTTGTAACTTGTAATCCCGCGCAAGTTTTCAGATTCCATGAACTTGAGTGTGGAGGCCATATCTTTCAGCTCGTATGTCCGATTGATGCGCCCTTTTGGTATGTTGTATAAGAAATATAGACGAACATATTACTTTGAGGAAGTATTGTCCCATTCCTCACTCATTGGTACGTTTTTGTAAACCCATGGGATGAAGTATGTTGTATCTCATTTGTAGAGGTGATGAGAACATCTTGTAGAAGACTTGGGATTGTTCCCTCCTGTTGTGCAAGCTTCGGAAATACTTTCATGTGAACATATTTCATGTCTACACACCTTAATATGAATCATTAGTGTTTGGAGAAGTCCGATCCATCAAGTAACACTTCAGAGAATGGATAGTTGATGAAGATGGTCATGTGGATGTTGCCCCTGAGACTGTCGTTGATACTGGATCACGATAGAATTTTCTCCAGAAATGCTTGTTGATGCCAATACTATGGTCGAAGTTTCTCCAGAGACCGAAAAGGCTAGATCCATGATTATCGACATAGTCTTTACTCCTTCATCCAGTAAGCCTTTACATTCACGAACTAATTGATGAGTTGAGCGTCCCTAAGACGAGGGTGTAGGGTTTAACCCGAATTCTCACGAACCTTTACTGTGAAGTTCCTTGTCAGGGAATCGATGTTGTTGCGGTAGATAGCAGCGACAGTTTCCATTCTGGATGTGATCGGTGAAGAGATGAAGTTCCTCAGTCGTGTAGGGGCTTGTGATGTAGAGAGACCCGTTGATGAAGTTTCATGGAATCACATCAGGTTGCAATAACTTGTTATGTGGATAACATTTATTGAAATAGAATTCATTTCTCCAATAAGAGCAAGTCCCCGGTGTATATTGAAGGCGTTTGTGTCATCCATGGATGAATGATGTTACATCTGCTTCAGAAGTCTTATCATGGGATAAATTCAGTTACACTTTGATCGTGCTGGTGTTGAATCAGTGTATCATCGTCGAGATATTTGTGTTGAAGCTAAAGGCGCCATTATAGAAGGTGTACTCTTTGATTGGGAGTACAATTTGAAGGCTTCTTAGATGCTTGAGCGTTGAAGCATCATATCCCTTAAAATCTTAGGTTCGATCATCTCGGCCCTGAGTATCTTCTGTTGATTTAGCACTCCTTTTGTTGCAGTAGTGGGATTCAACACTTTTGCAAACATCAGAGCTTTCTGATTTTGTGGTACACATGAACCCTCCTGCAAGGCTACGCCCAAAGTGTTCTTTGCCAGGCTTGGACATCATCCCTGTAATGAATGTCTTAGTTTTCGATTCGGAGAAATGTCAGATTCAACCACTTGGTAAAATACTAATACGGTAAAGCTACCATTCGTCTTGCAATAGTAGAGTTGCTAGCATATTAAGTCCCCATGCTAGGATAGCATGTGAGGAAATAAATGACATAGACATGGGAGGAATGAGACTTGCCTGAGTGTGAAACCTCTTGATGAATGTCTATGCACCTTTGCAGGTTCTTGCTTCAACCTCGTCAAAGTTCGAAATTCCTCCAAGTGCTCTGATGACGGAATACCCGCCAAATCTTCTGGATCAGAACTTTCTTCATTGGAGAGATGTGCAACCAACTTTTCAGCATGAATCCACGCTCGTCTAAAGAACATGTCATATCCTGGATCTTCCTGATTATGTGTGAAACTTGGTTTCTGTCCAGGTCGAGTTTTCTTTCAGCTTGAGGGTGATGTAGCCATAAGCATCTCTGGGCGACCCTTCATGATCCATGATTGAGACCGGAGCATGAATGGCTTCTTGTCGTGTAATACCAGCGGCTCTGAGAGTTTTCAGATGGATAATATTGACAACAGTGCCAACATCAATCAACGCTCGTTTGAACTCATTTCCTTTGAGATGGACTGTGGTGCATTTCTTTGTCTGTTGCTGAAGGCTTAGGAAATGTCTCATGGATCAATAAATGTTTCCATGACACGATGTGATTCAATTCAAAAAACATGTATTTCCTTTGAGCCTTTGATAAGTACAGCAATTCCCAGACATGCTCGATTAAGGATTGAACTGCTTCCTTGACGGGTGGTTCAGAGAGAGTGAAGGTTCTGACCGGGAGAGGGTCTCTGTGCACTCCTTCAGTCCCCAAGTTAAGTTCTCCTGATTCGACTTTTTCTTGGAATATACGCTTCAAAATTCTTCAATCCTTCGTGGGATGATTGAAAAACCTATGAAAGCGACAGTAACGAGGATTTTCCATGTCTTCTTCGGTTGGTTCTTTCTTGACATATGGTAACTTGATTGCACCGTCTTGAACCCAGACATCTAATAATTCAACCACCTCTTCGATGGGAAAAGGAAATTAGGTGCTTCTTGACAAGCCCCTGCGTGTTGAGTAGGAGCTTGTGCTTCTCGAGTTTGATTATCCTTCCTTTGTGATTTCGAAGGGGTCGGAGAAGCATGCTTGCGCTGCGGCTCGGCTTTTCCTTTGCTCCCTTCTGCAACAACATTTGTGGAAGGATGGAGGTTGTACTGTTTGTTGATTAAACTTCTGCTACCTCGAGTTTCTCGTGGTTCTTCAGCTTTTGTAGTTTTAACTCTCTCCAATAAAGCAGGTGCAGTAGTTGCAGATCTCTTAGCCGCTTCATGAAGTTCTGAGAAAGTATGGAACCTGAGATTTTCCAATGAAGCCCTGTAGACTGGAATCATTCCATTGATGCACAAGTCCACGAGTTGTTGTTCTATGACATTTGGATCATGACAGTCCAGAGCTTGAACTCTGAACCTTTTCACATAATCATTAGGATGTTCATTGATCCTTTGAAACATCCTTCCAAGATCAGAGAGGGTGATTTGCTCTGAAACGAAGAAATATTTTATGTAGAAAGCCTTAACTATTTCTTCCCAGTTGGTGATACTTCCTAGTGCAATGTTGTTGTACTATGTGGATGCTCTGCCTGTCAGATACTTCGAGAATTCCTTCAAATGGAAGACATGGTTGTGCTCATGTTCACCCAGTGATTCCAGAAACCGAGAAACATGTTCTCGAGCATTACCCGTTCCATCATAAAGAGTGAACGTTGGAGAGGTATAACCTTTTGGCAGAGGAATCCTTTGTGTAGCAACAGGGTACGGAGGTTGGTGACGGTGGACAGATGATGTCTTGTCTTTTCCTCGATCTTATAAAAAGCGCTTCAGGTCCTCTCGAGTGATGAAACTTGCAGTTTCTTTGCTGGTGGATCGTTTGAAGATTTCCGGACTTCTTCATCATCTACAACATGGATTGGAGAGATTTCAAGATCAACGGTTGAAGATGTTTCTTTAGATTTTCCTTTCTATTGTTGAGGCTAAGTTTGTTCATACGCAATCTTGTCCGTGAGAGTTTTGAGATAAGCACGCAACTCTTTCTGTGTTGCAGCCATTTCAGTCTGAACCTTCATGAGATCAACTATGGTAGGCTGATTTCCTTTGGTTTCTTTAGGAGATTCGCTAGGAGGTGGATTGTTGATAGTGCCAGTAGCATTTCTTGCAGCATTGACAGGAGTGATCACTGGAGCACCAGCACTCGGAGGAGTAGTAGTAACATGTGGCGTGACATTGCTGGCCGGGGGAGTGGTGTTAGCCGTACCACTAGAGCCTGCAACGTTGAGAGGATTAGTACTTGCAGTGGCAGTACCACTAGAACTTGCAATGTTAGAGTTGGTGTTGAGCCCGAATTGGTAACTAAACCAGACCTAAGACCGACCATCTTGACGAATTGACATTGCAACCGAGATATTAATCTCCCACTGTGGTCGCCAATCTGTAGATTGGGAAAAACGAGTTGCTGGTTTTTAAGGAATTGAGGAGACGACCGTGCGGAGGAATCTCCTTGAACCGAGCGAACTGTCTAACCTCACACAGATGCACTGCAAAAAGGGAGTGCTTTGAATTCGAGAGATCAATCTGTAGGACTACGGCCTAAACCAAGATAATGGTCGTTCCATAGTCAATTCGGTCACAAGAGAGGATGGGTCGATCTGTAGGAGGAAAGCTGAGAAATGTTTGAGATCAATTGTGATCGAAATTGTGGGTGTGTTGTGTATTATGCGTGAAGAAATAAGATAAGATCTTATTGATTGAATTTGCTCTGTTGAGAGTAATTGTTCAGACGATGAGTTCGTGTTCTCTTGTTGTCTGTTCGACGAAAGAGTGTCTTATTTTTCAATCATGATTCAGAGACTTATTTATATTGCAAGAATTATAAACACCTTGATCCCATGAAGTGTGACAGTTGTTGGAGTCGAATAGTGTGGAAGTGGAAATCGTGTTAAAACCAGTTGCTCATCGTGCGGAGACTTGGTTGATTTTCTACCCACTACTTTGCTAACTCCTCTAACTGCTTGCACGACTTGCTCACATTCTCATCGTGTATGAACACGTGCTGTAGACCACCAGACCAAACCCTAGTTGATATCTCCCATGTGACACGATTGATGTCTCGTGATTTTAGTTAGTCAGTTGCTGACTTGATGAGACGATGAGTCTTTGTATTGCTGAGTTGAACAAATGTTCTAGGACTCATGAATTGAACGTGTCTGTTGAAACAGAGGTATAATTGTCGAATAAATCTTGATATTTAAGGTGAACAAATATTGTTCACTTGATGAATTGTTGAATATTGATAGTTGAACCAATATTCCTTAGTCTGAGCAACTCATTTGAGCGAATGTTGCTCGTTTGATGAATTATTGGTAACATGACCAAATAAAATATTAATTTAAAATACTGGCAACTGAACTGAGTATGATAATTAAAATGTTGATCATGGGATCAACGTAAAATTATTGGTGTTTGAATCTGCTCAGAATTATGTTTTGCTGAGCTTTGGATTCGAAACCCTAATTTTGATCAATTGCTGATTAATTGATGATTTATTGAAAATCAACCACGGAGTGAAGGAGGGACCGGATACATGGGATGGTGGGTCGACCATGCAACGCCCAGATGTTCAAGTGATCAAATACCAAAGTCTCTTGAAGACCAATTGGTGAAAAGATGATTAAATGCTGATTTAATCATTCATTAAAATAATGTTCGTCTGAACCTTAGGTGATAAAACCTAATTAATTATGAAGAGATGAAGGACCGACCAAGGGGTCATAAAACCGGACCTGCTTGGTCATGAGACCGACTGACGATCGTTTTATGAAATTCCAAATTGTTTGGAAGAGTTTGAACCTAATGTGAACAAATTAGGTCAAATGATGAAAAAGTGTGGGACCGGCCTGTTGCAAGCCAAAGAGACAACCTTGGTCGGTCAAGGTAATATGCTCATGTCACCAAAGTGTTCGTGTCTCAGTCGTGAGAATTTTGATATTTTCTGGCGTGCATTTGAGCAATCATTTGAGAAAATACGAAGAAATCAAGGTTTTTGCTCAAACTGAGGAAACTTCATAAGATGAAGGAAATAATAATAATAATAAAATAAGGAATCATGAAGTGTGGGACCGGATATTTCCAAGGCATGGCCGGCCGGACAATAAGCGCGGTCCCATGGCACTTTTCCTAGTTTTATATTATTTTCATGATTTTAGGGAAACTCCATGAAATCAAGGAGTTTGTTGAAATAAAGGAGTTTTCCTTAAAGTGAAGGAGTTTCCATGAGATGAAGGAAACAATGGTAATAAAATAATAAAATAAGGGACGTGTGGGACCGGCCACGGATAGGGCATGGTCGGCCGGCTAGGGCCCGGTCCCGCTAGTCTTCCCTAATTTTATATCTTTTCCTTGATGTGAAGGAAATATCATGAAATCAAGGAATTTCATGGGATGAAGGAAATAATAATAAAATTATAAGGAACCATGAGGTGTGGGACCGGCCACAACTAGCGCATAGTCGGCCGGCTAGTAGACCCGGTCCCCGACACCTTTCCCAATTTTATATTATTTCTTTGGTGTGAAGGAAACACCATGAAACTGAGGAGTTTCCTTAAAACGAAGGAATTTTGTTCAAATGAAGGAATTTTCATGGGATCAAGGAAAAATAATAAAATATGATAAAATAAAGGATTAGGCGTGGGACTGGCCATAGCATGACTGGCCGGCCGGTGGGCGCAGTCCCCTAGCGCCTTAGCTAATATCTTATTATTATTATTTTTCTTCCTATTTTGCATAGGTTCATCGTTCCTTCGTATTTTTGAATGCTCGTTCGTGCATTCAGGTACTCGTTAGTGCATTCAGGTGCTCGTTAGTGCATTATTGTTGAATACACTTGCACCATTTTGGTCGGGGCTTACTCGATAGCGGCCCAGATGCCCGTACATTGAATATTTATCACTAACCCATGGAATTCTGCTGGGAAGAACCACGAATTGAAGTAATGAAATATTATGAAGAACGTAGAATATTTCTGAATATTCAGTTAATGAATTTAAGGATTAGAAATAATTAATTGATGGCTCTATACTATCAGGCATGCTTTCTAGGAGCATTAATTATTTGAGAATCGAGTAATATGAGCTTGTTGAAGCGTCATATTTATTTTATATAGTCAGGGAAAACATTGTTACATCCTGAAGACGTTATTGCTCTATACTAGCAGGCAAGCTGTCTAGGAGCCGTCCAATCGTTAAGATTCTATATGCATGTCTTTTATATAGTCAGGGGAAACATTGTTACATCCTGAAGACGTTATGCTCTATACTAGCAGGCGAGCTGTCTAAGAGCCGTCCAATCGTTCGATTCTATATAAAAGTGATTACTGAAATTGCTCAGTATTCATGAGATATGTCGTTGCCTCAGTTGAGAGACTACATATTCACGTATGCTCTAAGAGACAATAAACTCAGTCAGAGACTCTTGCCTCATGAATTTTCATGCTTCAATGAGAGACATGAGCCTCAATACTCATCTGATTACTGGATCAGGAATATGTATAATTATGGTTTTACGATTTTAGCCTTTGTCAAAAATCCACCATCCACAATCAACACCAAATGCATTTAGAACAAGATAATGCAATAATGGCTATGAATCTTAGTAAGTTAGCTCCTAACAAATTAAAATATTATCGACGCATGCAAAAGGATATTTTGAAGAGGATGAATATAATCAACGTTGAAGATTCATAAGATGATGATGTAATCCCATCTCTAATTGTTTTCTCTTTAATTGAGTTTAGTTTTAAATTACTAGTCTAGTTTTAAATTAACAGTGTTGTCTTTATTTCAAGTTCGTATAATTGTTAACATAATTGAAAAAGTATTTTCTTATATTGAACTTAAATTCGATGTTATTTGAATTAATGAAAGGTTTGAAATTCGAGTAACCAACAGTTCAATTTTAAAAAATAGAGTCGTTACATATTTTATCTTTATAAATACTTTTTATTCCTTTTCTATAAAAAAACAAAACCAATCCTACTTATATTTCTTCCTTCCTTCTCAAAATCTAACCATGCATCCACCAAATACACCATACACACCCAAAGAGGATACCGATTTGATAGTAGTCTTTGCAGAGTTATGAGGATTCGTCAAACAACCTTAGTGGAAACTGGGGATCATTTTTTGTCACATGTTTGGATAATGTTCGTGTTATGTTTCAACGGTAATGACAATAGAAGAATGTATCATAGTTTACGAGGACGAGCACGAACAATTATAAACAATTACAAGATATTCATGGGGTGTTTAAAGAATCACAACAACGACATAGAGGCCGCGATGAATGAATTTATCCAAATAAAAGGGTATTTGTTCATTAATTTCGAGGCAAATGAAATGTTTGGTATTGAAATCCTTGCAGTTAGTACAATTCGATATTTGTTATATTAAAGTGTTCATCACCCGTTTTCTGTTGTGGTTTAATGTAATACTAGAAGTTTTATAATAAAAAGTTGGATTAAACCATTGTTCATTAATAACTAAAATAGAAATTACAAATGATCGTTCAATTAACGCGTGTAATGCCCTTCCCTAACATCATAACGTCGTTGATCATTTCTCGAAAGGAATGGATTAAATCTTTGCATCACCTTGATGATATTGAAATGGGGTTCGTAATGAAAATCAGTTCCTTTCCATATTCGTCATTCTCGGAGAGATGTAGCTATGACCTCTTCATCGCTTTCACCCCTTAGTCAAAATCGATTGACAATCGATGTTAAGGCAGTGAATTCGTCAACTGATTCGCCTATTGTTGTATATCGAATGAACAACCCAGATGTATAACGATTATTGTGGTTACCCGTTTCTGAGGTGAAATTCTCAACAATGGTATGCCAATGAGATTGACTGGGAATACCATTTTGTCTGCGTTCGTGACCCCTAGCCGGAAAAAATAAAACCAGCTTTTGACAAAGAGATAAATCTTCCTCTAAGGTGAACTCAATATGATTCACATATGGTTGAGCCATCTTTCAAAACTAGACGAGAATATGGTTGAAGGTTTGGCTTGTAAATGGGATGTTATTGGGTATATATTATATCTTTAATTATCAACTTCTATATTTCTTAGAACTTCAGCGACTATATTTCTTAGAACTTGCGCCTAACGACTATATATTTTCCTATAAAACTAGAATAACGTATATTATTTTGTTTCACCAACAAAAAAATCAAATCATTCTCAAACATAAGCCTTAAATCATGTATTCGAACAGTTCGAACAACAAAGGAAAACAAATAGTATGTGTCGAAGCAAAACAGGTTTGTCCGTTATATTTCATGGATAACCATAATCTTCTTTAATGCCCCTGGATATATTCAAAGTGTCCACAACGAGGTTGCACTGGCATTAGGTATTTGGAATGTGAGTATGCTAACTGTCCTGGAGAAGCACAGTGGTTAGAGGATGCAATGAAAGATGCAATCAAACAAAAAAAAGTTGAGGAACTCTCCAAAAACTTCAAACTTAAAGGAAATGTTGAGTTTGAATGCACTCAAGCAATTCCATGTGAAACCAATGACTGTAATTTCTTTATGGAAATACACCGTTTTGTAGCAAAGAAAACATATGAAAAACGTTTGTGGAAATGTCTTGTATGTCAAATGGTGGAATGGACTGATAAATCAAGTGATGTATCACACAACAAGTAACAATCATGGGTTTTTCACTAAATCTATGTTTCAGTTTTGTTATTGAATTGCATACTACATACCTAACCAACCTAATATAAAAAAATTCATAAAAAAAAAACAAAAAAAAAGAAGATTAGGATCGCTCACCTTTGATGATTTTGTGGATGGAATTCGAAATTGGAGAATGGATTTGATTCACCTTGGAGTAAGGATCAAACCCTTTTAATTTCAACCAACGAATCGCAATGAATCATTATGAAAATCAAAAGGGGGATGAAAGTGTTTGAAAGGGTTTTGAGAGAGGAAAAAAATAGTGAAGAAGGAGAAATGGGAAATTCATCCGTGTATTGGATACTTATGCTCCTGAAACGGATACTCAGTCTCCGTTTTGGTCAAGTCAATGAGTTGACTTTACACGGATACTGAGTACTCATTTGGCACTGTTCACACGGAAACTGAGTTTTTGTGCGATGTAGAAAAGGGATAAAAGCACACCATAGTTAGGTTTCCTTGTGACCCATATCCCTTCCCTACATTTAGGGGATATGGAAGGGATTTCGCTACCTGCTTGGCTTTAGTATCCATTTGACTTTACCCAAACTTTTGTATGTCCTCAACAACCACACTTTAGTGGTTTATGGTCATATATCCAATTTTCCATAACTTATTTGTTATATTTAATTTCTCATTTCTTTTACATTTTCCCAAAACTAGTTAAGATTCTTAACAAAATTACATTTTTTTTACGTGATGTTACATAATTCTTTCTATAACAAAAAACAGAAGGGATTTCTGAGCCTTGGACGACCGGATAACATTTTGAGAGAAAATGTTGTATACGACCATCACAGTCTCTTTCCAGCAAAAAATATCCGACGGATGTAAGATTTATAACCTCCTTCAATTTTGGATATATGCATTGATAACTTTCATAATTAGTTCCTCACCAATTAAAAAAACTAATGTGCCAACAAAAAAATCCTTATCAATTAAATGCTACAACTATGTAATACTCATACTTTTGCACTCATCTTTTCTATTCAAAAATAAAAAGAAAAAAATTGACTCATATCTTTTTAAAATCGAATTAGCCCACTTTCATCAACCAACAACAAATAACATTTGAACATTTGTGGTTACAACATGTAAAACTCTTATTTTTGTGTTAAACAACTTAACCGTCCTTAATTAACCTGCAAAGAACAAAGAACATTAAGTTAAAAATACAGAAAATTCATTTGGATTTGACTTTTTTTTTGGAAACAATCGAAAAATAAAAATAAATACCTACGATTGAGATCTATCCAAATAATGATCAAAATTTTTCACTTAAATCATTGGCCTAATTTTAGTTTTATGGAAAAAAATGATATTTTGAAGCCATGAAAACTGCAAGCTTGCATTCTTTGCACCTTGCAAATGGGACAACAATCTTGCTTGGAATAGCATTCCTTTTGAAAATTACACTGACACTTCAACTTCAATCTCTTCACGAACCTCCTTGACTTTTTGGGTGGTTTCCTTTGTCCTCTGTATATACTAAATTTATGTTTTTATTTTCTTGATCATGATTGTCTTTTCTTGCACAACAACACGATTAAGCATCGTCATCTAAACCTTCAATTACTGACCCGTCACTATCACCAAATTCTTCTTTATTATCATGATTCACCTCTAGCTTTTCAACTCTTGATTTAGTGTTATTGGTATGGAGAAAATTTAGAGATTTAGTAGATTTAAGGCTATAAGCAATAACTTCATCATTCTCGGAACCATTAAACGAAAAGAAACCTGATTCATAGAGTTTAACTTTTTTAATTTCTCTAAATGATCTGTCATTCGGTATCTCAGTCGATTTCGCTGTTATACTGTTCAGGACTTACTCCATCAAGAAACGTTACAAACAGGGGCATCATAATTAAGGCTAAAACTTAGGACGTGCATTGCATAATTAAGGTTTATACAGCTCACACTTTCCTATTTTAAGTAGACCGGAAACATATCTGGTCATATATTTATGGTCGAAACCAGGCAGAGTAGACTTAATGATAAAAGTTATGCCTTGAAGATGATCTAACTCATTTGATATATTCCTCTCCACTACCGGTTTACTTCATCTGATTATACTCATCATCCCCTTAATTTTCCTCCCCACATACACCTATTATCCACCTATAATCACTAATTTACCATCACAATTTATTTCATTGAAATACTTACCCACATAAGAAAGAAATTTCCATATTGTTAGTCTGCATGCATAAGAAACATAAGCTTTATGATTAACACATTATTAGAAAAACCAATGGAGTGCAGTGGAAGTTCGGAAACTCAGACAAATCAATTGTCCAAGATGAAGGGAAAAAGTCAGGAGAGATCAAATAAGAAACCGAGGCGACGACAACTATACGGCCCAGACTTTGCAATGAAAAATGAGGCGTACAAACACTTGAAATCTGTGAACCAAGATGAGACGAAACGAATGGTTCTCCTGCCAGAATTTAGACGTGGACACCCTTTGGGGATGTCTAAATTTAAAGATGACAAAGGGATAACAAAATTTATCGAGTCTGCTGAAGAATATCGTAAAGAATTGAGACGACAATGTCTACGAGTGAATATCGATGTTCTTTTGAGGAGGAAAATGAAGGAAAATACATACTTCATGCATCACATGTACGTGAAACTATTGATGATTCGTGAACAGAATGAGAGAACGGGTTTGAGGCTTCGCCGAAACCTTGCAGTGAAGATGACCTGGGATAATACATGGATGGAATCAGCAGAGCATATAGATAACGAACACAAGACGATAGTGCCAGATCGAGGAAGAATTTCTGGTAAGATGTAATTACATTTATTGCTCATCCAATGAAGATTCGGCACAATGATCTGAAAACATCACAAATCAGCATCAAAGACCACCAGTATTTGAGGATCGACCAAAAAATTATTATTTTTAATCAAAAATTCTTATTTTAATCAGTTACAAGTAGGGTTGCACATGGTTCGGTTTTTATCGGTTTTTGGAAAAACCTAAACCGAAACCAAAGTACTCGGTTTTCCAATAATGAAAACCAATGAAACCATATAGCATATTCGGTTTCATTGGTTTCGGTTTCTACTCGGTTTTGTTAGAAACCATACGATTTTTGGTTAACCGAATGATTTATAAACAATAATGTGCCAGTGCTTTATAGTTTACACAAACAGTACACCCAATACTCCAAGCGGCAGAAAAGTTTACTGGCAACATATCAGAGGCATAAATGACGAGCAACTAAAATGACAGCAAAAGGCTTTAACTCGAATAATCCTCCTAAGAGTCCTAACTATTCATTAACTACAATTCATCAGTGTGAAAAGATTCATTCTGCTATGGTCACTATTAATCGGTTAACCAATTGGTTTTTGGTTCAGTTTTGAGATAAAACCTAAACCGAAACCAATACTTTTGATTATCTGAAACTGACAACCATTAATAAACCATAGCAATATGGTTTCGGTTCGGTTCGGTTTAAAATCTTCGATTTTGGTTTCGGTTTTCGGTTCTGGTTCGGTTTTGTGCAGCCCTAGTTACAAGTGTAACCGAATTTATAATTATTTAAATCACAAGTATGTAAGATTTCATAGCTACAAGTTCTCATGGGTCAAAACAAGTCTTTTTTTTATCAAAATAAGTCTTATCATAGTCTGTAGCATTTATTTAAATTATTATGATCAAAAATTATTTTGTCTTATATCGTGCCGTTACAGCACAGGTTATTTCTTATTTGTTATATACTCCCTCCGCCCACTATTAGTTGACCTAGTTTATATACTCCCTCCGCCCACTATTAATTTAGTTATAAACTAGGTCAATTAATAGTGAGACGGAGGGAGTATAATTGATTTTTATAATTTAAAAACAGAATAATTTATAATTAATTACATTTGTTATATTTTCCGATCAAATATTATTCGATACTTCTGAGTGAAAATATTGGTATCCGTATCGAGTATCTAAAATGACTGAGGGAGCATATATGTCTAAATGATAAAGAGGGAGTGTACCTCACAACAGTTTTCTTTTTCCCCGCCATCACCATCGTACGTTCTCTCTTGTTTAGTTTTTTTCGACCGAAAATGCTATATGTTCACCACTCCTTTCCACCATTAGGTGTCATGCAAGTAGTGGTCTGATGCCACACAAAAGGGTCCCCCTGCTAATCCCAATCCAAGGGATCAAGGGCCAAGATCTATGCACCTAATGGTGGAAGGGAATGGGGAAAGTGTAGCAGGATCGTTTTTCGACCTTGTTGCAGCCGGAATAATAGAGGCTGGTCCAGATTTTAGACCATACGTGGCACAAGCTGGCCCATGTTAATGGTCTGGAATCTCTGGATTAACTGTCCCATGTTAATTCCACAACTTTAGAGTTTTCCTTTTTTTTGACCAAAATTTTCCGATAACTTCCGTCATTTCAAGTGATTTGCACACATCTTTTTTCGGCCAAAAAGTAGACAACAGAGTACAGATACGAGTACGAACTCGGACCGAGTTTTGCTCTGCAACTCGGCGATTAACTCAGTGAAATTCTTCACCATTAATGTGATCCAGCTACCTTTGCATGTCTGATTTCATGTCTCATATTACCGTTATAAGCTTTAATTAGTCAACCTTTAATGTCTGAAAGATTCCTCATAACCAGAAATTCTTTCTTTTAAATTGCCTAGATTCCCAGTTTTTTGTTCGTTTCTTCTTTTCTCTCTGCTTTCCAATTTTAACTACTTTCTCTTATTTAATGGTTCATAGGTTCTGATGCCTTTTGGATTTACTTTTCTTGTTTAAGACCTTGATGTTGATGTCTCAAACGTTTGTCCCAATTACAGAGAGTTTTCTCGTTTCCATGGCAACTTCGGATTCTCCGTCCTCTCGAATTGAAGAAAGTCTGAATCAAAGTACATGGATCCTCTCTTGTTGCTTGATACTTGTCATTGCCGCTATGACAATAAGAACACGTCTCAAAAGGCTTAGAACACGTAGAAAGATAAGATTTCTAAATCCGACTATAAATTTGAGTTTTCGGCATCTTCATCCATCTCATTCAAAAAAAAATCATTCCAATCATTACTATGGCTTCTGAAGATATCAACAATCTCACTGATCGCTTTGACTCAGCCTCAATTGTGTCTTCTGATGACATAAGACAAGTGATCAATGTAGCTCAAATCAACCCAAGTTTTTTCCTCCAAAGAGATGGCAGTAGTGTCATTGGAAAAGTCATCACTCCTAACAATGTCAGCAGAGGTTTTACATAAAAACAAGCTAGATTGATTCGGGGAGACAAAGTGGGAACCTTTGTACTAAGAAAGAAGGGAAAGAACTTGTTCACAGTTACTTTTGAATCAAAAGAGGACTAAAGTTGAGTGCTATCTGAAGCCCCATGGTGTCTAGATGGTTTTTTGTGGATCCTCAAACCATGGAAACCAACTCAAAATCACAGAGATATCCTATTTGACAAGCAACAATTTTGGGTCACTTTCAAAGACTTTCCAGAGGAGTTTCTCAATGTGTATGTTGCAAATGAGATGGGAAGCATGTTAGGAGAAGTGAAAGAATTGGATCCTGAAAATGCAAAACCAGTTGACTCAAATGATGTTGGTGCTCTTATTGAGATAGATATCTCAAAATCTCTCATAAGAGGAGTTCTTGCTCAAAATGCAGCCAACTGCACTCAGTGGATTCCTTTTTATTATCAAAAGCAACCTCATCAACTTTTCCCAGCCTGCTTCATCATTGACCATGATACAGATGATTGCAAAAACAAAGCAAAAGAAGTGAGAGACCTATCACAGAAGCTATGCAGTTTTCTTGAAAAGATTCCTTACAATATGACAAGCAATGCATACTGGAATATTGATGATGCTCCCACTAGGATATCTCCAAAGAAGACCAAAAAGAATAGAAAGTCCAATATGGTTCTTTTTGTCAGGCCTGAAGTATTGCAATTCTGTCTATACTGAGTATTTTCAAGAGGAGGACGCTACCAATGGAAATATCAACTATGAAAGAAGACAAAGAAGCATGAGTGGAAACATTAGGAGATTCAAGAGAACAAGAGAGAGGGAAAGCTCAAGAGTAAGCTCTAATCAGATGGAGGAAGTTGCTGAAGAAGGAGAACATAACCAACCTCATTGGGGAAACAATCATCAAGTGAAAGAGCCAGTGGTTGGAGATTGGGACAAATATATCATCAACAATCAAGGCTCTGATGCAGGACAAGGAAATCCTACGGTAATCTCTCCCATTTCTCAATTTAAATTCTTATTTTTCCCCCTACTGTGAGCTTATCTATAGATTACCAAAGTGCATCTACAACATGAAACTCCTAGCATGGAATGTGCAAGGATTAGGAAATAAATTAACCAGAGACCACCTGAAAAATTGCATATTCAATTTCAATCCTGATGTCATTTTCCTATCTGAAACAAAAACTAGTGTGTCTAAAGCTAACTATCTCCTGAAACAAATGCATTATCCAAATGTTTAGTGTAATGAGGATAGAGTAAGAATAGGAGGATTAGCTCTTTTATGGAAAGATGGTGTCAATATGGAGTTCTATCATTCTTCTAAATATATGATAAATGTGATAATAAAAAATGGAGGCACTAACAAAGAATGGTTCTTAACTTGCTTGTATAGTTCCTCTTATGATCATGATAGACAGGTGCAGTGGAATTTCATCCATGAAATGGGAAGAAACATGAGCATGCCTTGGGTTATAATGGGAGACTTCAACTCTACTCTATATATTTATGAAAGACAGAGTTATTCAATCAACCCTACACAATCAAACCCAACAATTGTTAATGTTGTTACTTCTCTAGGTTTCATTGATATACCATACACTGGCTGCCCATTTACATGGTCAAATCATAGAACCCAACTCAACCAAGTTAGAACAAGATTAGATAGAGCTTTGTGTCTTTCATCCTGGTTGACTTTATTTCCCAATGTCATTCTCAAACCTCATACTTTCTGGCTCAGATCATGCTCCCATCCTTCTAACCACAGACCCTCAATTTGAGAACCTGCCAAAACCATATATATTTTATGAACATTGGCTTATGAATCCATCTTGTAAAGAAGAAATTAAAAAACTCTGGAGATGCAACACTCAAGGAACAGATGCTTTCAAGTTCACAAATAAACTGAGAGCAACAAAAAAGGGTCTAAAGGATTGGAGAATCAAGGAGTATGGCCACACAGATGAAAGAGTTAAATAAACTCAGAACTTTATTCAACGGTGTATCAACAATCAACAATTAGACACTCAAGAGTACCAAAGACTCCAGAATCAGCTAAAGACCCTATATGATACCAAGAATAGAATTGCATACCAACAATACAGAGAAAGAGCTATCAAGTACCAAGACAGAAACTCCAAGATTTTTCATAATCAATCTAACTACAGAAGAAGGTGCAATCAAATACACTCTTTGCAGAACAAAGAAGGAGTTTGGAAAGAATTAAGAGAAGATATTGCTGCAATCCTGAAAGCTCATTTCCAGGAAATTGCCACAACCAGTAACCCAGATGAAGATGATGATATTATGAATCTCATCACTCCATGCATCTCAGAGGCTGAAAACATAGAGTTAATAGTTATACGAACTGAGCAGGAAATTAAGAAGACAGTGCATCAAATAAATGCTTGGGAAGCACCAGGTCCAGATGGATTCCAGGCTGGGTTCTATCAGCAAAATTGGGATACAATGAAGATAGATGTTGTCAACATGGTCCAAGAATTCTTCAAGAGGGGTAAAATCCTAAAAGAGCTTAACCACACTTTTCAAACCCTGATCCCCAAAAATAACTACATTCAAAGCCCTGCAGACTTTAGACCCATTAGTCTGTGTAACATTTCATATAAAATCATCTCCAAAATCTTGACAAACAGATTAAAACCACTCATACAAAAAATAATTTCTCCATGGCAAGCTGCATATGTCCCAGGAAGAAACATTATAGACAATATTGTTATTGCTCATGAAGTCACCCAATATATGAAGAAAACAAAATCTGAAAAAGGAGAAGTGGCAATTAAATTGGATATGTCAAAGGCATTTGACATAATAGAGTGGACTTTCATCATCAAAATCTTGCAGAAGCTGGGATTCTCAGGGCAATGGTGTAACTTGGTAAATCAATGCATTTCTACAACAACTATCTCTATTCTTTTAAATGGCTCTCCAATAGAAACAATTCATCCAAAAAGGGGTTTAAGACAAGGAGATAGTCTTTCTCCCTATTTGTTCATCATTTGCATGGAGGGATTCAGCGGAATGATACAAGCTGAAGTGAACAATAAAAATATAATGCCAGTTTTTCCTGCAATGAAGGGCCCCCCAATCTCCCATCTGTTCTTTACAGATGACTGTATTTTATTTTCCACAGCCAATATAAGATCCATCTAGAATTTAAAGCATACTATCAACAACTTCTGCAACATTTCAGGACAGATGGTAAATCTGAACAAGTCCAGCTTACACTTCAACAAGAGATTAATTGAAGAAAGAAGAAATCAAATCGTTGAAATCCTAAATATGAATGTTATGCCTTTGGAGGAGAAATATATGGGAATCAATCTTTTCATAGGAAGGAAGAGAACAAAGTATTTCAGTCATATCCAAGATAAAATGCAACAGAGGATGATATGCTGGCAAGATGGGATGACAAATCAAGCTGGAAGGAGCACCCAAATTCAGTTTTTAACCAATTCTATGGCTCAATTCCAGATGAGCCGTCTTATGCTTCCTCAAAACAATATAAATAATCTTGAAGCAATTCAAAGAAGGTACTGGTGGAATAAAAAGCAGGGAAGTAAAGGCTACTTCAAATCTTGGGAGAGTGTGAGTATTCCAAAAAGATGGGGAGGTCTGGGGTTCAAAAACTTAAAAGTTTTCAATGAAGCTATGATCACCAAATTGGCCTGGAGATTCGCTCAAGACAAAAATAGCAAATGGGAAGAAATCTTAGAAGCTAAACATTTTCCTAAGGAGAACATTCTTCAAGAAGAAATCTCAAATAATGGCAGTGCAATCTGGAAAAGTATCTGCACAGGAATCAGTTGGGCAAAAAAAATTCATATTTGGCAAATTGGAAATGGGAAGAAGGTGTATGCTTTCAGGGATAATTGGATTGAGGGGTGTACTGCAACTCAAATTCAACAAAATTTCTCAACTTATGAAGAATATCCTTATTTCATGAAAGTGGAGGAATTACTGGTAGAAAACACTCAAAACTAGGATGTTCACAAACTCCAAAAATATTTTACTCAAAACTAGATAGAGAAAATCCTAAATATCAGGCCTTCCAAGCAACATGAAGACAAACTCCTACGGTCCCTAACAAGAAATGGTCAATTGACAGTAAACTCCACTTACAAGGTTATTCTTTGTCAAAAAAATCCCAAACTAGCTAGCAAGGAAGAAGAAGCTAAATTCTGGCTTAGCTTATGGCACTTGCAAATCCCTCATAAATGTCAGATGTTCTTGTGGAAGGTTATGCATGACATTCTCCCAGTCAATGAAAGAAGGGCAAGGCAGAATCAACATATTCAAGCTCTATGTCAAAGATGCAGGAATGAAAATGAAACCATTACTCATCTTCTGATTCATTGCAATTATGCTACAACTGTGTGGAGTGTTATCTCTCCTGAGGTTTACCAAGAAGTTAGAAATATTTCAGATGTCTGGCAGTGGGTTAAAAGTTGGTGTAATCCAGACAACAACATCTCCTTCAACAAAACACCCATTATTAACAAGATTGTCATCACAATGTGGTTCATTTGGAAATCAAGATGTGAACTTGTCTTTGACAACAGCAGATGCAATGTTTCAAGTCTGAAACACAGAATAATAACATTCTCCAATGAGAACAAGATTCAGTCTAGCTTCAGAGATAACCAGAACCAGAATTACAACATTATTACAAGGGGAAATGCTACTAATACTAGAAGCAATAGAAATTGGAATCCTCCCCCCAGGGGAAAAATTAAAATCAATATTGATGCTTCTGTTTTACCAAATTCTTTTCATACTGGTATTGCTCTAATTATCAAAGATTTTACAGGGAAGTTGGTGGAGGCCTTGACGCTGGTAGAAAGGATTAGAGATGTTGCTCAAGCTGAAGTAATGACAGTGTTAACAACTCTTCAGTGGATTCTCCAGTTCCAGCTTCAGAATGTCATTGTGGAGGGAGACAACAAAGAAGTCATGGATAGTATCAATGGAGACAGTATCATCACCAGATGGGAAGACAGTAATATCATTAAGGAGTGTCAGCATTTAGTGAAGTGTCTAGGTAATGTTCAAGTTTGCTTTCAAAGTAGAAAGTGTAATCAAGTGACAGACTTACTTGCTAAGTATATTAGAGTCGATAATTGTACTAGGAAATGGAGTTCTATTATTCTATAGTTAGTCGTGTCTAGGTTAGAGTTTGAGAAAGAGTCTTGTAATGCGTATCAGTTAATTTTCTTTAAACTTCAAAGTATATCAGTTAATTTTCTTTCAAAAACAAAAAAAAGTACAAATCCCAAAAGGCACGGAACGACTAAACATCTAGAGTAGACGTTAAAACAAGCAGAAACGAAAAATACTTCTCATTGTTCTCAAACAAGTGACCCGCTCTATAAAGTTCAACATTAGGTTCTTTATAAAGTGAAGAAGCACAACAACCACTGGCACCCAATGAAACAAAAATAAAGTAAAAATAAACTACATCAACTTAACTACATAGAATCCATGGACAGCCATAACTCCAACTGATCTTTTTTTTTTTTAATCAATTAGTCCAATGATCTCACCCACTACTTAACTATCTTTTGTTTCCTAATACAATATCCAAAGATTCCTAATCATCCCAATAAATCCTCTTTGGAAGGATGTAATGCTTCAAAACAAATTAGTAGGATAGAGAGAGGAAAGTATAAGCAAAGCACTCACTATAAGGACCAATGCCAAAAGCACGCCATATTTACTTCTCTCAAGAAAAAAGAAAGCCGATAAAAAAAAAGAACCCACCACCCCCATATATATTGACATTTTTTTTCTTCAATCCTAATCTTGTTTTTCCCCTGAACGATGTGCCTAGTTTCCTTTAGCACCCAAATTAATTGTTATCCCCCGCTTTTTTTCTTCCCTAAATACAAGCTCTAAAAAGATTGAGCTAATAATAAGCCATATCGGCTATGGCCAGTCCTTTTTCTGCACCAGTTAAACCCTCCTTTGCAACATGAAAAGAGAAGAAATGCCACCTGCTAAAGTCTTTATACTTGTTCAGGCTTAAGTTCTGAATCTACTCTTATAGCATTATTGGCACCCTCCAAAGATGGTGACACTTCGGGAACCTTCTTCACGTCTTGGTTAGAATAGATAAAGATCTTCTTCATGATCTTACAAAAATCCCTGCAAGAAACCATTATCAAATTACAAGCGAATCAAAACGTCTGGAGGGATAGAGAGAGAGAACGTATCTATTTGAATATGACAATTTGGATAAATATCAGGTTATAAGTATAATTACGGCCAATGATCATCTCCGACCCGCATCATATCCCCATCATCATCAGTGAAAGCAACCTCCCATTTATTTCGGGGACAAAGCTCCCCTTTTATTTCAAACATCTTCTCCAACTCATTTAATAGGTCATCCTATCCTTTCAAAATAGTTAAGTCAACCGCACGACCGACAGCAATACCTTGCATGTGTACCTACTCAGGCAGAAGAAAAAAGAAAAAAAAAAGGTTATATCATGGTTTTATACTCGATATGACTGTTTTAACGAACCCATAACGCGAACTACTCCTTCCTTCTCCGAGATCCACCCGTCTCAATTTCGACCCCCAAAGGGTTGAGACAGACAGAATTATCGGATTTGAAGGGGTTAACTTGGATTGTCACCCTTGATTGGCACCAAGGTTTACGGTTTTCTACTCCATAACTGAAACCAGCTGAAACTCCGTTGTTTGATCTCATACCTTAGTTCGACTTCTCATAGTAGTAGAGCCGCCCTTACTCTGTATTTCATTTGGTGAAGTCTGTAATAAAATTGGTTTCAGTTCCTTGGAATCCTTAGAATTCTTCGAAAGCCCAGAGAGCTGCTCAGAATCAGCTTCAGATAGAGTGGTGGGTGGAGTCGCCTCGATGCCGGCAGTAAGGTTTGCAGAAACCTTCTCGGTGGAGACTGGGTTACTTGAGTAATTGACCAATTCAATCCCAAACAATCGGCACCCACTAGGGGTTGCAGGTATCTTTGCCTTCTCCATGATATCTTGCATATGGCAATTGTTGTGCTTGGATAATTTATCTTCCATTGAATAACTGGAAAGAGCTGGCCACTTATCAAGTGAATTACTAACTTTCCCTGAATCTTGAAATAAACTCAAGGAAACATTTCCAAGTGGTGACGTTGCCCATCCATCTTCTTGCCTTGCCCTTGAGTTAAAACTGTTGCTGTTGTTACCATTGCCCTTCATTTCCTTCTGCACAGCAGACCAGAGAACTTGGGTTTCATTGTTCTGAACTTCTGACCCAGTGAATATAGTTGCTTCATGGGTCTGGGTGGACCCGGGATACCAAAAAGTTGAAGATATGGAACCAGTAATATCTACACTTGAGCAAAAGGAAAGGGGGATAGTTAAATGTATGCAAATAGCATGTTAGATACACCAGAGATTGAGATCAGTATTTTGAGTTCTACCGAGTACTGGGAGATCAACAGATGTTCGGGATCTTTTGCTCTTTATTGTTGCAGGCTGAATTAAGCTTGGAGGAGGTGCAGTTGGAACAGAGGGATCGATCTCCCATGGTGAAACTCTATCTGGTCTTTGAATGGGAGCTGTCTCATCCCATTGAACCTGAATTTGAGAATACAAGAAACATCAGATACCAAGTAAAGTTGCACGGGGAGTAAGGGAGGAAGAGACTAACTTTTAATGATCTCCATTTAGAATCTTTCCACTGAGGAGAAATGTCTCCAACCCCAATTATTGTACCAGTAAACCTGACCCTATGAGATGCACACAAATATGCAGTAAGAGAAGAGACAAAATAATCACACCAAACAACACCGGCAGACATCCATACCTTCTTTCTGGAGAATCTTCTCCTTCAAATCTCATCTTGAACCTCATCCCAACAGAAAATTTATTATTCACAGCCTCCAAGTACTTGTTTATGCTAACAATGAACTGACTTGTCCTGATCAACACCATGAAACCAACAAAAGATAGGATCCAATATGACAAATAAATATAATAAAAGTCTTCCATGTAGCTCGTTAAGAAGGATATAACTCATATAAGAAATATTTCAAACCTTGGTTTATAGTAAACAATAAAAAAGGTTTCTGTTGCTACAGCATGAGATGCTGTAGCAAGGACTCTGAGATGCATGCTCTGGCTGGAAATCACAGATGTCGGCATGGTGCTTTGTTGGCGAGCAAGACGTCTAACTCCTACACGCAATTCTCCACTCTCTCCCCTACACATGCATAATTTGTTACTATCTACACCTTAGAGCTTGCAAATCCTTAAAAGGGAAAAATGAAAACAAAATCAACAACCAAAACTGCTACAGCTTCCGCACCTCAAGAAGACAAAAGCATCTCCCGCAACCAATCTCTTAGAAGTGACAAACGTACTCCAACCGG
Organism: Papaver somniferum; assembly: GCF_003573695.1. NCBI lineage: Eukaryota > Viridiplantae > Streptophyta > Magnoliopsida > Ranunculales > Papaveraceae > Papaver > Papaver somniferum. The sequence goes on along the minus strand of NC_039364.1, from coordinate 168,361,153 downwards.
TAGTAAGCAAATGCCTACGAGGTTGACCTGTACATTTCATTCAAATGATAGAAACTTTATGACAACGTAGACTAGTTTGAACGCCCTTCTACAAGTTATTAGCTGAATAATTCGCAATACCACAAGCAAGACACTGAGGTTCGATTAGGCATCAACATGTTAGGTGTGAACTGGACAACTAAGATTTTATTATGCAGTATATTGGTGAAGAATGAAAACAATTAGAAAATGTCTACCTCTGAAGATATGCTTAAATCGCCACTCATACCCATGAAGATCCTTGGCAGCCAATTCTTGGGTTGGTGTTGCTTGAGCCATGTCCTGATTGAAGGATAACCAAAACACATGGAGGGGCAATAAGAACCGGAGGACTACAGAGAAATCCAAAAGGGCTCAATATGTTTTAGTCAGCGTAAAGTGATAACTTTACCAAGGCTGGAAGGCACTCATTAGCGTGTTTCCGAAGAACAGAGAATCCACCATGCGTACTCGTACCAGAGGCAGTTAATATTTTGCAGAACGATTGAACAATGGGTTTAGGATTTTCCCCTGCACATGGATCAGGACTAGTAGGCTCATCCTGCAATTATAATGAAACAAAAATGGGTTCAATAGTATGTTCACCTCTTAAAATTAATTCAGTTAAAGTTGAAAGATAAGTAAGCAAATCCTTACATCATGGCCAGGCAAAGGCAGTAAAGTAATTTGCGCATAAGCTTCATCAGTTTCTTGCTCAGCCTATTGAAATCAAAAACCACTTAGTTTTTTCAGCAACTTGAAAGTTGAGAAAGAAAAGCAAATGCAAATGAGAAGAAATATTTACCATCAGTTGTCTGTTGATTACACGACAAAGGATCTTCGATGGAAGATTAAATAACGGAGTCCTTTAATTCAGTTCTTGGTTCATTGAAGCTTCTAACTACAAAATCAACATCAACGAAGAAAAAAAAAAAAGAAAAGAAAAGAAAAAGAAAAAGGCAAATTTGTAAAAACAAGAATAACAAAGAATTGATAGAGAACACACCCAAAAAAAAGAACATACTTGCTCCATGTGACCTTGAGGGAAGTAATAAACTCTCTCTCCTTCTTGTGGAACATCCACAAGAGGACCAGCACAAACTTTCCATAGCTCAGTATACAGATCTTCATCTGTAAAATCCCCCATCAAACCTGAGAATCGAAAACAAAAGTATGCAAACTAACAACACACTCGACTGTTTTTATTAAAAAAAAAAAAACATAAAAATTAAACATCAAATCAGAACACAAAATTCAAAATTCGGATCTCATTAAAAGAAAAAACTCAGAAAACAGAAAATTTTACATAGTTTTTAAAAGCAGAAAATCAAACAACAACAAAAAAACTCAGAAAACAGAAAGTTTTACATCGTTTTTAAGAAGCAAAAAATCAAACAGTCATTTCACCTGCATCAGTTTTATCACCAGAGAAATTGTGCTGCTGAGAACCTCTATGATTATCAACACCCGCCATTGCTACCCAAATCTTCTATTTCTTAAACTCAAGCGTCCAATTAAAGAAAATCAAAGCTCTAAACTCTTCATTTTCACAAAACCGATTCGTTTTATTAAAAGTATAACCCTAATCAACCTCATTCTCACCTTAAATCCTCATCATCCAAAATAAAAACTAAAACCGCTATCATAAATGTTCTTTTTACTTCTTCTTATCTTACTATCGCGATCAAGACAAAAAGAACAAAATAACCTCTTATTTGTCTTAAGCTCTTCCTTTATTTTTCAGTTACAAAACTTCTTTCCTAAAAGTCTAAAACCACTTTCAATACCTCTTCGATAAATACCACTTTTATCTCTCTATCTTGATGACAGTAATAAGCAGTAGATAGTAGTAGTCTCTTCTTAATCTCTCCCGCCAGAAAACCAGGAAAAACGCCGTTATCAAATCCCCAAACCGCTTTCTTACACCACACCACACACCTCGTATCACAATTATACTCCCCATTTCCCTTTCTCATATTTTATTACTTTCTCTCTGTATATTTTTTTTAAACTTAACCATAGTTTATCTATTCTTTCCCGATAAATCAATGAGAGGATCATACTCTTATTTACACAATACTGAATTGTACTACTTTTTCGATAAACCCCGGTGAGAAGCACGATGGATTCGAAGCCAACATGTTGACTGTACTTTTACTTCTAAAATTCTTGTATTCCACGACGTATAATTAATGAATGGTCATTTAGACGTAAAATGAAACTACCTCTTACCATTATAGAAATATAATGGCTAATCTGTTATAAAATTTGTAGTTTATCAGTTTTACATTACATTAGAACACAATCAGTAGATATATAATAACCTTCTCTACCGATCATGAATATCTTTTTAACACATCAAATGCTTTCCCTTACCTAGAGGGAGATTTAACGGCTAGTCTCTTTGAAGAAATTAACAACAAAAGAAAATAATTGGTGGATAACTAAGACATATTTGCTACCGATTACACGTACATAATTTTATTAGTCTGTCTTGTAGTTAGCAGCGTTGATGGCTTGGACGAGCCTTAAACAGATTGAATTTGTCCATCACCTTAAGGATGTTGAAAGGTTCTACGTAACGGTAATTTGAGCCTTTCCATCTTTCCCATTCCTCGAAAGATGACGATATAACGTCACCATTGATTCACCTATCAATCGATATTGATTCACAAGATAAGTTAAATGGACGAATTCTTCGACGCGTCCGTTTATTGAAGCAACTCGGCAGAAAAGATCACCTACGTGACGGTTATTTGGGTCGCCGGTGTCGACGCAGAAATTTTCGTGAACTCTCCCCAAATAACTCATACTCATTACACCTCGTTGCATACGTTCTTCTCCTCGCCTCAGATAGAATTGTACATAGCGCCTACATAGGGATAACTCTTCTTCAACCATGAACTATGTATGATTAATGAATGGTCGAACCATTATCTTGAAGATAATTACTTTGGTATTGGAGAGAGAGGGTTAAAATGTATTTGCGTTGTACAAATGAGTTGTGAAAAAACGGGGGTCTAACAATCTCACCCAATATTTCGTTTAACAATCTGTATGGACTAACTCCAATATACTTTCAAGAGAATCAACTAGATAGTCAGACTCAATCTTAAGAAAAGTATATTCAAGAGTTATATCTCAATTCAATCTGCAATCAAACAAATAGGAATTTGCGAGCCCGATTGAATATAAGAAATAACTTGGACGGTATCAAAAACCAATATCCAAGTTGAAAAAGCGGAGGTCTAACAACCACACCCAATATTTCGCTTAGCAATCTGTATGGACAAACTCCAATATACTTTCAAGAGAATCAACTAGACAGTCAAACTCAATCTTAAGAAAAGTACATCCAAGAGTTGTATCTCAATTCAATCTGCAATCAAACAAATAGGAATTTGCGAGCCCGATTGAATATAAGAAATAACTTGGACGGTATCAAAAACCAATATCCAAGTGTCAATCAATATAATCAACAACCAAAGGTTGGATTCACAATTGATTGAACTTACGCATAAGCTGTGATATTTCAATTATATAAACAAATATAATGCAGAAAAGAAATAACACAGACACCAGAAATTTTGTTAACGAGGAAACCGTAAATGCAGAAAAACCCCGGGACCTAGTCCAGATTTGAAAACCACATTGTATTAAGCCGCTACAGACACTAGCCTACTCCAAGTTAACTTCGGGCTGGAATGTAGTTGAGCCCTAACCAATCTCACACTGATCAGTCGTGTTCCTTACGACTCTAGAACCACGCCGGACTCTGCGCACTTGATTCCCTTAGCTGATCTCACCCACAACTAAGAGTTGGTACGACCCAAAGTCGAAGACTTGATAAACCAATCTGTCTCATGCAGAAAAGTCTATTAAATAGGTAAATCTGTCTCCCACAGAAATACCTATGAGTTTTGTTCTGTCTTTTGATAAATAAAGGTGAACAAGAACCAATTGATACACCAGTCTTATATTCCCGAAGAACAGCCTAGTAATATCAACCACCTCACAATAATCTTAATCGTATGGTAGCGTAACAAGATATTGATGTTTGTGACTACTTTTTATCTTGCCTGTCGGAGATTAAATCTCGAGCAAATCTTAGAGAAGATAGCACTCAATACGATAGAAAACAACAAGATCAGAGCACGCAACTACAGAGAAAATAGTAGGGTCTGGCTTCACAATCCCAACGAAGTCTTTAAGTTGTTAACCTACAAGGTTTTGGAAAAACCTAAGGTTAAAGGAGAATCGACTCTAGTCGCAACTAGTATCACACAAGAGGTGTGAGGATTAGGTTTCCCAGTTGCTAGAGTTCTCCCTTATATAGTCTTCAAATCAGGGTTTGCAATCAATGTTACCTTGGTAACAAAGCATTCAATATTTACCGTTAGATGAAAACCTGATTAGACTGAAGCTAATATCTTTCAACCGTTAGATCGAACTTAGCTTGTTACATACAAACGAAAAGTGACTTCATTTAGATATGAGTAACCGTACCTAAACGTGTACACCTTTGTTGGATCAATAATACTTAACCGAAGTTATCCATATGAACACTTTCATATCAACCTTATTCATCTTAACCATAACTAGTTCAAATGACTCAAATGAAACTAGTTCTAGAGTTGTTCAATTGTTTATATTCTCATAGAAGTATACAAGACACAATTGAACCAAAACTGATTTTGATTCACTCGAATCAATTCATGAACACTATAGCCACGATTTGCAAAAGATTGCATTCCTTAATATATAAATGTATTAGTTCATGAAAAGCCGATTTTAGATCATAACCTACTCAAGTATGCAAACGGGTACGCATACCTAAGTGGTCGAACTAAGTTTGGGTTCGCCAGTATGCGAACGGGTACGCATACCTTCCAAACTCAGTTTAATTTCCGGAACTTGAAACTCACACCACTATGCATACCGGTATGCATACTAAGTTCCCGGACTTTCATTAACCAACCAGTACGCATACAGGTATGCATACTATGGTTCCTAGACTTGGAATAACTTGCAACAGTTAGCATACAAGTACGCATACTATGGAAGACGACAATAGTTGTCTCACACAAACTATTAGCTTCAAAGCAATTTTCACGTGATCGAATGATCAATACGAAATATTCTAAGTCTACATCAAATGATTGTCTCATACAAATCATGTAAGATGTTACAAGGCGATTTTCACATGATCATATTTTGACTTTCGTCAAGAATATAAGATGAATTTGGTTAAAGCGAAAGCTTACCAACTCATATTTTGAGAAATATGTAAGCGAGTTAAACTCAACTCGAAATATCAAATGTGTATAATCGAAGTCTATATATCTATACGACTTTTGTCTCAAATAGGAGATAGAGTAGATAGACTTTTGAGTGATAGATGAGTTCAAGTCTCCACATACCTTTTTTTGATGAAGTTCCACAAGCTCCCCTTAGTAGTTCTTCGTCTTCAATCGACGAACGCCGTGAAGTCTAATGCTCAACTACACTTACTATCCTAATCCGAGACTTAGCTACAAGTAGACTAGAAATCAAGACTTATAGTTTTGGCAACTAAACTTGACAAACAAGCTTGAGATAGCAACGCTTGCGAGTTCGACCGAGCAGTGCTTTAACAATCTCCCCCTTTATCAAATTTAGTGACAAAACTATCAATACATATGGATTACAAAATAAATAAACTTTGTAGCTTCTCATCCAAATGCTTGATTTCCTTAGTTCTTCAACATTACTCGAAATCTTCGTCACTTCCAAGTACTCCAGTGATTTTGAACGTGTGCAACTCAGCATCATAGTTGTTGAGTATTCGTAGATATAACAATATATAAAAACAAGATGTTTTCGTATTGTTATACAGGGCATAGTATTATTACACATCATCAAAGTCCAATTGTATCACAAATTTGACAACAATACTATGGTGATATGTATCACTCCCCCCTTAGTCAAGATAACTCCTACAATATTCCACACCCGCACTCCCCACAAATATTTGGCAATTAAGCACAAGTTCAATTAAGAACTCTCCCCCATAAAATCTCATTCCCAAAGGAACAACAAGAGCGACCTTACTTTTACAAGAAAAGAAGGATTTCTTTGGACATTAAAAAATCACATGAAACATGAATTTGTATCCAGAAAACTCAATTAAATTAACCACAAGAGAACACATGATTAATTTAATCGGAAATTCTCAACATAAGAGAACTTACGGAGCCGTACATTGTTAGAGCATTGCTCGGTCGAACTCGTATGCGTTGCTATCTCAAGCATGTCTGTCAATGTTAGTGATCAAAACTATAATTCTTGATTTCTAGTCTACTATAGCTAAGGTCTCGGACTAGGATAAAAAGTGTAGTTGAGCTCAAGAACTCCATGGTAATCATCATACAAGACGAAGGACTACTCAAGGAACTGGTGGATCTTCATCGACTAAAAGGTATGTGGATACTTGAACTTATATTCACTCAAAAGTCTATTTATCTCCTATCTTGAGACAAAAGTTCGTTTTTCTATATAGACTTAGATTATACACATTTGCTATTTCGAGCTGAGTTTATCTCGCCTATCTATTTCTCGAAATATGTGTTGGTAAGCTTTCGCTTTAGCCAAGTTCATCTTTACCTAGTGACGAAAGTCATGACAAGTTTCAATCACTTTGAAAATTACTTACTTTGACGAAAAATAGTTTGTGAATAACAACTATAGAATATCAACGTCCTCTAAGAATGTTTCAATGATTAAAATGAGAGTTTAGATTATATAACCATTGGAGGATATAAGCATTGTTGTGGAAATACATATATGTATAAGTCATTATTCCTTGAACCGAAGTTTGCGAACTTTGTTGATCAAGAGAACCGGAATAGTGGCGTGAGCCAAGTCCACGAACTGGCGGAAGTTCTCGACCCGAGAAATTCTGCTGGAGTTTGTGAACTCCGTCCGGGAACTTAAGTCCGCGAACCCAGTCCGCGAACTTGAGTGGGTTATATCGAAAAACGATGTTTGTGAACTTATTCATATAAAAACTAAGGAATGCAAATTGCAAACCCTGGCTATATAGTTCATGAACCGATTCGAGTGAATCAAATCATTTTTGCTTCGATTGTGTCTTGTGTAGTTACATAAGATTTCCTTGCAATTGAAAAACTCTCTAACTAGTTCATTTGAGTCACTTGAACTAGTTATGGTTGATATGAAAGTGATCATATGGCTAACCATTTGGTTGACTATTGTTGAACCAACAAATGTACAAGCTTGCGTACGGTTACACAAACCTAGAAACGTGCATTTCATTTGTGTGTAACAAGCTAGTTTTCGATATAACGGTTGAAAGATATTAGCTTGATTCTAATCAGTTTTTCATCTAACGGTGAATATTGAATGCTTTGTTACCAAGCTAACATTGATTGCAAATCCTGATTTGAAAGACTATATAAGGGAGACTCTAACAACTGAGAAACCTAATCCCCGCACCTTCTGTGTGATACTAGTTTTGCTAAGCTAGAGTCGATTCTCCTTTAAACTTTGGTTTCTTCTTCTAAACCAGGTTAACGACTTAAAGAATTCATTGGGATTGTAAAGCCAGACCGATACTACTTTCTTGTACTTGTGTGATCAGATCTTGTTGTTTCTATCGTACGAGTACAATTGTAATAATTGGCTTGAGATTGATATCTCTGATAGGCAAGATATACAAGAAATCACAAACACTTCGTCTCATCGTTTGTGATCCCGCAATATCTTTTTTTCGCTGCGTCGATTAAGATTATTGTGAGGTGATTGATAATACTAGGCTGTTCTTCGGGAATATAAGTCCGTTTTATCAATTGGTTCCTGTTCACCTTGATTTATCAAAAGACGGAACAAAACTCGTAGGTATATTCGTGGGAGACGGATTTATCTATTACCGTAGACTTTTCTGTGCGATATATATTTATTTATTAAAGTCTTCGACTTTGGGTCGTAGCAACTCTTAGTTGTGGGTGAGATCAGCTAAGGGAATCAAGTACGTAGCATCCTGCTGGGATCAGAGATGTAAGAGCATAACTGTACCTTGGATCAGTGTGAGATTGATTGGGGTTCAACTACAGTCCAGACCGAAGTTAATTTGGAGTAGGCTAGTGTCTGTAGCGGCTTAATACAGTGTGTGTTCAAACTGGAATAGGTCCCGGGGTTTTTCTGCATTTGCAGTTTTCTCGTTAACAAAATTCGGGTGTCTGTGTTATTTCTTTTCCGCATTATATTTTGTTATATAATTGAAATATCACAGGTTGTGCGTTGTTCAATCAATTAGAATATCCGACCTTTTGGTTGTTGATTTAAATTGATTGACACTTGGATATTGGTCTTTGGTACCATCCAAGTTATCTCTCTAGTATTTGATAAAGACTCGCATATTTCTATTTGCTTGAGTATATATCAAATCGAGAGATTGAGATATAAACTCTTTGATATACTTTTTGTCTAGATTGAGTCTAACTGTCTAGTTGATTCTCTAGAAATTATATTGGAGTTTGTTCATACAGATTGCTAAGCGAAATATTGGGTGTGGTTGTTGTACCCCCACTTTTTCAATGTGTATCAGATAAGGCAAACACGTTTAAGACCTTACAAGTCTGTGTTTGTAGCGATCTGACTCTATGGACAGAGGTGTTATCTCAATTAACGTACCACCAGTCTTCGATGGCTCTAATTACTTATGGTGGAAAATTGTTATGCGAGCTTTTCTTCAAGCACGTGATTTTCAATTATGGGTATATGTTGTTAATGGCTATAATGCTCCCGTCGTGGCAGTTGGAGATGTAAACGTTTCCAAAGATATTAGTGAATACACCCCTGCCGAGATAAATGTTGCAAAGAAAAATTCTGATGGTTTGAATGCCATCATACATGTCATTACCCCAAATTTTCAGCACTATGTGTCAAACTGCACGAGGTCTAAAGATGCGTGGGATATCTTAGAAACCGTATTCGAAGATAACTCCAGTGAAAAGGAAGTTAGGCTTCAAAACCTTTATTCCGATTGGGAAACCCTTCGTATGGCAGATGAAGATGCATTTGATGATTTTAATCATAGAGTGTCTTAAATTGTTAATGCATCTTTTGCATTGGGTAAGACTATTCCTGAAAAGGATATTATGATGAAAATTCTCAGATCGCTGCCATCTAGATACGATTCTAAGAAGCATGCCATCGTTGAGGGAAATAACCTTGATAATCTCTCCAGAAATACGCTGGTTGGGAAGCTTAAGATCTTTGATCACGAACATTCATCCAAAACTAAGGATGTTGCGTTCAAAGCACAAAAGGACACTAAATTACTTGATAAGAGTAAAAAAGTGTATATCTCTGAAGATGATCACTCTGAGACAGATTCATCAGATGAATATATTGACAAGTTGGTCTCGATGATCACAAGACAGTTTAGGAATCTTCTGTTGAAGAGAAGTAAACGGTTCTCCAGAGATAAGCCTAAAGCATCAGTTAAACCTCATAATCGTATTCATCCTAAAAACAGGGAAACAGATGAAACTGATAATGAGGATATGCCTCAGTGCTTTAAGTGTAAGGGATTTGGTCATTTTGCAAACGAGTGCCCAAATCGTAGAAAATACACTAGGAACAAAGGTCTTGATGCAACTCTTGATGAAATGTCTGACAATTATGATTCTAATGAAGACGAGAAATCAAGTGTTGCACTTCTTGGTGAAAATATTGATTTTGATAACTGTAGCAATACATACATCAATCTCGATATTCTTTCAGAAGAAAACCCAACTAATCTGGAAGAAAAAATTGATCCATTTCTTGGAAACTCTGTTTGTAATGTTTCAGGTTCCACCATGTGTCTAGCTGTGTGCACATCTCAGAATCCTGACTTTTATCCTAGTTTGACGTGCTCGTAATGTTCTCTAAAGGGTCATGAACTTTCAAAGTGTTACAAGTACAAACACCAATTGAGGCACGTCAACAAACTTCAACGAAGAGCAAATCAATTAGCAAATAAGCTTAAACTTGCTCAGAAGACCGCTGAGGTATGTAAGATTTTTTCTTCGTCTAAGAAGTTAGTTTCCAAGAATAACCAAGACCATTAGAGAAGAAAGGATGGTCAAGTCGTTTTGATAGACATAGGTTTGTGGATTCCTCTCAAGAGGAAAATGGTGGACAAATTGTTGTTCACCGCAACGCAACTTGATTGTGTTTTTTTGGAAATCTTGTCTCATGTGCCTGATCAAAAAAGACAATGATTTTGTACCTCCCAGGCTTTATCAAAAGTTTTTTTCTCTTCTTTTCTTAGTTTTTGTTCTTCCCTATCTATCAACAAAAGAGGGTTATTATCGACAATTCTACTCTTTATAGGGTTGTGAGTTGGACGTGTACGAACCTGTTTAAAGGTTTCGGAACCCTACATTCGTTGTTCCTTCCTCAAAACCTCTTTTTATCTCAAGACTACTTGTTGAGTTAAATTTATGATTTCCTCTCACAAACCCATACATTATGGATACTCCAAGCATGATTTCTTCTGATGGAAAAGATGTTAATATGATTGTTAAGCCATCAATCATGAAGGATGTAGGATCAGAATCTCACAGCAATAATGCCTCAGCGAAATTATTAACAACACAACACGACAGTGTCGCAGAGCAACTTCAGAAACGACATAGTAAACGACATCAGCCAAATCATGAGAAAAGTGTGACGGTCCTGCGAAAATAAGGAAGTTTTGCGAGATTGATATTTATAAGGTTGCGATAATGTCGCAAGTCATATCCGAAAATAAAGGACAGAGTAGTTGTCATCCACTATGTAATTCCCTATAAATAGTCGTTCAGTTGTAAAGGAAAGGGAGAGATCTTTTTGAGAGAGAAAAAAATAGGAGAGAGAAAATCAGAGCAGTGGTTATTCTTGATTCCTTTATCTTTTCTTGTAAGATTGTTCAAAGATTCATCAATAAAATTAAGATTGTTAATCCAAAAATGAGTTGAATGTTAATGAAATCTTGTGAGGGGTGTAGTGTAGGATTTCCTGCAACTACATAATGGCGCTAGAAACAGGGACTGAAGATTGAAAGTTGAAGATTGTTGTTGAGATTGTTCAAATCAAGAAAGTGATTAAACAAATCAGTGAACCAGTTAAAAGAAAAATGATTAGAGTCAATGAAGATGACAAAAGATTGGAGTGTAATATGATAAGAAAAACAATGGTTAATGAATTCCATGAAAACATCAAAGGAAGGATACATAAACGAGATTTTGAAGGAAGGAAGGTTATGGCGGTAGAAAAAACATCACCCTTGAAAGATTGGGAAAAGCAAAAAATCACATTCATGGCAGCAGAAATACCAAAAGAAAATTTGAGCCACACATCTCCATTGGTTATTACAGTACCTATTACACGAAAAGAGAAGGGGACAACAACAAAATCCATGGAAGAATGGATATTGAACAGAACTTTAGTCGATACAGGAAGTTCAGTGGATATAATATTCTATCATGCGTTCAAAGGAATGGGATTCAAAGATGAAGAAATGTCTTGTTCAACATATCTTGTTCATGGCTTTGGAAAATCCACAACAAAACCTAAAGGAGAAATAGTGGTGCGAATTCCACTAGGAGAGATCGAAACACAAGTGACACTATGCGTAGTGGATATGGAATCACCATATAACATGTTGTTGGGGAGGCCATGGATACACGCAATTAAAGCTAGCATCAACGTTGCATCAATGCATCAGGTTCCCCATGCCAAATGGAGTAGGTGAAATTAGAGGAGATATTGACAATGCGAAATTATGTTATCAAATTGAAGTAAAGCATTATGAAGGACGAGCAAAAAAGCGACAATTTCGCAAAAAATAGCAAAGGAGGCAAAGAAAAAGAAGAATTTAGAGTGTACATGATAAGAGCAAAAGAAAAGGAATACCCAGCGAAATTTCGGAGGAAGGAGATGGACCTGCGAAGATGATAAAAGAGCCAACACCAATGGGAGAACCCAAGGCCAGTTACACTGCGGCAGAACCAACAAAAGAAGTAAATGTTGGGACTATAGAAGAACCCCTAATACTGAGGATTGGAACCAAGATGGATGCAGAAGAGGAAGAAAGAACTGTAATCTTTTGCGGGAATATAAAGATATTTTCGCGGGGAGCATGGATGAGATACCTGGAATAGATCCGTCAATTGCATGTCATAAGTTGGAGATTAACAAGAATGTGAGACCATTTAAACAGAGAATAAGAAAAATCGCAACGACCTACCATCCTCAAATAGAAGAAGAATTACAGAAAATGCTTGAGGCGGGAATTATAAGAGAAGCTAAATACCCAGAGTGGATAGCAAACATGGTTGTTGTTCCAAAGAAAAATAAAGGGATAAGAATTTGCATAGATTTCACTGATTTAAACAAGGCTTGCCCTAAAGATAGTTTTCCATTGCCGGATATTCCTCAAATGGTTGAATCAGCAGCGGGAAATGATAGAGTGTCTTCTTTAGATGGGTACAAAGGTTATAACCAAATCCCTCTCGCTGAAGAAGATCAAGAGCATACTGCTTTTTTCGCTCCAAGAGGTTTATACTGTTATACAAAAATGTCGTTTGGTTTGCGAAATGCAGGAGCAACGTATCAAAGAATGGTAGAGAAGGTGTTCGCGAAATGGATACACAAAACATTAGAGGTGTACGTGGATGACATGTTGGTGAAGAGTAAAGAAGCCAAAGATCATGTACAAGATTTGAGGGAGATTTTTGAACAGATGCGGCATCATAACATTAAACTGAACCCTGAAAAATGCATTTTTGGGGTTGCATCGGGAAAATTTTTAGGCTACATTGTATCAAAAGAAGGAATACAAGTTGATCCAGAAAAGGTACAAGCAGTTCGTGACATGCCAACACCAGCAACGATAAAGGATGTACAAAAATTGAACGGACTTTTAGCTTCGCTAGGAAGATTCATTTCGCGATCATCAGACAAATGTAAACATTTTTTCAATATACTCAAGAAGGGTGCGAAATTCAAATGGACTGATGAATGTGAAAAAGCTTTTCAAGGGATCAAAGAACACCTTATGAATACATCTATTTTACAAAAGGCAGAACCAGGAGAAGAACTATTGATCTATCTTGCGACAACATCACATGCTTTAAGCGTTGTGTTATTGCGAACGGACGCAGGAGTGGAAAAGCCCATTTATTACATCAGCAAAACATTTAATGCTGCAGAGAGGAATTATTCAAAGATTGAGAAGCTAATTTTAGCATTAGTATACGCCGCATTTAAACTTCGCATATATTTTCAAGCACACAAAATAAGGGTGCTAACAAAAGTACCAATTGAATCAGTGATGAAGAATTCAAAAAGATCAGGTAGGGTGGAGAGATGGAATGCACAAGTAGGACATTTCGAAATCAAGTATGAAATATTATCTTCACCAAAATCACAAGTTGTCGCAGATTTCTTAGCAGAATTTCCTTTAGAAGATGATGAAGCGGTGGAGGAGATGATGGATATAGAAGAAGAACATGGAGATCCAAAAGACTTATTAACAGAACCAAATAGATGGGAGATATTGGTAGATGGATCATCAAATGGGGAAGGCAATGGGTTGGAATTGTTTTAATTTCACCAGAAGGAGCGAAGATGGCTTTTTCATTCAGATTGGAATTCGCATCCACTAATAACGAAACGGAATATGAAGCTGTGGTACATGCCTTAAAGTTCGCAATAGAAATGAAACTAGAAAATGCCAGGATCACTAGTGATTCGCAGCTAGTTATTCGCCAAATAAAGGGAGAGTACACTACAAATGAACCATCCTTGAAGAAATACAAGAAGCTCGTTGAAGAATTGTCAGCGAAAATCCCAAAGATAAAATGGAGGCACATTTCAAGGAAGGATAACAGACTCGCAGACGCTTTTGCTTTCATCTCAAGCATGATGACAGATCCAACTGCGAGATGCATAAAAATACAGACACTTCTGTCACCATCAATCAATAAAGAAGAAGTGAAGTAATGATGATGAATGAGAAGAAGAAGAACAAACGAACAATATCGCAGATTGGAGAACAGAACTTCATGCATATTTGGCGAAAGGAGAAACACCAAGAAACAGATTGGAAGCACACAAGTTAAAAAGCCGCGCAACAAATTATGAATTAAGAGATGGGCTGCTATACCGAAAATCCTTTAATGGACCATCACTCAGATGTTTGACACGAGAAGAAGGAGAAAAGGTGCTAAAAATGTTACATAGTGGGGATGCTGGCAATCATAGCGGGGGAAGATCTTTGGCACATAGAGCAAAAATGCAAGGCTATTACTGGCCATACATGCACGAAGATGCAAAACAAATATCAAGACGTTGCGAAGATTGTCAGCGGCACGGAAAGAAAATACATGCACCTGGAGCACCATTGTCATCTTCAACCAGTGTATGGCCTTTTGGAAAGTGGGGCTTAGATATTGTGGGGCCATTTTTACCAGGATCTGGACAAAGAAGATACTTAATAGTCGCAACAGATTATTTCACAAAATGGACAGAAGTAAAGGCAGTACAGCATATTCGCGACAAAGATATCTTTACATTCATATTCGAAAATATCATTTGCAGATTCGGAATTCCCGCGCAGTTGGTATCTGATAATGGGAAACAGTTTGAAGGACAGAACATAGAAATGTTACTTAATGCATTTAAGATAAAATGTGGAAAGTCTACTCCTCTGTATCCACAAGCTAATGGACAGGCAGAGGCAACAAACAAAACAATTGCAGATATATTAAAGAAAAAATTAGAAGGACATCATAGAGCATGGTGCGAACAAGTACATAATGCAGTATGGGCTTATAACACAACTAGGAGAGAAGCTACTGGAATGTCACCTTTTTGTTTAACATACGGAGTTGAAGCGGTGTTACCAACAGAAGTTGTTATTCCGACGACAAAGAGAGAAGCTTGGGAGAAAAATCTTAGTGCGGGTTTGATCTTAAGCAAACTTGATGAGTTAGAAGAAAAAAGAGAAAGAGCTTTACACATATGGAGAATTATCAGCGAAGATTAGCCCGAGAATATAATAAACGTGTCAAAGTACGCGAATTTCAACCAGGAGATTTAGTTCTGCGAGAGACACCAATATATCAGCGAGAAAATGGTGGAAAGTTAGCGAAAAAATGGGATGGACCTTACATCATTAAGGAGATAGTTGGGACAGGAGCTTATAAATTAATGGATCCAGAAGGTAGAGATTGGTCATAGACTTGACAGACCATGGAACAGATTGTACTTAAAGAGATATTATCCATAAGAAGCTTTGAGAAGTTATGTATGACGCAACAAAACGATTGCGAATAAACATTCAATGAAAGAATAGTTGCGAGATTATTCATCAAACAAGATCATGATATACGAAACTTTCGCAGAGATAATCATCAGAACAATGACAAAAGAGAAAGGGGCGAACCTTTATGGCGTACACCCTAGTTCGTGAATAAAATTTCCCAAGAGGCAAATGTAAGACCTAAAGTACGTCATATAAGGGGGTACCTGTTGCATGGCTTAGGGAAAGTCTACACCGCCACCGAAACCTGAGTCATGGAGATTTGGGGTCAATAAAGCCCATCCGGGAGAGGCACCTTGGATTCTCAGCTTAAGCATATGACTTAGGTTGGGCGACTAAGGTAATAAGGACTCTCCCAAGGAGTGCAGAATCTGACCAAGGCGCCGAGGTACACGGTTGAGTCAACAGTGCCAGGGGCATCTGGAGCGTACCTTTCCATTCTTGACAAGTCTTGGCTTATACTGCACTCGGCCCGGAGAAAACCCCACTTAGGGTGCAGTCTCGTAACCATAAACCCTATAGGTAAAAGGGATAAGAGGCTGCGAAAACAACTGGTTGTTGTTAAGACCGGATGGGAGGATCCAACCTTGTATGGTAGAGGCACGCCTCCTTGAAGGGGAAACCAGGGGGAGATAAGGGCGGCACCCTCCATTAGGGAGTTGATAAGTGTCTTAAGACGCAAATGTCATGAGGCTTTTTACTCGCAAGGGTATTAAGGCTTGTCATATTTTTGCGACAATCCTGAAGAGGCAAAGAGAAAGATAAGACGAGATCAATGGGTTTTCGCATGAAAGTGCGAAGACGTCCTGCGATTTCGTCGCACGACGACAATGTCATGGGGCTTTATTTTCGCAAGAATATTTAGGATTGTCATGTTGTCGCAAAAATCCTGAAGAGGCAATAATACAAAAGAAAAATTTAAGGCAAGATCAATGGGTTTTTGCATGAAAATGCAAGGACGTCCTGCGATTTTGTCGCAATGACAAGAGGTGGCATAATAATACCTTTAATTAGGAAGGCAAAATAAGACCACATGACAAAACAAAATATTTATAAGTATTCATAACAGATCATTTCTCGCAAGAAAGATAATGAGAGGAAAGTATAGGAATCGGTAAACAAGAGGCATTATCTTTCTCGCCAGCAAAATACTAAAAGAGAAAATTAATTCCAAAGTTGGTTGAAGAATATTATTCGCAAGAAATAATAAAGATGAAACAGTTCAAGAAGATAGTACTAGATAAGAAACTCTTCTCCAATGTTCTCATTATCGCCAGCCTTTTCTTCATTTCTATTCTGATCTTCACCAACAATAATTTCTTTGAGAAGGACTTCTTTTTCGCCGCCATCTTGATTATCGCCAACAATTACTTCTTTAGAAGGGATTTCTTTTTCGCTTCCATCTTGATTAGCACCAGCAGTTGCTTCATTACAAGGGATCTCTTCTTCATCTTCCAAAAGATTATTCTCTCCACCACTTTCATAATCATAATCACTGTCAGCAGGACGAGGAATTTCATCATCATCTACTTCCAAAGGTTTGATTGATGTAGGAGGAAGAGATTTGGACAATAAAATATCATTCAAAAGAACTTCAGCCCGGAGATGAACTTGACGAAGAAGTGCTCTCTGATGATTCCTATCTTGAATATCCTTAAAGTAAGCAAGATAATCAAGTCTTCTTTCTGCTCGGTCGCAAGAACCAGTAAGGACGGAGACGAGTAGTGTATTTTCTTTGCGAATTTTGGGATATTTATCCCCCAAAACAGAAATGGAGGAATGAAGATTTTTCTCAGACTCTGCGAAAAGTAGAATACAAAATTTCAGTAAGATGAAGAACTCAAAAAGGTATGACAAAGAAAAGATAGTTAAGGCAGTCAAACTATTATGACTACCTTCCTTTTGCGAAATAAGGTGTTGAATCAAGGTCAAACAACTATTCTCCCAACGGTCCATCGCATCATCAAATTTATCTCCAACTAAACCTTTAAGTCGAGACTGAAGATTTTTCTCTTTAGAAATAAGAAAGGCATTTTTCTTCGCAAGTGAAGAATAAGATTCTTCTAATTTGGAATATTGTTCTTTAAGTTGGTTCGCCTTTACACTTAAAGCTATTCTACCTTGAATCAGTGTATCTCTTTCAGCGATAGATGACTCTGTTACTTCTTTAAGTTCATTTCTCAAAGAGCGAAGAGATTGTTCTTGGTCATCACATACTTTCTGAAGGATGCTAAGTTGTTGCGAAGATATCGCCATCTTATTTAAACAAGTTCACTTCTCTTGAGATAGAGTTTTATTCTCATCTGATAAAGTTTCCATCCCTAGATTAGCTTTAGTTAAAGAATAAGAGAGGCGAGATATTTCATTACTTAATAAATTTTGCCTATGAACTAATTGGGTATTTTCATTGGTAAGATTATTTATATGATCAACAGAATATGAATAGAGGTTATCTAATTGGTTATATTGATCCGTCAAAATCTCTTTATCAACACGGGCTTCTTCAACAACAGATTCAAATTGATATATCTCCATTATTCGTTTCTGGTTTAAGGCTTAACATGCGAAAAAGGGATTTCAAGGACAATTAAATATGGAAAGGATAAAATCATTAGAAAGTCAAATTGAAGACACGGATAAGGAAATCATACCTCTCAGTTCATCATTCTTCTTGCGAAGATTGTCGCGATCCAGCGAAACATTCTGGAGCTTTTGATTTTCGAGACGAAGAGCATTACACTCTAAAGTCATCATTTGGAGATTCTTATTCAAGGTTTCAACCTCTTTTTCCAAAGTTGTTTGCGAAGCAGCACTGTCAGAGCCAAAATACTTACTCAGAATTTCGCAAATACCAGACTTGACAGGATCAATGTGAGACTTCTTAACATCATCCAGAACCTCAGACAAAACTTTGAAAGCAATATCTATTCCTTCCACAGTTTCTTTCGAAAAAGGAAGAGACTCAGGTAGAGAGCTGGCAATGATAGAAGGTTGGGAAACATTATCAATAGGAGGAGAAGAAGTTTCATTCACAGAAGGATTAATAAGGGGGGTTTCAATCATTGAAAGGTCAGTTGAAGGGATGAAATCTGAGGCAACCTTTTCGCGAATTGGAAATAATGGTTTAACTTGCGAAGATGTCGCAGGAGATTTTGAAGGGATAAGTAAGTGAAATGGAATATAGGTTTCAACGGTTTTGAGGTGGCGAGATTTCTTGAGAGGTTTGTTGGCATCCTTATCACCCTGCGAATCACAATCCAGATAAGAAACAGAGGCAACAATATTGTTATTAGAAAAGAATAATGTTTCTTACTACCTCATGATCCGCAGACTTTCTTTTGTTTACAACAACCTTATGCTGCGATTTGGGAATATTAGGGTTCTGAACCGTAAATTTGGTGTTAGAGGCGTTTTTGCTGAAATAACAACAGTATGGGAATCACATAAACAACATCACATAAGGCAATAAGCAAGATCAATTTCATCAAAACCCATAAGAGAGAAAAAAAAAAACTAACCTCGATGAATCCATGGAAAACACCAGCAGGAAGATTAATTCGTAAAAATTAAAAATGAAGAAAATAACTAACGGTGAAGATCTACAGAGGGAACAGTATGGAGATGAAGAAGAAATTAAAAAGATTGAAAGAAGAAAAAAGAAGAAAAATTACAGTAGAGGAATTTACGGAGAAAATGATGAAGTTGCAGAGAAGATGAAAAAGAGAGTAAAAAAGAAGAAAAGGGAGAGTAAGAAGAGTATATATAGAGGAGATTTTCGAGAAGATAAACACAATTAGTGCGAAAAGACGTGATCGGTTGAAAAGCAACGGTTACAGAAGACGTGTCAAGAAACAGATGGGAGAAAGGATACGTGTGATAAATGCAGAATATCAAGTGATGGATAGTTGCGGCATTTCTCACATCATTCTCTACTTCTCATAGAAGATATGAGAAGATGCAAGATGTAGGATCAGAATCTCGCAGCAATAATGCCTCAGCGAAATTATTAACAACACAACATGACAGTGTCGCAGAACAACTTCAGAAACGACATAGTAAACGACATCAGTCAAATCATGAGAAAAGTGTGACGGTCCTGCGAAAATAAGGAAGTTTTGCGAGATTGATATTTATAAGGTTGCGATAATGTCGCAAGTCATATCCGAAAATAAAGGACAGATTAGCTGTCATCCACTATGTAATTACCTATAAATAGTCGTTCAGTTGTAAAGGAAAGGGAGAGATCTTTTTAGAGAGAGGAATAAAAAACAATTAGGAGAGAGAAAATCAAGAGTGGTTGTTTTTCTTAATCCCTTTATCTTTTCTTGTAAGATTGTTCAAATATTCATCAATAAAATTAAGATTGTTAATCCAAAAATGAGTTGAATGTTAATGAAATCTTGTGAGGGATGTAGTGTAGGATTTCCTGCAACTACAAAGGAAAAAGAGAAATCTCCGTTATCTCCTACCTTGAAAAGAAAGAGAAGGAATGTGAGGAAGCCAAGAGTCGTTCCTTCAAGCTCTCAGAAGTTTTCTGATGTTCTTGAAGAGCTGAAGGAGATGCGAAAGGAGATTCAACAAATAAATGCTTTTGTATATAAGACTCATGAGATTCAGAAGTCCCTGGTTCGACATCATCAGCCAAGAAGGTTTATCGATATAAACTCCTACCTTAATGAACCTTATGTCCCAATGGTTGTTGACGACAAGGAGTTCGGGGACGATAAAGAATTCTTCAAAGGTCTTATTGCCTAGTAAATCTTCTATTTTTCTTGTTCTATTTAGAAGAATAACTAGAGTTTGGAATAGCCATTATTGTGATTTCACATAGCTATGTCCAACGTTTTCATCTTCATGTTTTAGATTCATTGATTTAAATTTTAAATTTGTTTGGAAGATGATTTTTGCAGTATTAATCTTTATGGTTTTATATATTGCAATATTGTTATGGGATATGTGTGTTTGCGTCCGTGAACTATGATTGTCCCATACCTTGTCAAAAGTAAAGTCTTTCGTATGTCGATATGCATGTATTGATAAAAGAATGAATAAACCTTTGACAAATACAAAAGTTAAGCCTATTATGTCATTTTTTGATGGAAGATAGGTTAAAATCTTTTGTTTGCAAGGATTATGTCTATTGAATGTCGTTATGCGAATAGTGATGGAAAATAGAATGAATCCTTGTGTATTCCGCAGTACTGATCTTCCCTGATCCATATTTTATGTATTACTATGAGGCTCCGTAAAGTGTCTTATGTTGAGCATTAAACGTCCAAGTTGATTATTTTTATGATTAGCTTAGTTGTTGTTCCGCGAGATACTTTATGTCGAGCATATTCAACTAAATTAGTCATCTTGTTTGGTTATTTAGTTGTTGCTCCTTAAGTTTTCTTATGATGAGTATGAACAATTAAATTGATTACTTTTGTGATTAGTTTGGTTGTGGATTTCGATTAGATTAATTATGGGCTCTCTTGTGATTAATCTAATTGTATATTTTTGAGTCTCCATAAGTTCACTTATGTTGAGCATTTTCGATTGAATTAATCATGGGTTCTCTTGTGGTTAATTTAATTGATTATTTTGGATTCAAATTCATACTTGTATGTAATTTGTTATGTCCAAAGAAATCCTTATTTTCTTTCGAAATTAAGGTCGCTCTTGTTGTTCTTTCGGAAATAACATTTTATGGGGGAGAGTTCTTAATTGAACTTGTGCTTAATTGCCAAATCTTTGTGGAGAGTGCGGATGTGGAATATTATAGGGGTTATCTTGTATCTTTATAAACTCCTTGATGAATGCATTTAGCTTCGGCTTTATGATTGCATCTAAATAAGATGTTATGTGTTTCTTTCTTTTGGTCATGAAATGTCTTGTTCGGAAATTTCATTAGGATCCCGTCTTGTACCTTTGCCAATTTTATTGAAAAAAAGGGGGAGAATTAATATGTAATTCACACTACAAATACATATGGTTTTCGGATCATTATGTAAGGGGGAGTGGTTTCCATGTGAGATGGAGTATTGACTAAGGGGGAGTGATACATATCACCATAGTATTGTTGTTGAAGTTGTGATACATTGAAATTTGACGTTGTGTAATGATATTATGACACTGTATAACAATGATTGAGAACTCTTGTTTTATCGTTGTTATAGCTACGGATTTTCAACAACGATGATGCTGAACTTACAACCTTTGGGATCATTGGATTACTTGGAAGTGACGAAGATTTCAAGTAATGTTGAAGATTAGACATGTGGAATAGGAGCTACAAAAGTTTATTTATTTATTTTTTGTATTACATATGTATTGATAGTTTTGTAACTAAAATTGACAAAGGGGGAGATTGTTAGAGCATTTCTCGGTCGAACTCGCATGCGCTGCTATCTCAAGCATGTTTGTCAATGTTAGTGATCAAAACTATAAGTCTTGATTTCTAGTCTATTATAGCTAAGGTCTCGGACTAGGATAGAAAGTGTAGTTGAGCTTAAGAACTCCATGGAAATCATCATACAAGACGAAGGAATACTCAAGGAATCGGTGGATCTTCATCGACTAAAAGGTATGTGGAGACTTGAACTTATCTATGACTCAAAAGTCTATTTATCTCCTATCTTGAGACAAAAGTCGTTTTTCTATATAGACTTAGATTATACATATTTGCTATTTCGAGCCGAGTTTGTCTCGCCTATCTATTTCTCGAAATATGTGTTGGTAAGCTTTCGCTTTAGACAAGTTCATCTTTACCTAGTGACGAAAGTCATGACAAGTTTCAATCACTTTGAAAATTGCTTATTTTGACGAAAAAATAGTTTGTGAATAACAACTATGGAATATCAACGTCCTCTAAGAATGTTTCAATCATTGAAATGAGAGTTTAGATTATATAACCATTGGAGGATATAAGCATTGTTGTGGAAACACATATATGTATAAGTCCTTATTCCTTGAATCGAAGTTTACGAACTTCGTTGATCAAGAGAACCGGAATAGTGGCGTGAGCCAAGTCCGCGAACTCAGTTGGCGAACTGGCGGAAGTTCTCGACCCGCGAAATTCTGCTGGAGTTTGTGAACTCCGTCCGGGAACTTAAGTCCGCGAACCCAGTCCGAGAACTTGAGTGGGTTATATCTAAAAACGATGTTTGTGAACTTATTCTTATAAAAACTAAGGAATGCAAATTGCAAACCCTGGCTATATAGTTCATGAACCGATTCGAGTGAATCAAATCGTTTTTGCTTCGATTGTGTCTTGTGTAGTTACATGATATTTCCTTGCAATTGAACATCTCTCTAACTAGTTCATTTGAGTCACTTGAACTAGTTATGGTGAAGAAGAATATGGTTGATATGAAAGTGATCATATGGCTAACCATTTGGTTGACTATTGTTGAACCAACAAATGTACAAGTTTGGGTACGGTTACACAAACCTAGAAATGTGCGTTTCATTTGTGTGTAACAAGCTAGTTTTCGATCTAACGGTTGAAAGATATTAGCTTGAATCTAATTAGGTTTTCATCTAACGGTGAATGTTGAATGCTTTATTACCAAGCTAACATTGATTGCAAACCCTGATTTGAAAGACTATATAAGGAAGAGCTCTACCAACTGGGAAACCTAATCCCCACACCTTCTGTGTGATACTAGTTGTGCTAAGCTAGAGTCCATTCTCCTTTAACCTTTGGTGTCTTCTTCTAAACCAGGTTAACGACTTAAAGACTTCATTGGGATTGTGAAGCCAGACCGATACTACTTTCTTGTAGTTGTGTGATCCGATCTTGCTGTTTCTATCGTACGAGTACAATTGTAATAATTGGCTTGAGATTGATATCTCCGATAGGCAAGATATAAAAGAAATCACAAACACTTTGTCTCATCATTTGTGATTCCGCAATATCTTTATTCGCTGCGTCGATTAAGATTATTGTGAGGTGATTGATAATACTAGGCTGTTCTTCGGGAATATAAGTCCGATTTATCAATTGGTTCATTTTCACCTTGATTTATCAAAAGATGGAACAAAAAACGTAGGTATATTCGTGGGAGACGGATTTATCTATTATCGTAGACTTCTATGTGTGATACAATTTTTTTTTATTAAAGTGTTCGACTTTGAGTTGTAGGATCTCTTAGTTGTGGGTGAGATTAGCTAAGGAAATCAAGTACGTAGCATCCTTCTGGGATAAGAGACGTAGGAGCATAATTGTACCTTGGATCAGTGTGAGATTGATTGGGGTTCAACTACAGTCCAGACCGAAGTTAATTTGGAGTACGCTAGTGTCTGTAGCGGCTTAATACAGTGTGTGTTCAAACTGGACTAGGTCCCGGGGTTTTTCTGCATTTGCGGTTTCCTCGTTAACAAAATTCGGGTGTCTGTGTTATTTCTTTTCCGCATTATATTTTGTTATATAATTGAAATATCACAGGTTGTGATATTTCAATCAATTAGAATATCCGACCTTTTGGTTGCTGATTTAAATTGATTAACACTTGGATATTGGCCTTTGGTACCATCCAAGTTATCTTTCTAGTATTTGATAAAGACTCGCAGATTTCTATTTGCTTGAGTATATATCAAATCGAGATATTGAGATATAAACTCTTTGATATACTTTTTGTCTAGATTGAGTCTGACTGTCTAGTTGATTCTCTAGAAAGTACATTGGAATTTTTCCATACAGATTGCTAAGCGAAATATTGGGTGTGGTTGTTGTACCCCCACTTTTTCATACAGTACTTTCACATAGAAGTGGATCAGGGAAAAATCAATACTGCGGAGTATTCAAAGATTCATTTTATTTTTCATTAATATTTGCATACTGATACCATAGACTTAATCTTTGACATCAAAAGTTCATTCTATTTTCCATCAATATTTGCATAATGACATAATAGAGTTAACTTTTGACGTATATGGGACAATCATAGTTCACGGACGTAAACACACATATCCCATAGTATTATTTGCAATATATAAAACCAATAAAGATTAAATACTACAAAATCATCTTCCAAATAACTTAGACTTTAAATAAGTAAATCTAAAAACATTGCAAGATGAAATCGTTGGCAATAGCTATTGTTAGAGCATTGCTCGGTTGAACCCACCAAGCGTTGGTATGTCAAGTTTGGTTGTCATATTTTAGTGAATCAAAACTCATTTAAAGAGTCGCTTGATTATTTACTGGAGTCAACTTCGTATAGGTTAGCTAGAAAGTTACTAGGATATGAGACTTACAAGTATTACATGAAGACTTGAAGAATGTGAAGAAGTAAAGAGCTACAACGACGACATCATCCTTCCTCTTGAGGTTAGTAATTTTTGACTTGAACTGTTTCATTGCTAAAGTATCTTTCAAGTCGTGCATATTGAAAACATAACTGCGTACTGGCGGAAGTTTTCGATCGAAAACTTATGCTGGAGTTTGTAGATTACAAAATGGAAAACCAGTCACCTTAGGTACGCGTACTCACAAAAGTTTTCGACCCGAAAATTTCTGTTGAGTTTCCAAACTCAAATCCGGTAGCTAAGGTACGCATACCTATGCGTACCCAAGATGGTTATTTCTCAAATCGGAAGTTCATGAACTTAAAACAATAAATCAATAAGGAATGCAATCTTGCAAACCATGGCTATATTGTTCATGATTCCATTCAAGTGAACCAAACCGATTTTGTTTCAATTGTGTCTATGAATAAATACCTAAGCAATTGAACAACTCTATCAACTAGTTCTTATGAGTCATTTGAACTAGTTATGAGAAAGATGAATATGGTTGATATGAAAGTACTCATATGGCTAACCTCGGTTAACTATTTGTGAACCAACCAAGTGTACACGTTTAGGTACGGTTACTCAAACCTAAATGAAACACATTTCATTTGTGTATGACAAGCTAAGTTTCGATCTAACGGTTGAAAGATATTAGCTTGGAGAAATCAGGTTTTTCATCTAACGGTGAATATTGAATGCTTTGTTACCAAGGTAACTTGGATTGCAAACCCTGATTTGAAAACTACATAAAGGAGATACCTAGCAATTGGAAAAACTAATCCCCACACCTCATGTGTGATACTAGTTAGTTTGCTAGAGTCGTTTCTCCTTTGACCTTAGGTTTCTTCCCGAGACCCTGTAGGTTAACGACTAAAAGACTTCATTGGGATTGTGAATCCAGACGAAACTACTTCTCTTGTAGTTGAGCGATCTGATCTTGCAATTTTCTATCGTACGAGTTCAATTGAATAATTGACTTGAGATTATATCTCCGATAGGGCAAGATAAAAAGAAATCACATACATCTTCGTCTCATCGTTTGTGATTCCGCAACATCTTGTTTCGCTACCATACGATTAAGATTGTTGTGAGGTGATTGATAATACTAGGTTGTTCTTTGGGAGTATAAGTCCAGATTATCTATTAGTTCCTTTTCACCTTGATTTAACAAAAGACGGAACAAAACTCATGGGTTTATATGTGGGAGACAGATTTATCTATTATCATAGACTTTTCTGTGTGATACAGATTTGTTTATTAAAGTCTTCGACTTTGGGTCGTAGCAACTCTTGGTTGTGGGTGAGATCAGCTAAGGGAATCAAGTGCGTAGTATCCTGCTGGAATCAGAGACGTAAGGAGCACAATTGTACCTTGAATCAGTGTGATATTGATTAGGGTTCAACTACAGTCCAGACCGAATTTTTTTTGTAGTACGCTAGTGTCTGTAGCGGCTTAATACAGTGTGGTGTTCAATCTGGACTAGGTCCCGGGGGTTTTCTGCATTTGCGTTTTCCTCGTTAACAAAATTTATGGTGTCTGTGTTATTTCTATTACGCATTATATTTTGTTATATAATTGAAATATCACAGGTTGTGCGTAAAGATCAATAAATTAGAATATCCAACCTTTGGTTGTTGATTTAAATTGATTGACACTTGGATATTGGTCTTTGGTACCATCCAAGTTATTATCCTTGTATTTGATAAAGACTCGCAGATGCTTGAGTAAAGATCAAATCAAGTGAGAGAGATATTAACTCCTCGATATACTTTTCTCTAGATTGAGTCTGACTGTCTAGTTGATTCTCTAGAAAGTATATTAGATTTAGTCCATACCGATTGCTAATCGAAATATTGGGTGTGGTTGTTATACCCCCGCTTTTTCAATTGGTATTAGAGCAGGAAAACACGTTTAAGACCTCAAAAGTATGTGTTTGTAGCGATCTGACTCTATGGACTCAACTTCGTATAGGTTAGCTAGAAAGTTACTAGGATATGAGACTTACAAGTATTACATGAAGACTTGAAGAATGTGAAGAAGTAAAGAGCTACAACGACGACATAATCCTTCCTCTTGAGGTTAGTAATGTTTGACTTGAACTGTTTCATTCCTAACGTATCTTTCAAGTAGTGCATATTGAGAACATAACTGCGAAGCTATGAATGATTATACTCTAGTTAGACATAGGATTAAGGAATTACAATACGAAATATAACGTCTGTCTTTTGAACTTCGTATATAAGACATCGACATAATCGTATGAATGCTATTGTGATTATGTGTATGGGTATGGGCGAAGATTTCGTCATAGGAAACAATGTTTTACATCCGTTTAAAGGAAGTACAATTCATAAACTTGTTTTATGAATCGAAAGGGAAATATCTAGGCTTATTGGTATTGTTATTCATTGCAAATCTTTGGATTACCAATATGTGTATTTAGTATAACCGCTCATAACTTGTTTATGTATCTTGGTAAAATTATTCACAATGCTTGACTTTTTTATTGGTATGACTTTTATTAGTGAAACCGATCTTAAGTAATAACCTGAGATGGTATGATCGATATTTGTAATTGGTGTGACCATTCCTAGTCATTGGGTAACCGATCCTAGAACTTGGTTGGGACTAATCACAAGATGTGTAATCGATCCTTGTAGTAGGTTAACAAGTTTTAGTAATTGGTGTGAGCGATCCTATAACTTTTGCAACCGATCACAAGTAAGTACCATAAATAAGTGGTAACCGATCCTGGTACTTAGTCAACAATGTTTTGGAAACTAATGTGATCGATCCTAGTAGCCACTTGGAGGTAGAACCGAAACTCGTTTTGGTAGAACTGTTAAACCCATGAATGGTGATTGAATGTTTTTGATCAATCACATAGTTCTTGGAAATCAGATGAACCAATTCTAAACTTGTTTGGAAGTGTGGCAAATCGGTTCCAAGATTGTAAATATGAAAAAGGATTTACAAAGTAAAGATGTCGACATACTTTGAACATCTGCAGTAACTCTTATCTTTTATTGTTTAAAGATATTCCTTAATAACTAAAGGAGAATCCCGGATCGAAAAAATTGAGAATCATTTAATTAAGGTTTTTAGTTTTATATGCTTTTAATTTCCAGCAATTAAAATGCATATCTTTAGAAAATAAAAATTGGTAATGTGCATTTACTAATTGGAGATTTTCTACTGAGATTTCGGTCAATATTTGGACAGAGCATTTCCAGGAATTATGAAACTGAATTTTGGAAATATATTGCATATCTTGAGAATATTTTCGGTTTTGGAAATTCCTTGGTGGCCAAACTTCCTTGGTCTATAAATATTGAAGTTTGCATTTCGAGCAAACTAATCCTAATTAGGCGAAATCTCTTACGACCGCTCGTTTTAAAGACTTATTTGAGATTGGGAAGTTCTACGAGTACCGTCGGTGGGAAACTAGATAATTGCAGTTTATTATTAGTTTTCGATTGATTTGATTGACTAACGGTGGTTGAACTTTGATTGCACCTAGTTTGTTTATGCTTGAGAATCTTCTCTTCTGATATAAGATTCACTCAAAGATATTTAGACTGTTTGTAGATCTAAAGACGTCTTGTGATAATCCATTGTTAACAGACTCCGTTCTATGTGTGATTGATCACAAGAGATTCAAGTTGATTGTGTGCAGGTGTTTATTGAAATCTAAGAAGATTTGAAGACAAAGAAGATTTATTATTTGAGTTCATAATCTTTGGCGTGCACAAAACTTGATCGGATGGGGATCCAACTATAATCGGTTTATCTTTGTGATAATCTTGATTGATTAGTTGGGTAGATCATAATCAATATATTGTCTTTGTGACTAAGAGTATTGATTGCAAAATCTAGACCCAACTACTTTGGTAGTTGAATTGATAGATAAATCTAAGAACCCGACAAAGGAGTTTATTGGGATAAACGGAAGAGCCTTTTGTCAAACTCATATCACTTGTTTGAAAAGAGTTGTTACGAACAGATTTGTTGTTCCTTTACTGTTTAGAATACGAACCAAAAGAATTGTTCCAAGTGCGTGACTTATTGCAAGTTGGAGGCGCAGGGATACAAATGGAACTAGCTGAACTATAGGTTTAGTTGCTTGGTCTCAACTATACGAAGTTGGTTTAGATTTTGTATAACGACTTAATCCTGAGAGTATTCGATTATGGACAAGGTCCCGGGGTTTTCTGCATTTGCGGTTTCCTCGTTAACAAAATCTTGTTGTGTCTTTTACTTTTTTATTTCCGCAATTATAATTGTTTTTATTATAATTAAAAGTAAAATACACAAATGTTAATTCCTAATTACTTGATAGCAATCATATTGTGTTTGGTTAAGTCCGAACCTATTATCAAGTAATCGTACTTCGTTATTGTATTGTCTCGATCTTGTATCCATAGTCAATCACACAAGTTATCTTTTTTTCGTATTGTCTCGATCTCGTATCCATAGACGATCACACGAAGTGTGAACCGATTAGTTGTATTGTCTCGACTGAGTCCATAGACAATCACTTTCGGAGAAAGGACTTATATGTGGAAAAGTTTTAGATTGAGGTATATTTTGGTACCCTCGTCTTTTCAGCTATGTGTAATCAAAATATATGCTATTCCAAACCCTAGTTATCCTTCTTAAAACACAAGAATAAATTCTCATAAGAAGTTTCCTAGACAAAATAAAAAACAACATGCTAAAAACAAAAGACTCCTAGACCAACAAAACCGATCATGAACTGAAATCAAAAAGCTCTTTTGAATTCCTCACGAGTCTTGTGACCTTCGAGCTTGTGATTGACAACATCTACTTCTTTTTCATAGAATATATCCTCATTGAGAATATCTTTAACATGTGTCTTCATGAGAAAAAGGTCAGAGTTAACCTTTTTTAACTCAGTTCTTAACACATCGAGACCCTTCATAGTATCAACGAGCTGCAGTTTTGCTTCCTCAAAGTATTTAAGAAAATCATGAACCACTTCTGCCGAAACCATCTCATCATTCTCAACATTTTGATGAGTATAAGCATAGTAGCATGAGACATCATAATAATCCTTAGGATTTTGATATTTGATATCATCAACATCTACTAGGGTTCTTTTCTTCTTCCCTCTGGACTCGAAACCAATACCTTTATCAAGAAAACCTCTTGCAAAATCACAAGTGCGAGAAGGAGAAGACATTCTTGATAAGAAGAAAATAACCTAGAGTACGCGTACGTGACTCAATAGGATTGGTATGTAAAAGGTTTCTCATGGAATAACTTTAGGGTTTCTAAATATTGGTTCGTGACAACTCAACATGGATACCCATACGAAAACCAATATGGCCCCCCTAAAAAAAAACTTAAACACTGTAAAGTACCTCTTCACAAGGTAAAGAAACTACAACAAAAATTTTGCTACGTGAAAATTTTCGTTCACATTTTTTTTTGGCTCAATAAATTTCATAATCTCATAGGAGAAAAATTTAGAGCACAAAAGTAGCTCAACCTGAGAAAAATAAATGATTCAAAAACAAAACTAATATTTTTGAAATAAAATACTTATGCAACAATGTCTGTAGGAAAAAGTCTAGCTAACAACTGATAAGAGAGTAGCTTAACCAAAGAGAGGATACATTTTCCAGAGACATACCTGTTTATTGATTCATCTTACTCAACAGGATTTTTTATGAGGAATATTTTAATCCGTGTGACTAATTAACACAAGTATGAGCTCTAAGCTCATTAAATGAATGATGTTCATGGTTAATCCTCTTTTTCCTTCTAATTTTTGGAGGAAACCTTTTTTGATGTGAAAAAGTATCATAAAACTTAATGTCATCAAAATATGAGACCAAGTTTGAATCCTTACCATAGGAAGTTTGTATGGAGGTTTTCAACAGCTTGTTGATAAGCTCCTTGTATCCTTCAATTATCATATTAAGGTTGTCCTTCATATCTCCATTGTTGTTTCCACCAACTGGTACCTTTCTCACATCGTCATCATCATCCTTCACTTTAGGTTGAGAAGGACTTTTCTGAAATCTCCTTGACCGATTGGTATTAATGCTACAGTTTGTTCGAACGTTCGATGAGTATATTGAACTGACTTTCCTGGAAGAATTCACAGGGTGAGTACTAAAACCGATAGGTTTACACATCCGAAAGTCAGTTACACCTTTGAGTATTAAATATAAAGTGTGCTGAAGTCTACCAAAGTAATTGTCATTCAACTTCAGTTTGCTCTTTCGTTGAACATGTCCTTTTGAATCACAAAAAAAGACATATTTTTTTTATCACCGAAGTGATTAGAGTGTGTAGCGTTAGAAACATCGTTAGAAGACTTCTTCCTTCCATGAGATGTGGTAAATCCATGATTAGTGGGAGAACCAAGCACTTCTTTAGCAATAGGAAGGGTTTGTAGTTTAGCTTCTGAAGTTGGTTTCATTAGAGAAACATGATTAGAAATAGCCATGTTTTCTAAAATCACAGCAGAATCAGAAGTAATTGGTATGACTGACTCCACATAACGGCCTTTATCTTGAATAGAAAGATTAATCAATAGTCGTTATATTTTAAGGGAATCTTCTTTGAGTTTAGCCGCGAGGAAGATTCAGGAGGAACAAACTACAACATTTTACTCACGAAGAACCCTTAATTGGGAATCACGATCTTTTACCATACCAATCATTGTATTGACCTTGTGTTTCAGCCTATTGATTTCAACGGCCTGGATTCTAGCAAGTTTTAGAATCACTGCAATCTCTTGGGTTGCTTCCCTTTCTACTTCAGAATCAGATCCGCCAGTAAGATAATCAAGGTAACACATATCAATACTTGTTCGTTTTGTAGGAATAGAATGTTCATCTATATGTGAGATTCACAAGTCTTTCTCTTTAATAGATTTCATAGAAACAGAACTTTTGTCTCTCGTGATACGTTTGTCAGAGTTAGCACAACTATCCATAGAGTCAGATTTCTACAAACATAGACTTATGAGGTCTTAAACGTATTATGCCTGCTCTGATACCAATTGAAAAAGCAGGGGTCAACAACCACACCCAATACTTCGTTTAGGCAATCTGTATGGAGTAACTCCAATATATTTCCAAAATAATCAACTAGACAGTAAGACTCAATCAAGGAAAATACATCCAAGAGTTATATCTCTGTTTCTCAATGTAATCAGTAAATCAAACAGATAGAAATCCGCGAGCCTGATTATTATGAGAAACAACTTGAACGGTACCAAACACCAATGTTCAAGTGTCAATCAATTTATATCAACAACCAAAAATTGGATTTTCTAATTGATTGAACTGCGCACAACCTGTGATATTTCAATTATATAGAAAATATAATGCGCAAAAGAAATAATACAAACACCAGAAGTTTTGTTAACGAGGAAACCGTAAATGCAGAAAAACCTCGGGACCTAGTCCAGATTTGAACACCACACTGTATTAAGACGCTACAGACTCTAGCCTACTACAAGTTAACTTCGGAATGGAATGTAGTTGAGCCCTAACCAATGTCATACTGACTAAGGTACAATCACGTTCCTTACGCCTCTTAATTACAGCAGGACTCTATGCACTTAATTCCCTTAGCTGATCTCACCCATAACTAAGAGTTGCTACGACCCAAAGTAGAAGACTTGATAAACAAATCTGTCTCACACAGAAAAGTCTATTGAATAGATAAATCTGTCTCCCACAGAAATACCTACGAGTTTTTGTTCCGTCTTTTGATAAATCAAGGTGAACATGAACCAATTGATACACCAATCTTATATTCCCGAAGAACATCCTAGTAATATCAACCACCTCACAATAACTTACATGTATGGTAGCTGAAAAAGATATTATGGAATCACGAAGAATGAGACGAAGAGCTTTGTGATTACTTTTTATCTTACATGCCGGAGATTAAATCTCGAGCAAATCTTAAAAATATAGCACTCACGATAGAACAAAGTAAGATCAAAACGCGCAACTACCTAGAAAATAGCTGGGTCTGGCTTCAGAATCCCAATAAAGTCTTTAAGTCGTTAACCTATAATGGTTTTAGAAAAAACCTAGGTTAAAGGAGAGTCAACTCTAGTCGCAACTAGTATCACACAGTAGGTGTGAGGATTAGGTTTCCAAGTTGCTAGAGTTCTCCCTTATATAGTCTTCAAATCAGGGTTTGCAATCAATGTTACCTGGTAACAAAGCATTCAATATTCACCGTTAGATGAAAACCTGATTAGATTCAAGCTAATATCTTTCAACCGTTAGATTGTCTTAGCTTGTTACACATAAATGAATGTTTCTTCATTTAGATATGAGTAACCGTACCTAAACGTGTACACTTAGTTGGCTTAGCAATAGTTAACCGAAGTTAGCCATATGAACACTTTCATATCAACCTTGTTCATCTTAATCACAACTAGTTCAAATGACTCAAATGAAACTAGTTATAAAGTTGTTCAATTGTTTATATTCTCATAGAAGTATACAAGACATAATTGAAGCAAAATCGATTTTGATTCACTCGAATCAATTCATGAACATTATATCCACGACTTGCAAAGATTGCATTCCTTATTATATAAATGTATTTGTTCATGAGTATGTAAACATACTTAGCCGATTTTAGAACTTAACCCACTCAAGTATGCAAACGGGTACGCATACCTAAGTTCATGGACTTGGTCTTGTTCTCCAGTATGCAAACGGGTACGTATACTGCCGTTCATGATCGAACTCAGTTGAAATCAGTATGCATACGAGTATGTACACTAAAGTTCCCTGACTTCAACTGTTGAATCAGTATGCATACGGGCATGCATACTAAATTCCCTGACTTGGAATACACTTGCATCAGTTAGCATACAAGTACGCATACTGTGTTATATCCAATCAATGGTTAATTGTTCTGAACTCCCATTTTAATCATTGAAACATTCTTAGAAGACGAGAATAGCTGTCTCACACAAATTATTAGCTTCAAAGCAATTTTCAAGTGATCAAATGATCAATACGAAACATTTCGAGTCTACATCAAATGACTGTCTCACACAAATCATATAAGATGTTACCAGACGATTTTCACATGATCATCTTTTGACTTTCTTCAAGAATAAAAGATGAAGTTGGTTAAATCGAAAGCTTACCAACACATATTTCGAGAAATATGCAAGCGATTTAAACTCAACTTGAAATATTAAATGTGTATAAAGTAAAGTCTATACAGCTATACGACTTTTGTCTCAATAGGAGATAGAACGGAAATAGACTTATGAGTGGTAGATTAGTTCAAGTCTCCACATACATTTTGTTGATGAAGTTCCACAATCTCCCATTAGTAGTTCTTCGTCTTCAATCGATGAACGTTGTGAAGTCTAAAGCCCAACTACACATTCTATCCTAATATGAGACATAGCTATAAGTATACTAGAAATCAAGACTTATAATTTTGACAACTAAACTTGACAAACAAGCTTGAGATAAAAACGCTTGCGAGTTCGGCCGAGCAGTGCTCTAACAATCTTAGTCTAGGTTTTTTTTCTCATATCAAGAATGTCGTCTCCTTCTCACACTTGTGATTTTACGAAAAGGTTTCTTGATAAAGGTATGGGTTACAGTTCCAAAGGGAAGAAGAAAAGAACCCTAGTAGAAGTTGACGATGTCAAAGCTCAAAATACTGACGATTATTCTGATCTCTCATGTTATTATGCATATACTCATCAAGATGTAGAGCATGATGAAATGGTTTCTGCTAAAGTGGTTCATGATTTTCTTAAATACTTTGAGGAAGCAAAACTGTTGCTTGTTGATACTATGAAAGGTCTCGATGTGTTACGACGCATGTTAAAGATCTTCTCAATGAGGATATCTTCTCCGAAGAAGCAGTAGATGCTATCAATCACAAGCTCAAAGGTCTTAAGACTCATGAAGGTTCCGAAAGTGTACTTTGATTTTAGTTCGAGTTTGTTTTTTTGGTTCTTAGGAGTTGATTTGATTTTGTTTAGGAAACTTCTTATGAGAATTTATTCTTATGTTTTAAGAAGGATAACTAGGTTTGGAATAGCAAATATTGTGATTACACATGGCTATTTCAATGATTTTCATCTTGCAATGTTTTTAGATTTATTTATTTAAATTCTAAGTTATTTGGAAGATGATTTTGCAGTATTAATCTTTATTGGTTTTATATATTGCAAAAATATTTTATGGGATATGTTGTGTTTACGTCCTTGAACTATGATTATCTCATATATGCTCAAAAGCTAAGTCTGTTATGTCTTTATGCAAATATTGATAAAAGATAAAATGAACTTTTGAAAATTCCACAGTATTGAACTTTCCCTGATCAACTTTTATGTGAAAGTACTGTATGGCTCCGTAAGTTTTCTTATGTTGAGCGTTTCCGATTAAATTAATCAATAAGGTCTTCTTGTGGTTAATTTATTCGAGTTTACCGAGTACAACATGTGATTTGTTAATGTCCAACGAAATCCTTATTTTCTTGCAAAAGTAAGGTCGCTCATGTTGTTCTTTCGGGAATGATATATAATGGGGGAGAGTTCTTAATTGAACTTGTGCTTAATTTCCATATCTTTGTGGGGAGTGCGGCTATGGAATATTGTAGGAGTTATCTTGTATATTTATAAACTCCTCGAGGAATACACTAAGTCTCGAATATGTGAAATAATCAAAACAAAGTTGATATGTTATCTTTTAGTCATGATTATCTCTTTGAAAATTTTATTATGATCCCGTAGTTTTCGTACCTTTGCCAATTTATATTGACAAAAAGGGGGAGAATTATTTGATATTTCACACTACATACATATAGTTTACGAGTCACTATATAAGGGGGAATGGTTTTCATTGAGAGATGAAGTATTGACTAAGGGGGAGTGATACATATCACCGTAGTGTTATTTTCAAAGCTGTGATGCAATTGGACTTTGATGCAGTGTAATAATACTGTGACACCCGTATAACAATGATTGAGAACATCTGTTTTCTTATTGTTATGGCTACGGATCTTCAACAACAATGATGCTGAGTTGAACACGTTCAAAATCGCTGGAGTATTTGGAATAGCGAAGAATCAAGGAATTTTGAAGAGCCAAGGAAATCAAGCATAATGGATGAGAAGCTACAAAGTTTATTTATTTTGTAATCCATATGTATTAATAGTTTTGTCACTAAAATTGACAAAGAGGGAGATTGTTAGAGCACTGCTCGGTCGAACTCGCAAGTGTTGCTATCTCAAGCTTGTTTGTCAAGTTTAGTTGATCAAAACTATAGTTTTGATTTCTAGTCTACTTATAGCTATGTCTCGGATTAGGATAGAATGTGTAGTTGAGCTTTAGACTTCACCGCGCTCATCGATTGAAGACGAAGATCTACCGAGGAGAGCTTGGAGGAACTTCATCAACAAAAGGTATGTGGAGACTAAAACTTATCTATCACTCAGAAGTTTATTTTATTCTATCTTCTAATGAGACTAAGTCGTATAGATATACAGACTTTTACATTACACACATTTGAAATTTCAAGTTGATTTTATCCCGCTTATCTATCTCTCGAAATATGTGTTGGAAGCTTTTTACTTTAACTATGTTCATCATATCCTTGACGAGTTTAGTTGGAAACAATTTATTTGTTGGAAACTAAATATTAAGTCAAAAGATGATCATGTGAAAATTGCCTTGAAACATCTTATATGATTTGTGTGAGACAATCATTTGATGTCGACTTGGAAAGTTTCGTATTGATCATTCGATCACTTGAAAATTACTTAAAGTTAATAGTTTGTGTGAGACAGCTATTGTCGTCTTCTAAGGATGTTTCAATGATTGAAATGGGAGTTTAGAACAATTAACCATGTCTGGATACAACACGGTATGCATACCTAGTATGCGAACTGTATTGTTATGATTCAGGTCCGGGAACCTTGTTTGCGTACCTAGTATGCAAACGGTTCTACCTGAGTTAGGTCCGGGACAGTTGTTCGCATACCTGGTTTGCGAATAGCTAGACAAGGCCAAGGTCCAGAGCTGTTGTTTGCATATCATGTTTGCGAACACAGTGGTTTAAGTTATAAAATCGGTTAAGTATGATTCTCATACTCATGAGCTAAACATTTATGAATTAAGGAATGCAATCTTTGCAAATCTTGGCTTAATGTTCATGAATTGATTCTTGTATAAGTACTTTGATACAATTACGAATCAATACGATTTTGTTTCAATTTGTTTATATATATTTATATGAGATAGTGAACAATTAAACTGAAAAACAGGGGGTCTAACAACCACACCCAATAGTTCGATTATCAATCTGTATGGACTAACTCTAATATACTTTTAAGAGAATCAACTAGACAGTCATACTCAATATTAATAAAAAGTATATAAAGGAGTTAATATCTCTATCTCTTGATCTGATCTATACTCAAGCAAATAGAAATCTGCGAGTCTTTATCAAATACAAGAGAGATATAAACTTGGATGGTACCAATGACCAATATCCAAGTATCAATCAATTTCCAATCAACAACCAAAGGTTGGATTTGATAATTGATCGATACAACACACAACCTGTGATATTTCAATTATATAAAAAAATATAATACAGAATAGAAATAACACATACACCAGAAATTTTGTTAATGAGGAAACCGCAAATGCAGAAAAACCCTGGGACCTAGTCCAGATTGAACACCACGCGGTATTAAGTCGCTACAGACACTATCCTACTACAAACTAACTTCGGTCTGGAATGTAGTTGAACCCTAATCAATATCACACTGATACAAGGTACAGTTGCGCTCCTTACGTCTCTGATCCCAGCAGGATACTACACACTTGATTCCCTTAGCTGATCTCACCCACAACCAAGAGTTGCTACGACCCAAAGTCGAAGACTTTAATAAACAAATCTGTATCACATAGAAAAGTCTACGATAATAGATAAATCTGTCTCCCACAGATAAACCTACGAGTTTGTTCCGTCTTTTGATAAAAATCAAGGTGAACAGGAACCAATTGATAAACCGGACTTATATTCCCGAAGAACAGCCTAGTATTATCAATCACCTCATAATAATCTAAATCGTATGGTAGCGAAACTAGATATTGTGGAATCACAAACGATGACACGAAGATGTTTGTGTATTTCTTTCTATCTTGCCCTATCGGAGATATAATCTCAAGTCAATTATTCAATTGAACTCGTTCGATAGAAAATAGCAAGATCAGGTCGCTCAACTACAAGAGAAGTAGTTTCGTCTGGCTTCACAATCCCAATGAAGTCTTTAAGTCGTTAATCGACAGGGTCTCGAGAAGAAACCTACGGTTAAAGGAGAATCGACTCTAGAAAAACCAACTAGTATCACACGGGAGGTGTGGGGATTAGTTTTTCTAGTTGCTAGACGTCTCCCTTATATAGTTTTCAAATCATGGTTTGAAATCTAAGTTACCTTGGTAACAAAGCATTCAACATTCACCGTTAGATGAAAAACCTGACTTATCCAAGCTAATATCTTTCAACCGTTAGATCGAAACTTAGATTTTCACACACAAATGAAATGTATTTCATTTAGGTTTGAGTAACCGTACCTAAACGTGTACATTGGGTTGGTTCACAAATAGTTAACCAATGGTTAGCCATATGAGCACTTTCATATTAACCGTATTCATCTTTCTCATAACTAATTCAAATGACTCATAACAACTAGTTCAAGAGTTGTTCAATTGCTTAGATATCACCATAGTATTGTTGGACATGGAGTGGTTTCCATGTGACATGGATTATTGACTAAGGGGGAGTAATACATATCACCATAGTATTGTTGTTGAAGTTGTGATACAATTGGAATTTGACACTGTGTTAATGATACTATGACACTTTATAACAATGATTGAGGACTATTGTTTTCGTGTTGTTATAGCTACGTATTTTCAACAACGATGATACTAAACTTACAACCTTTGGGTTCATTGGAGTACTTGGAAGTGACGAAGATCTCGAGTAATGTTGAAGATTAGGAATGTGGAATAGGAGCTACAAAAGTTAATTTATTTATTTATTGTATTCCATATGTATTAATAGTTTTGTCACTAAAATTGACAAAGGAAGAGATTGTTAGAGCATTGCTCGGTCGAACTCGCATGCGTTGCTAGATCAAGCATGTTTGTCAAGTTAGTGATCAAAACTATAAGTCTTGATTTCTAGCCTATATAGCTAAAGGTCTCGGACTAGGATAGAAAGTGTGGTTGAGCTCAAGATTCCATGGCAATCATCATACAAGACGAAGGACTACTCAAGGAACTGGTGGATCTTCATCGACTAAAAGGTATGTGGAGACTTGAACTTATTTGTCACTCAAAAGTCTATCTACTCTATCTCCTACTCTTGAGACAAAAGTCGTTTTGATATATAGACTTCCATTATACACATTTTCTATTTCGAGTCGAGTGTAACTCGCCTATCTATTTCTCGAAATATGTGTTGGTAAGCTTTCGCTTTAGCCAAATTCATCTTTACCTAGTGACAAATGTCATGTTATGTTTCAATCATTTTGGAAATTACTCTGACGAAAAATGGTCTGTGAGTAACGGTTATATAACGTCCTCTGAGAATGTTTCAATGATTGAAATAAGAGTTTAGATTACATAACCATTTGTAGGATATAAGCATTGTTGTGGAAAGACATATCTGTATAAGTCCTTATTCCTTGAACCAAAGTTTGCGAACTTTGTTGATCAAGAGAAACGTAATGTGTCATGAGCCAAGTCCGCGAACTGGCGGAAGTTCTCGACCCGAGAATTTCTGCTGGAGTTTGTGAACTCCTTCTGTGAGCTTAAGTCCGCGAACCCAGTCCGCGAACTTGAGCAGGTTATATCTAAAATCGGTTGTTCTTGAACTCATGTTTATATAAACTAAGGAATGCTTTTGCAAACCATGGCTATAAAGTTCATGAACCGATTCGAGTGAATCAACCCGTTTTTGCTTCGATTGTGTCTTGTGTAGTTACATAAGATCTAAGCAATTGAACAACTCTCTAACTAGTTCGTTTGAGTCATTTGAACTAGTTATGGTGGATATGAAAGTAATCATATGGCTAACCATTTGGTTAACTATTGTTGAACCAACAAATGTTAATGTTTGGGAACGACTACATAAACCAAAATTGGACATTTCACTTGTGTGTAACAAGCTAAGTTTTCGATCCAACGGTTGAGAAATATTAGCTTGAATCTAAATCAGGTTTTCATCTAATGGTGAATATTGAATGGTTTGTTACCAAGCTAACATTGATTGTAAATCATGATTTGAAAGACTATATAAAGAAGAACTCTAGAAACTGGGAAACCTAATCCCCACACCTTATGTGTGATAATAGTTGCATAACTAGAGACGATTCTCCTTTAACCTTTGGTTTCTTCTTCTAAAACCAAGTTAACGACTTAAAGACTTCATTGGGATTGTGAAGCCAGACCAATACTACTTTTCTTGTAGTTGTGTGATCTAATCTTGCATCTTCTATCGTTACGAGTACAATTGCAATAATTGGCTCGAGATTTATATCTCCGATAGGCAAGATAGAAAAGTAATCACAAACACTTTGTATCATCGTTTGTGATTCCACAATATCTTTTTTCGCTGCGTCGATTTGGATTATTGTGAGGTGATTAATAATACTAGGTTGTTCTTCGGGAATATAAGTCCGGTTTATCAATTGGTTCATGTTCACCTTGATTTATCAAAAGACGGAACAAAACTCGTAGGTATATTCGTGGGAGACGGATTTATCTATTACCACAGACTTTTCCGTGTGATACAGATTTGTTTTATTAAAGTCTTCGACTTTGGGTCGTAGCAACTCTTAGTTGTGGGTGAGATCAGCTAAGGGAATCAAGTACGTAGCATCCTTCTGGGATCAGAGACGTAGGAGCATAACTGTACCTTGGATCAGTGTGAGATTGATTGGGTTCAACTACAGTCTAGACCAAAGTTATTTTGGAGTAGGCTAGTGTTTATAGCGGCTTAATACAGTGTGTGTTAATCTGGACTAGGTCCCGGGGTTTTCCTGCATTTGCGGTTTCCTCATTAACAAAATTCTGGTGTCTGTGTTATTTCTTTTCCGCATTATATTTTGTTATATAATTGAAATATCACAGGTTGTGCATTGTTCAATCAATTAGAATATCCGACCTTTTGGTTGTTGATTTAAATTGATTGACACTTGGATATTGGTCTTTGGTACCATCCAAGTTATCTCTCTAGTATTTGATAAAGACACGCAGATTTATATTTGCTTGAGTATATATATATATATCAAATCGAGAGATTGAGATATAAACTCTTTGATATACTTTTTATCTAGATTGAGGCTGACTGTCTAGTTGATTCTCTAGAAAGTATATTAGAGTTTGTCCATACAAATTGCTAAGCGAAATATTGGGTGTGGTTGTTGTACCCCCACTATTTCAATAAGTAAACTAGAAATCAAGACATATAGTTTTGATCACTAACATTGACAAACATGCTTGAGATATCAACACATGCGAGTTCGACCGAGCAATGCTCTAACAATATCCCCCTTTGTCAATTTTAGTGACAAAACTATCAATACATATGGATTACAAAATAGATAAAACTTTGTAGCTTCTCGTCCACATGCTTGATCTCCTTGGTGCTTCAACATTACTCGAAAACTTCGTATTTTCCAAGTACTCCCATGATTCCATGGATGTTCAATTCAACATCATAGTTGTTGAAGTTCCGTATCCATAACAATGAGAAAACAAAAGCTCTCGATCATTGTTATACAATGTCATAGTATTATTACACAACATCAAAGTTCTTATATCACAACTTCGACAACGATACTATGGTGATATGTATCACTCCCCCTTAGTCAATACTTTCGTCTCAACATGAAAACCACTCCCCCTTACATAATGACCCGTAAAACACATAAATCATATGTATTTGTAGTGTGAACTACATATTAATTCTCCCCCTTTTTTTCAATAAAATTGGCAAAGGTACGAAAACGGGATCCTAATGAAATTTCCACGAAGACGCTTCAAGACCAAAGAAAAGTACATATCAACTTATTTAGATGCAATCATAAAGCCGAAGCTAAATGCATTCATCAAGGAGTTTATAAAGATACAAGATAACCCCTAAATAATTCCATAGCCGCACTCCCCACAAAGATATGGAAATTAAGCGCAAGTTCAAAAGAACTCTCCCCCATTTGATGTCATTCCCGAAAGAACAACAAGAGCGACCTTACTTTTACAAGAAAAGAAGGATTTTATTGGACACCAAAAACCATAATGAAATGATTTTCTATATCCAAAATTCTCAATTAAACTAACCACGAGTAAACCCATGATTAATTTAATCGGAATACTCAATCAAATAAACACAAAAGTGATCAATTTAATTTTAACATGCTCGACATAAGAGAACTTACGGAGATACGACTATGCTAACCATAAAAGAATGATTAACTCAATCGTTTTTATGCTCATCACAAGAAAACCTTATGGAGCTTTGCAGTATACACATAAAATATGGATCAGGGAAAGATCAATACTGCAGCATATACAAAGATTCATTTTATTTTCATCACTATTTGCATAACGACTTATAATAGACATAATCTTTGTTAACAAAAGATTTTAACCTATCTTCCATCAAAATTTGACATAATAGGCTTAACTTTTGTTTGTCAAAAGTTCATCGATATTGTATCTATACTTGCATATCGACATATAAAAGAGATAACTTTTGACATCGTATGGGACAATAATAGTTCACGGACGCAAACACACATATCCCATAAAATATTGCAATATATAAAACCATAAAGATTAATACTGCAATCATCATCTTCCAAAACAACTTTAGAATTTAAATAAATAAATCTAAAAACATGAAGATGAAAACGTTGGACATAGCTATGTGTACTCACAATAATGGATATTCCAAACCCTAGTTATCATTCTTAAACAAAAATAAGAATGATAATTCTTTTAAGAAGTTTTACTAGATAAATAAATAAAACATCTACTAAAAACTGATCACAAGCTTAATCAAAGTTCACGTTTGGCAGCTTCACGGGTTTCGAGGCCTTTGAGCTTGTGATTCATAATATCAACTGCGTCTTCGGAGAAGATATCCTCATTTAGAAATTCTTTAACTTGTGACTTTATGAGACCAAGGTCAGTATAAACCTTTTTCAACTCAATTCTAAACACATCAAGATCCTTCATTGTATCAACAAGTTGCAGTTTTGCTTCCTCAAAGTACTTAAGAAAGTCATGAACCACTTCAGCCGAAACCATATCCACATTGTCAAAATCTTGGTGTGAGTAAGCATAGTATCATGAAGCATTAGGTGCACCTTCTTCTACAAGAGTTCTCTTCTTCCTCCCTTTCGAATCGAAACCAAAACCGTTTTCAATAAATCCTTTTGCAAAATCACCATAGCGAGATGGAGAAGATGACATTCTTGATAACCCAAAATAACCTAGAGTATGTGTACGTGACTTATGAAAATCAATAGGTCGGGTACTTAAAAGGTTTCTTAGGGAGGAAATTTTTAGGGTTTCCTTAATTGACTCGTGCCAGTTACACGGGAACCAGTACGAGAACAATTTCGACCTAAGATACAAGTTGTGCGTACACAACCTTTTTTAGATCATAGCTCGGTCGACCTCGCATGCGTTGCTATATCAAGAATGTTTGTCAATGTTAGTGATCAAAACTATGAGTCTTGATTTCTAGTCTACTATAGCTAAGTCTCGGACTAGGATAGAAAAGTGTAGTTGAGCTCAAGGACTTCATAGCGATTCATCATACAACGACAAAGATATACTCAAGGAACCGTAGAACTTCGTCAACAAAAAGTTATGTGGAGACTTGAACTTATCTATCACTCAAAAGTCTATCTATTCTATCTCCTACTTCTTATGAGATAAAAAGTCGTATGCTATATAGACTGGATCATACACATTTGACATTTCGAGCTGAGTATTCACTACTTATCTTTTTCTCGAAATCGTGTGTTGGTAAAGCGTTTCGCTTTGATCAAGTTTATCTTCACCTAGTGATGAAAGTCATGAAAAGTTTCAATTACTTTGAGAATTCCCCTGACGTGAAATGGTCTGTGAATAACAGCTATATAACGTTCTCTGAGAATGTCTCAATGCTTAGAATGAGAGTTTAGATTACATAACCATGTATTCCTTAATCCGAAGCTTTCGAACTTTGATGATTGAGAAAAACCGGAGGAATTGGCTTTGCCAAGTCCGCGAACTCAGTTTGAAAACTCAGTCCGCGAACTGGTGGAAGTCTCTTTGCCGAGATTTTCTGCTGAGTTTGGAAAACTCTGCCGGTTGCCTTAAGTCCGCGAGCTTGTTTGTGAGATTAAGTGTTTATGATCTAAAGATGTGGTCTGAACATGAAACTTAAATTACTAAGGAATTCTTTATGAGAACCGTGGCTATAAAGTTCATGAGTTGTTTCAATCGAATCGAATCATCTTTGTTTCAATTGTGTCTTGTGTAGTTACATAAGATCTCATAGCAATTGAGCAACTATCTAACTAGTTCATTTGAGTCAATTGAACTAGTTATGATGAAGAAGAACTACGTTAATATGAATTGCTCATATGGTTAACCTTTTAGGTTACTATGCTGAACCAACATACACGTACACGTTTGGGCATGGTTTTCACAAACCCAGTAAACGTCTACCCAAGTGTGTGTGACAAGATAAGTTTTCGATCTAACGGTTGAGAAATATTATCTTGAATCTAAATCAAGTTTTCATCTAACGGTGAATATGGATTGCTTTGTAATTAAGGCAAAACCCTGATTTGAAGGATATATAAAGGAGATATCTAGCATTGTGCAAAACTAATCCCCACACGTCTGTGTGATACTAGTGCGCTCGCTAGAGTCGATTCTCCTTTAACCTTTGGTTTTCTTCTCTAAAACCAGGTTAACGACTTAAAGACTTCATTGGGATTCTGAAGCCAGACCGATACTAATTTTATCGTAGTTGTGTGATCTAATCTTGCATCTTCTATCGTGCGAGTACAATCTGTTGATTGGCTTGAGATCGTGAGAGTTCTCCGATAGGCAAGAT
This sequence comes from Papaver somniferum, assembly GCF_003573695.1. Taxonomy (NCBI): domain Eukaryota; kingdom Viridiplantae; phylum Streptophyta; class Magnoliopsida; order Ranunculales; family Papaveraceae; genus Papaver; species Papaver somniferum. Next base: position 168,316,327 of record NC_039364.1, on the reverse strand, counting down.
AAAGAAGTCACAAACATCTTCGTCTCACTGTTTGTGATTCCTCGACAAACCACTTGTGTAGTCAAGAAGGATTGTTGAGAGGTGATTGATTGATCTAGGTTGTTCTTTGGGAATATAAGACCGGATTATCAATTGGTTCCTATTCATCTTGATTTTATATCTTAAGACGGAACAAAAACCTAGGGTTTTTCTGTGGGAGACAGATTTATCCTTTGATAGACTTTTCTGTGTGAGACAGATTTGTTTATTATCAAGTCTGCGATTTTGGGTTGCAGCAACTCTTAGTTGTGGGTGAGATCATCTAAGGGAATCAAGTGCGCAGTATCCTGCTGGGATCAGAGGCGTAGGAGTACAACTGTACCTTGAATTAGTGGGAGACTGATTGGGGTTCAAATATAGTCCAATCCGAAGTTAGCTTGTAGTAGGCTAGTGTCTGTAGCGGCTTAATACAGTGTGTATTCAATCCGGACTAGGTCCCGGGGTTTTTCTGCATTTGCGGTTTCCTCGTTAACAAAACTTCTGGTGTCTGTGTTATTTCTTTTCCGCATTAAATTTTTTTTATATAATTGAAATAATACAGGTTGTGCGTTAAGATCATCAATTGGAAATCCAACCTTTGGTTGTTGATTGATATTGATTGATCCTTGGATGTTGGTCTTTGGTACCGTCCAAGTTATTCCTTATATTTGATAAAGACTCGCTATTGTTTTTAGCTTGAGTAAAAATAAAATCAAGAGAGAGATATTAACTCCTTGAGATACTTTAATCTAGATTGAGTCTGACTGTCTAGTTGATTATCTAGCAAAGTATTTCGGAGTTAGTTTATACTGATTGCTAAGCGAAATATTGGGTGGTGTTGTTAGACTCACGCTTTTTCAATTGGTATCAGAGCAGGCAAACACTGTAAACCTAATAAGTTTGTGTTTGATCGTTCCTTATAAATTGCCCTATGGGAAATTTCTTTGGAAAACTTGCTCCTGGCATCTGTAACGCACGCCAGGTTTCCTTAAATATTGTTCAGAGATTAATATGGAGAAAACCTTTGGATTCTCATGATAATTCTTCTTCATCTAAAAGGGAAGTTTTAGATGTTAAGAATCAATCAGAAGGAAAAAATAAAAAGAAGGAAAGACTGAGAAAACGCTCAATACGTTCAAGGATATGGAAACTCACTAGATTAACTCTTGATCTTTTTGAGGAATACTATCGAGATGGATCAATTGATAAAGATATGTTCGAAGCGTTCGAAGGCGTTTTTAAATTCTTAGAAAAACTTAAATCTGTTAAGTCTAAGAATCATTCCGAAAAGGGTTCTGTATGTGTTAAATTTGTTAATACTGAACAACCCAGAAATCGGAGGTATCCTTCTTCAGGCCAGAACAAACGAAGGAAAGAAAGCTCTAACTGTCCTGACTATCATCATTACTTTGATTATACCACAGGGTCTATTCACACATATCAACCGGAAATGTCGCATGAGAATATCTCTGCACATTCTGCCTCTTGGTAACAAGACTGGCACTTTCCCTTTGTATATATCTTGTAGAAGGGAAAGAAATAGATTGTGTTGTGTACAGATGTGCTTTCTACTGCATCTGTTGTTTATGTTGTCACGGGTTGCATAACCTTTAGTGCTCTAATGGCTAAGAAAATCCCATAAGTCTTATGTAGATCACGGTTCGTGTTCAGCCCAAGTCCATGAATGAGGGATATATGTGTGTATGTGGTCCGCGAACTTTCTTCTCTCTCTTCTTCCCGTCCGCATACGTGAGCTTCTAGGGTTTTGTGTTTCGCCTCCATTAAAGCTTCTTTGGAGAAATTGAGAGAAAGGGTATTCAATCCAAGTAAGTATTTATCTCTTGATCTTTAGTTAGTTCTAGTTCCATGATGAATACTAGAAACACAAAAAGGAGTTCTAAAAGCTCAAAATCCTCTAGCTTGAATCCTCCTCATGATCAAGACTCTCTTAGAATTAGGTTTGTGAATGATTCTTGTTCTAGAATATTTGATAAGATTGCTTCAAAAGGTTTTATTCTAGAAAAGAAATTGGATTTTTCTAGTGGGCATGAAGAGGATTTGGTATGTTTTCAAAATTCAAGCTTGGAAATATCTTTGATGGTCTTGGTCAAGGATTTGATTCTCTTACAAGGGTTTTCTATGCCAATATTCATGATGTTGATTATGATAAGATGGAATTCAAATCCATGATTGGTAGGAAAAAGTTTCTTGTTGATAGAGAACTAATTTCAAGGATTACCGAAATACCATTGGGTGACGTACGGCTACCTAGACCAAGTGATGAACGTCCATTGTATGATGATATCTCTATAGGACTTTGTGGAAATAAGGTTGTTTGGAGTCAAGGAAAGTTCCCGACTAATGATCTTAGTGTTGCTTTAGTAGCATTTGGAAAACTCAACATCTCTAACTTTTGTCCCTCCACGATTGAGAATTCATGGTGGAGTTATGAGTTTGCGGAATTGGTCTACTTCCTTGTATCCGGTAAGACAAAACTTGATATTTGTGGTTTTATCATCTTTCAAATGATGACGATGACTTCTCACATCAAGATGTTGGGCTACCCTTGTTTGACTAGTCGGATTTGCCGGGACCGTGGACTCAATTTTATTGGAAATTCTCTTGGAGTTCCTAAACTTGTCCGTCCATGTACCTTCCGGCGTATAAGGGAAAATGTTCGAAAGCGACAAAGAGGTACTCCTCTTGATGTTGAAGACCCTACCACCTTGAGGCTTATTCAGAAAATTCACAAGGGTGTGTGTAAGGTTAATGCAAGAGTGAAGTGCTTAAATAAGCAAGTGTCGTTGATTGGAACCAAGTGTCCCTAGCTAAAGGAAGAGTTGGATTCAATTCAAGCATCCTGGAAATTATCCGATGATGAAGATGATGAGTAATGCTTTTAATTTTGTGCCTAGTATGTCTTTTTTTTGGATTAGTTGGAAGAACTAGAGCTTTAATAGCGAAGATTGTGACTACACATATCTACTTTTGTTTTCATCTTCTTATGTTATTTTTTAGGTTTATTGGTTTTTAAATTCAAAATATATTTGGAGGATGATATTATTGCAGTATTAATCTGTTTTGAAGTATTGCAATATTTTTATGGGATATGTATTGTTTCGTACGTGAAATTGAAGGTTCCATATTGTGTCAAAAGTAAAGTCGTTCATAAATTGATATTCGTATTGATGAAAGGACGAATGGACTTTTGACAATTACAAAAGTTATGCCTATGTAGTCATTTATTTGATGGAAAAGAAGATGAAATCTTTTGTTTGACAAGGATAAAGTCTATTATGTCGTTATGAAAATAGTGATGGAAAATAGAACAGATCCTTGTATGTTATCCACGGTATTGATCTTCATTGATCCATTTTGTTATGCTTTACCGTGAAGGCTCCATTGTGTATCTTATGTTGAGGACCTTACAACTATGTCGATTAATATTGGCCTTGTTGGTTGTTCCATGAGATGCTATATGTTGAACATTCTTGAACTAAATTAATCATCTTGATTGGTTATTTAGTTATTTTCTCCGAAAGTCTTCTTTTGTCGAGCAAAATCTTTTGACAGTTAAATTGATTGCTTCGGTGATTAGTTTGGTTGTGTATTCCAATTAGATTAATTATAGGTTCTCTTGTAATTAATCTACTTTAGTTTTTCATATATTCCACAAGTTCTTGTGTTGAGTATATGAACGGATATATTAATCATGTTCTATTGGTTGATGTAGTCGTATATTCCGTAAGGTTTTCCTTATGTCGAGTATTTGAACGATTAAGGTAGTCATCTCCGTGTGGTTATCTTAGTCGTAGCTCCGTGATTTTTCTTATGTTGAGCACAATCAATTAAATTGATCACTTTTGTGGTTTGTTTAGTTACGTATTCCGATTAAATTAATCATGGGTTTACTTGTGATTAATTTGGTTGAGTTTTGGATATAGAAAATCATTTCCATGGTTTTTGGTGTCCAATTAAAAAATCCTTCTTTTCTTTCGAAATTAATGTCGCTCTTTTTGTTCTTTCGGGAATGACATCAAATGGGGGAGAGTTCTTTGAACTTGTGCTTAATGGTAATATATTGCGGGGTGTGCGGCTGTGGAATTTTATAGGGGTTATCTTGTATCTTAAAACTCCTTGATGAATGCATTTAGCTTCGGCTTTATGATTGCATCTAACTTAAGTTGGTATGTATTTTTTCTTTTAGTCTATGAAATGTCTCTTGTGGAAATTTCATTATGATCTCGTTCTTTTACCTTTGCCAATTTTATTGACAAAAAGGGGGATAAATAATGTAGTTCAGACTACAAATACATATGGTTTTCGAATCATTGTGTAAGGGGGAGTGGTTTCCATGATCGAGATGGAGTATTGACTAAGGGGGAGTGATACATATCACCATAGTATTTTTGTTAAAGTCGTGATGCAATTGGACTTTGATGTTACATAATGATACTATGACATTGTATAATGATGATCGAGAATCTCGATTTCTCTCATTGTTATAGCTACGGATCTTCAACAACGGTGGTGCTAAACTTACAACCTTTGGGATCATTGGAGTACTTGGAATGATGAAGATTTCAAGGAACATTGAAGATTAGACTATGGAATAGGAGCCACTAAAGATTATCTTTTTTGTATTCCATATGTATTAATAGTTTTGTCACTAAAATTGACAAAGGGGGAGATTGTTAGAGCATATCTCGGTCGACCTCGCATGCGTTGCTATATCAAGCATGTTTGTCAATGTTAGTGATCAAAATTATGAGTCTTGATTTCTGTCTATTATAGCTAAGTTTCGGACTAGGATAGAAAAGTGTAGTTGAGCTCAAGGACTTCATAGCGATTCATCATACAACGACGAAGATCTACTCAAGGAACCCTGGAACTTCATCAACAAAAAGTTATGTGGAGACTTGAACTTATATATCACTCAAAAGTCTATCTATTATATGTCCTACTTCTTATGAGATAAAAAGTTGTATGCTATATAGACTGGATCATACACATTTGACATTTTGAGCTGAGTATTCATTGTTTATCTTTTTCTCGAAATCGTGTGTTGGTAATGCGTTTCGCTTTGATCAAGTTTATCTTCACCTAGTGATGAAAGTCATGAAAAGTTTCAATTACTTTGAGAATTCCCCTGACGTGAAACGGTCTGTGAATAACAGCTATATAACGTTCTCTGAGAATGTCTCAATGCTTAGAATGAGAGTTTAGATTACATAACCATGTATTCCTTAATCCGAAGTTTTCGAACTTTGTTGATTGATAAAAACCGGAGGAATTGGCTTTGCCAAGTCCGCGAACTCAGTTTACAAACTCAGTCCGCGAACTGGCGGAATTCTCTTTGCCGAGATTTTCTGCTGAGTTTGGAAAACTCTGCCGGTTGCCTTAAGTCCGCGATCTTGTTTGTGAGATTAAGTTTTTATGATCTAAAGATGTGCTCTGAACATGAAACTTAAATTACTAACGAATTCTTTATGAGAACCGTGGCTATAAAGTTCATGAGCTGTTTCAATCGAATCGAATCATCTTTGTTTCAATTGTGTGTTGTGTAGTTACATAAGATCTCATAGCAATTGAGCAACTCTCTAACTAGTTCATTTGAGTCAATTGAACTAGTTATGATGAAGAAGAACTACGTTAATATGAATTGCTCATATGGTTAACCTTTTAGGTTACTATGCTGAACCAACATACACGTACACGTTTGGGCATGGTTTTCACAAACCCAGTAAACGTCTACCCAAGTGTGTGTGACAAGCTAAGTTTTCGATCTAACGGTTGATAAATATTATCTTGAATCTAAATCAGGTTTTCATCTAACGGTGAATATGGATTGCTTTGTAACTAAGGCAAAACCCTGATTTGAAGGCTATATAAAGGAGATATCTAGCATTGTGCAAAACTAATCCCCACACATATGTGTGATACTAGTGCGCTCGCTAGAGTGGATTCTCCTTTAACCTTTGGTTTTCTTCTCTAAAACCAGGTTAACGACTTAAAGACTTCATTGGGATTGTGAAGCCAGACTGATACTACTTTTATCGTAGTTGTGTGATCTGATCTTGCATCTTCTATCGTCCGAGTACAATCTATTGATTGGCTTGAGATCGTGAGAGTTCTCCGATAGGCAAGATAAAGAAGTCACAAACATCTTCGTCTCACTGTTTGTGATTCCTCGACAAACCGCTTGTGTAGTCAAGAAGGATTGTTGAGAGGTGATTGATTGATCTAGGCTGTTCTTCGGGAATATAAGACCGAATTATCAATTGGTTTCTGTTCACCTTGATTTTATATCTTAAGACGGAACAAAAACCTAGGGTTTTTCTGTGGGAGACATATTTAACCTTTGATAGACTTTTCTGTGTGAGACAGATTTGTTTATTATCAAGTCTTCGATTTTGGGTTGCAGCAACTCTTAGTTGTGGGTGAGATCAGCTAAGGGAATCAAGTGCGCAGTATCCTGCTGGGATCAGAGGTGTAGGAGTACAACTGTACCTTGAATTAGTGGGAGATTGATTGGGGTGTAACTATAGTCCAGTCCGAAGTTAGCTTGTAGTAGGCTAGTGTCTGTAGCGGCTTAATACAGTGTGTATTCAATCTGGACTAGGTCCCGAGGTTTTTCTGCATTTGCGGTTTCCTCGTTAACAAAACTTCTGGTGTCTGTGTTATTTCTTTTCCGCATTATATTTTTTTATATAATTGAAATAATACAGGTTGTGCGTTAAGATCATCAATTGGAAATCCAATCTTTGGTTGTTGATTGATATTGATTGATCCTTGGATATTGGTCTTTGGTACCGTCCAAGATATTCCTTGTATTTGATAAAGACTCGCTATTGTTTTTAGCTTGAGTAAAAATCAAATCAAGAGAGATATATGAACTCCTCGAGATACTTTAATCTAGATAGAGTCTGACTGTCTAGTTGATTCTATAGCAAAGTATTTCGGAGTTAGTCCATACAGATTGCTAAGCGAAATATTGGGTGGTGTTGTTAGACCCCCTCTTTTTCAACCTTGTTGAAAGTTCTTGATATCCCAGAAAATGTCTCATAGAGAAGCATTTTTAGAGTACAAGAGTAGCACCTTGTTTAACCAAAAAATAAAAAACATGGCACAACAAATACAAATTCTTGTCCAAGTATTTTTCAAAAGATACTCATGCTAAAGACGATAAGAAGATAGCACGAGAATCCGAAAACACTATTGACACAAGTATACCCGAACATATCTCTCAACCAAGATGTTTGTGAGAGATTTCAACCTTGTTATCAATTGGCACAAGTATGAGCTTTTAGCTCATCAAATTAGTGTTGTTTTTGGTTAAACCCCTTTTTTCTGTATTTTGGAAGAAGACTGTTATGATGTGAAAAATTATCAACAATTTTACTATCATCATAATATGACACATAGTAAGGATTTTTACCTGAAGTGTGTTGTCTAGATGGAGTACACAGTTTGTTGATGATTTCCTTATATCACTCAATAATCAATCTTAGGTTGTCATCCATCTGCTCATATCTGCATTCTTCACTTGATAAATGATTCACATCATGATTAATATTATCTCCATTTCTGATAGGAGAGAGAACAAAAGTTCTTCTTGTACGATAAACGTTAACATGTCTATTATGCTTTTGTGCATTTGAGGAACCATCGAACTGACCTTCCTGGTAGGAATCACAGGATGTATATTAGAACCAATTGGTTTAGACATACGTATGTCAGTTACACCTTTAAGAATTAGATCTAAAGTGCGTTGAAATTGAACCAACGATTTGTTTTTCAACTTGGATTTCCCTTTTTTCACTATATTCCCTTTTGAGTCACAAAAAAGGCACACTTTCTGATCACGGGAGTGATTAGAGATTTCAGGCCTAACATTATCGTTTGGAGATTTATTTCTTCCAACTGATGTGTGAATCCCCTGTACGTTAGTTTGAGAGGGAAGGGATTCTAAAGTTACTTCTGAAACTGGGGATCTTTCAGTTTGAATAGAAGTAGATGGTATAGCAGACTTTTCTGAACATCCTTGAATAAAGAGTTTACTCAAGCGATGTTCAACAACTAAAGCATCCTTTTTAAGTTTTGCCTCAAGTAAGATACGAGTTGATCGAACTTCAGGATTTTCTTTATAAGAAGCCTTTGCACTGGAGCCACAGTCTTTTACTACACCAAGAAGAACATTGACATGTTTTCTTAACTGTTTGAATCTATCATCTTGAATTCTCACAAGCTTTAGAATCAGTTTACTCTCTCTAGTTGTTTCCTCTTGAATAACAAAGTCGGGTTCATTAGAAAAACACATGTCAGTGTTAGTCTGTTTCGTTTGAACACTGGGTTCATCTATAACAGAGATTGAAGGATCTTTCTCTTTGATAGACTTATTAGAAACATAACTTTTATTTCTGGTGACGCGTTCATCAGAGATAGTACTCTTGTCCATAGAGTCAGATCTCTGCAAACACAGACTGATAAGGTCTTTAAGCATGTTTTCCTGCTCTGATACCAATTGAAAAAGCGGGGGTCTAACAACCACACCCAATATTTCGATTAGCAATCTGTATGGACTAACTCTAACATACTTTTAAGAGAATCAACTAGACAGTCAGGCTCAATCTTAATAAAAATTATATCAAGGAGTTAATATCTCTATCTCTCGATTTGATCTATACTCAAGCAAATAGAAATCTGCGAGTCTTTATCAAATACAAGAGAGATATAAACTTGGATGGTACCAAATACCAATATCCAAGGATCAATCAATTTCCAATCAACAACCAAAGGTTGGATTTCACAATTGATCGATACAACGCACAACCTGTGATATTTCAATTATATAACAAAATATAATGCGGAATAGAAATAACACACACACCAGAAATTTTGTTAACGAGGAAACCGCAAATGCAGAAAAACCCCGGGACCTAGTCCAGCTTGAACACCACATTGTATTAAACCGCTACAGACACTAGCCTACTACAAACTAACCTCGGTCTGGACTGTAGTTGAACCCTAATCAATATCACACTGATTCAAGGTACAGTTGCGCTCGTTACGTCTCTGATCCCAGCAAGATAATACACACTTGATTCCCTTAGCTGATCTCACCCACAACCAAGAGTTGCTACGACCCAAAGTCGGAGACTTTAATAAACAAATTTGTATCACACAGAAAAATCTACGATAATAGATAAATTTGTCTCCCACAGATAAACCTATGAGTTTGTTCCGTCTTTTGATAAAAATCAAGGTGAACAGGAACCAATTGATAAACCGAACTTATATTCCCGAAGAACAGCCTAGTATTATCAATCACCTCACAATAATCTAAATCGTATGGTAGCGAAACTAGATATTGCAGAATCACAAACGATGAGACGAAGATGTTTGTGATTTCTTTTTATCTTGCCCTATCGGATATATAATCTCAAGTCAATTATTCAATTGAAATTGTACGATAGAAAATGGCAAGATCAGATCGCTCAAATACAAGAGAAGTAGTTTCGTCTGGCTTCACAATCCCAATAAAGTCTTTAAGTCGTTAACCGACAGGGTCTCGAGAAGAAACCTACGGTTAAAGTAGAATTGACTCTAGCAAAACCAACTAGTATCACACAGGAGGTGTGGGGATTAGTTTTTCCAGTTGCTAGACGTCTACCTTATATAGTTTTCAAATCAGGGTTTGCAATCTAACTTACCTTGGTAACAAAGCATTCAATATTCACCGTTAGATGAAAAACCTGACTTATTCAAGCTAATATCTTTCAACCGTTAGATCGAAACTTAGCTTGTCACACACAAATGAAATGTATTTCATTTAGGTTTGAGTAACCGTACCTAAACGTGTACATTGGGTTGGTTCACAAATAGTTAACCAATGGTTAGCCATATGAGCACTTTCATATTAACCGTATTCATCTTTCTCATAACTAGTTCAAATGAGTCATAAGAACTAGTTCAAGAGTTGTTCAATTGCTTAGATCTTTATACCGGTGCGGCTACGATGTGGTCGGGCCACATCATTCGAGTATGTGGCCCATGTTTAAATAGTGACACATAGATTTTTTTTCTCCAAAACAGTTTCATTACCTAACTTTTTGTCTTAACCTCCTACTTTTTCTCAAAAAGGTAAAAAAAATACGGGGATTTAGAGGGGGCATATTTTTAATTTGAGTACGTGTCAAAATATGAAGAGGGGCCACATACAAAATATATGTGGCCCGACCACATCATAATCCGAGCGTCTTTATACATAAACACAATTGAAACAAAATCGGTTTGATTCACTTGAATCAATTCATGAACAATATATCCAGGGTTTGCAAAGATTGCATTCCTTATTGATTTATTGTTTAAGTTCATGAACTTCCGATTTGAGAAATATAAACAGCCCGTACGCGTACCATAGCTACCGGACTTGAGTTCGGAAACTCAGCAGAAATTTTCGGTTTGAAAACTTTTGTGGGTACGCGTACGGGTACGCATACCTAGGTGACTGGTTTTCAGTTTGCAAACTTCACAAATTACAGCAGAAATTTTCGGTATGAAAACTTCCGCCAGTACGCGTACGGGTATGGGTACCTAACCTGTCTCCTTCACCAATATCGCATGCACACATATGCACGCACTTGGTTTCCGGCACATGGATTTATACATTAATGTGCGAACACACTATATATGCTTATATCCATAGTTGGTTACGTAATTTCAACTCCACATTTCAATCACTGAAACATTCTTCTATAATGTTATAATAGTCGTTAGACAAAAAGAATCGACTATCGTCATCAAAGCTATTTTCAAGATTGAAACGTTATCATGACTTTCGTCACGGGTAAAGATAAAAATGGTCAAAGAAAAATCTTACCAACACATATTTCGAGAAAAAGATAGGCGAGTAAACTCTGCTTGAAATAGCAAATGTGTATGTATGAAAACTATCATACTTATACGACTTTTGTCTCAAGAGTAGAAGATAGATTAGATAGACTTTTAAGTGACAGATGAGTTCAAGTCTTCACATACCTTTTGGTCGGATGAAGTTCCATTGGTTCCTTGAGTAGTTCTTCGTCTTCGTAAGATAATCGCCATGGAGACTGGAGCTCAACTATACCTAACTATCTTAAACCGAAACTTAGTCATAAGTAAACTAGAAATCAAGACATATAGTTTTGACCACTAACATTGACAAAAAAGCTTGAGATAGAAACACATGCGAGTTCGACCGAGCAACGCTCTAACATGAACAACTCTATTTGAAACACAATTAGATTCGTTTGTTACTAAGCTATCTTAGCTTTGATTGTAAGCAAAACCTGACTTGAAAGACTATATAAGGAAGAACTCTAGCAACTGGAAAACCTAATCCTAACACTTTCCCGTGTCCTAGTTGCAAACTAGAGTCGATTCTCCTTTAACCTAGGTTTTTCCAAAACCCTATTAGGTTAACGACTTGAAGACTTTATTTGGGATTCGTGAAGCCAGATCCAACTATTTTATCTGTAGTTGTGTATTCTGATCTTACTTGTTCTATAGTGTTGAGTACTATCTTCTCTAAGATTTTCTCGAGATGTATCTCCGATAGGTAAGATATAAAAAGTAGTCACAAAGTTCTTCGTCTCAGACTTTGTGATTCCGCGGTAACTTTTTCTACTACCATATAGTTAAGTTATTGTGAGGTGATTGATATTTCTAGGTTGCTCTTCGGGAGTATAAGACCGGATTATCAATTAGTTCCTGTTCACCTTTATTTATCATAAGACGGGACAAAATTTCATAGGTACTTTTGTGGCAGACAAATTTATCTATCAGAATAGACTTATATGCATGAAACAGGTTTGTGTATAAGTCTTCGACTTTGGGTCGTAGCAACTCTTAGTTGTGGGTGATATCAGCTAAGGGAATCAAGTGCGCTGAATTTGGCGTGGTTCTAGAGGCGTAAGGAACGCGACTGTACCTTAATCGGTGTGAGACTTGGTTAGGGCTCAATTACATTCCAGTCTGAAGTTAACTTGTAGTAGGCTAGTGTCTGTAGCGGCTTAATAGAGTGTGATGTTCAATCTGGACTAGGTCCCGGGGTTTTTTTGCGTTTGCGGTTTCCTCGTTAATAAAATTTCTGGTGTCTGTGTTATTTCTTTTCCGCATTATATTTGTTTATATAATCGAAATATCACAGGTTGTGCATATTTCAATCAGTTGATAAATCCGACCTTGTTTTTTGGATATAACTTGATTGACACTTGGGCATTGGTCTTTGGTACCGTCCAAGTTATTTCTCGTATCAATCAGGCTCACGGATTTCTATCTGTTCGATTTTCGGAATGGTTTGAGAAATAGAGATAAAGCTCTTTGATATATCTCTTGATTGAGCGCGCTTTTAAGTTGGCGCTCCCGGAATTATATTGGAGTTTATTCCATACAGATTGCCGAACGAATTATTGGGTGTGGTTGTTATACCCATGCCTTTTTATTTTGCACCCCGAACTTTGACCTTTTTACCTTTACCGTTGCCTTGACTTTGAGATTGTGAATCCATATTATAAAGTGTAAAGAATGTGTGATTAGTTAATCTTGTTTTAAATCAGAAGAATATTGAGAGATAAATTTTTTTTAGAGAGATTTAGAAATTCTGGCATGAGTTGAAATGAATTTAAACTTGATTATTTATAGAGGGGGAATTGTAGCCGTTGGATGAGGAACTGTTGAGGGATGATCTACTCAGCGAGCGACAACATGACTATCGCTGGCACTAAACAGACCAACGAGCGATCATTTGAGCATATAGTGATGGACATTCTATCTCCCGGTAGACACTCTGTAGTGTATGCCTAAGTAGTATATTTGACACTTAGAAAAATCTATTTGCCACTTTTCCATACCCATAATGAGTGCTAGAGTGGCAAAATGAGGATCTTGACATGTGACATGGGAATAGACCTTAGGCCGGTTCCTATGGGGGTTGGCTAAACCCCACATTTTCCATGCCAGCTGGCCTGGAAAAATGGCCGCGCCACTATGGGAAAAAGTTACCGATCGAGTCTCCACTGAACGGTGAAGACTAGACCGCTAGCGGTGGAGGCTCGACCGCTAGCAATCTTCATAAAACCGGTCGGTCTTGTAATTGTCGCTTATTAAATAATGAAGTAACGACTATTTCCTCCCACGTCTCCCTATAAATTCACCCCATTCAATTCAATTTAATCACACATTTTCTCATTAACTCTATCATCTTACTCTTTTGTACCTTTAATCCTCTGTTTAATTTTTATTTTCAACTAAATGGATTCTTCTGACGAAGAAGTGCGTATTCATATGGATCGATTTGAAGAACAACAACGAATATCCGTTCAGGCGTTTCAACAAATTGATGATGAGTCGGATGAAGATAAAGAACTAATCAACAATTTGCTGCAGCTATATTCATCGGGGAAAATACCTAGAGATCCAGAGCCAAAAGAAGTGTTCACAAGAAGATATACGTATCAGGGTCGGGATGAATGGCACGAGAAGCCGATACATTATTATTTTCTTCCCGACTGTGTGTTCTCTGATGAAAATTTCCAAGGTCGATTCCGCATGCCCCGACATTTGGTGCTAAAAATTATTGGTGAGCTTTGTCAGGTAGAACCTCAGTTTAATTATCAGTATGATGCATTGAATATTAAAGGTCATAGCCCTGAAAAAAAGGTCACTTCGGCCTTAAGGATTCTAGGATATGACAGACCTCCAGATTCTAATGATGAGTACCTTCGCACTGGCAAAACAACCGCATACAATTATCTTTCGTTGTTTTGGGAAATAATAATTAATCATTTTGGTCCAACCTATTTACGAAAACCAAGTGACGCGGATGTTAGAGAAATATTAAAGCAAAATCAGGAAAGAGGATTTCTAGGAATGTTGGGTAGTCTTGACTGCATGCAGTGGGTATGGACCGTATGCCCTACCTATTGGGCCGGTCATTATAAGGGTCACTACGTAAAACCAACGGTTATTCTTGAGGCTGCTACTTCTTATGATTGTTGGATATGACACTTTTTTTTTGGTCTCCCAGGATCTCAAAACGATATAAATGTTTTACACAAATCGCCTTTGTTTGAAGATTTAAAGTATGGAATTTGTCCTCATTTTACTATCAATGAGAATCACTACACTCATGGTTATTATCTTGCAGATGGAATTTATCCAAAATGGTCAACTTTAGTTCAATGTTACCGTCAGCCACCTGCTGGTGAAATGGGTCGTTCATACTCATATTTCGATAGCTGAGAAAGGATGTGGAACGGGCTTTTGGAATTCTAAAGCGGAAGTTCGCTATCATTTGTGGGCCTTATCGTGGTCTAAGTGCTCGTGAAATGCATAAGACTATGCTGACTTGCATCATTATGCATAACTTGGTAATCCAGGAAACTCGTCGTAATAAGAATCGGACTAACCATCAAGACGAAGACTTAAGGCCTGAGATGATACCATCAAGAGGATTACATGCAAGGAACTATGTACAAATGACTAGTCATATTGAGTACAGAACTCTGTATAACAGATTAAGGGAAGATCTCAGGGCGAATATGTGGGCTGAGTTTGGAAGAAATGGAGGATGAATTGAGTAGTGTTGTTTCATTTGTTATTTCATATTTTTGTTTTGAAGCTGTTTAATTGTTTAAGTTTCATTTGTTATTTCATAGTTTTTTTTTGAAGTTGTTTAATTGTTTAAGTTTCATTTCTTGTTTCATAGTTTTGTTTTGAAGCTGTTTAAGTTTAATTTTTTTAACGGTCATTAAAAGTAGCGGTCTAGACTTAATCTCTAGCGGTCTAGACTCAATAGCCAACAATCCTTATAAATATACTATCACTTCATCCATTTCAAAACCACACCTTCACTTAAAAACTTCCACTTCATCGACTTCAAAATCACACCTTACTTCTCTACTTTCTGGGTAATTTATGGATGATCCTAGATTCGCTGAAGATGAAGATTTATATCTTTGTAGAAACTATGTAATATACTACCCGAAGTGAGGTGAAGAACGACGGATGAACGGTTTACCTAGTATGAGTTATTTGGGGTAAAATTCATGATGCCTTCTGCACAGAGACATGTAATCCTCATAACCGGGATCATGTTGCTTTGTTTTGCCGATTCATGACTATCAAAAAATATCTTGTGGATTTTATAGCTATGAAAAGTATTGTCGCTCGATATCGTCATAGAGGTGACACCAATGCTGAATTGGGAATACGAACTCGAGACGAGTGGCGAAGATGGAAAGGATTTTTTTTTGAATACGAAGCGCATTACCGAATTCTTAAGGAGTTTCTAATAACTCGTATGGGATGTTAGGCTTAAGTTTAGTTCTAGGCTTAAGCGGAAGTTATAAGTTCAGTTTTCATGGATGTTGTCAAGTTTAAGCTTTAATGTAATGAAAAAACTAGAACAATTTAGTTTTAGTCTTAAGTTTAATTTTCATGGATGTTGTGAAGTTTAAGTTTTAATGTAATGAAAAAACTAGAACAATTTGTAATGAAAAAAATAGAAAAATTTCATTCACCATAACCAAACTAATGCATCTTCATTAAAATTAAAGCTGATACATTAATTAATTAAGTGGCACTACTTCATCGTGGTCTTCATCATCCTCCTCTTCAGCTTGAACTCCAAATTATTTTTCTAAATTTCTCTTGTTTCGTTTTTCTTCCAACTCCTCTGCTTACCTCTCCATCTCCATCTCCCATACCATCAATTGTCTAGTATTCATTGTTGAAGTGTTTGCATTTAGAATTTTATTCTTGTCATAGTCTGAAACAAAGTTCTCTTGAGTTTGTCGATGTTTTTCATCTCCCTAGTCAAGAACTGTCGGTCTACAACTCTTTGTTTTTCGACGGTCTTCTGATGCTCTATCAAAGTATCCAAAACGCAGCGTTTCTTCCTAATAATTTTCTCTTGATCGTAGCATTGACATTGAAGTTGGAATTGTTGTTTGTTATGGTTTCTGGTGAAGAAAATGGATTATCCGAAGGGGGATGAGATGATTGAGATGGTTGTGAAGCTGGCGTTGAAGGTGAAGAAGTGTATAGTGAACTTGCAGGCATATTCTGCATGTTTGCTAACACTTATGGATTATATTTGGGAAACACTTTCAAAATATGATAACAACTTTCATAACCGAATTTTTTCCCATGTTTGTGGTGCCAATCAGTTCGACACTTTCGTTCGACATCAACATCGACAAGACCGCTCGCTCAAGCACGAGCAGCTTGCATTATAGCAGCAACATACCAGGCAACTTGGGCGTTGATTATAACGAAGCGACCAGACAATCCATTTGCATCACGATCGTTGATGTTCATAGTTTCTTCACGAAATTTAGCAAATATGTTATCCCACAACTTGGTAGATTGTTGTTGGGCACCATCAACACTATCTTGTGTAAAGAACACATAGTTTTTGCAAATGCTTTCATCTTCAACTACGATAAATTTTGGACCCCTAATCTTCTTATTTTCATTGAGTATTAGAATGAAAGAGTTGGATGATGAAATTTGTTTTAGATTAACAAATGTAGAGAGTAGAGAAGAGAAGGTGTGAGTTAAAATGAAAGAGGAATTTGGTATTTATAGGGGTGGGGGGGATTTATGGACGTTGGCACGGATTCTATGTAGCGGTGTAGACTAGACCGTCCGATCCTATAAAATCCGCTAAGGTGTACAAAACACCAAATTGTATGGTCTTGAACTTGACCTGGCTTGGCTAAGTGGGTGCAAATATGGCAAACTTGAGAGTTGGCCATGCCCATAGGAACTGTCCTTAGACATCTAATATTTACAAATTTATGTGATTGAGGACGATTATATTACCAGTGTATCACAACAATATATTGTTGAAGTCGATGTGATATATAGATACCCGATATGACTAACCATGGTTCCGATTTGTATACCAAGGAGAGACGTATAACCACTTATCTTTTTTGTTTTTGAAGGAAAAAGGCAGTGCCTGATAATTTCATTGATATGAAATTTTGGTTACATGATCAATTACATCAAAAACAAATGGAAATAAACAACTAGTACAAACATTAAAGATTTCAAAACTTAACAATAAAACCAGTATTGTACTATTCTCCAATCCATCGACGAAATTGATATCTTTCTAATGGTTATGATTTTAAACCATTTTGATTTTTTATCTTCAGAATCATGATCTTCAGATTCTCAATCATAAACATCATATATGTTATATGCTTCCATAGTGAAGAAGTAATAAGCCCAAATCGACATCATCACAATCAACATCGGTGATAATATCCGAAGTAGATTGTCGTCTTTCATAACGTACTTGATAACGATGCAGCAACACCACCAGAAAAAGCCACTATGGCTATCATATAAAAAAATCTGAATGGTATTGAGACACCATCAGATCTATAAAAACAGAGAGACAATCCCTAAAAATTGTTGGAACAACAATTACTTTTATTGGATATTTACATAAAACTAAGAAAAATAACCTTGATTTGCTCGGAAGATTTGAAAAACCAAATCAAATCCGAAAAATCAAGGAAATTTAACGATGAGATTGGTAGTTTTTTTTTCTTATATCGTATAACCCCTTATCGTTTAGCTAACTGGTATCTACCGGGAGATAGAAATAAATAAAATAAAATGAAATACTAATATTCACGTTTTATACAGTGGTGAGGCAGCTTTGAATTTCAAACCCTAAAAGCACCCTAGAGAGCACTTATTTTTCGATTGGAAATATCAAAAACCCTAAACCTCTGAAAGTAAGAAGAAGAAGAAGAATGACACAGAAAGTAAATCAATTCAAAGGGCAGAAGAAGAAGAAATCGATTCCTCCAAGCCGTCATGGAAAACAACTTATTATTCGCAAAGGTACTGTTTTCTCCTAGCCGTCTTTGTAAACCCTATTTTTTCGCCTCCGATCTAAATTTCGTATCTTTTGCAGGAAAGAAAAACTTGAAGCCTAACAAGGTCACCCAGGATATGGATACTGATCGTGTAAGTTCCTATGTTTCTCTCTCTTTAAGTTTGGTCTCTAAAAATCGATGATAATTGTAAAGGATAACGAAACTAAAACCTCTAGCTCAATAAAAAAGATGAATGCAATTCCAATTGAAAAGTCTTTCCTGTCTTTTATGGAAACACAGTCAGTATCATTAGTTTTAGCAAAACAAAAGAATAAAAAAGGTATCTGTTGGTTATATGTAGAAATTTAGTGCAACATGCTTCTGCTTCATAGGAAAAATTAGCTGTAATCTCTCTATGCAAAATAGATTTTTTTTGTTGTACTAAATTGTGCCTGTTATCCCGTTGCATAGCTTACTTATTATGGAGGAGATAGGATCATTTATACTCAAGAGAATTGTGGATTTTGTTGTTTCTTTTCCTTGACAAAATATTAGTTGTGTTGTTTGCTGTTTACACAAGATCTATATGGTTATTGAGCAAACTTCATTTAGTCGATCTTTAAACTAGAACAATGATTTTTTTTGAGAAAATGATCCACCTTTCACATAGTTTTCAGCACGTTTTCTGCATAAATGAGTCTGTAACTTCAACTTATCATCTGTAACTTCAACTTATCATTATGGATGTGTGACAAAGTATATAAAGGTGGTAGGAAACTCTTGTTTATCTGACCGCTTGAATCACCTGAAGCAAGTTAATTCATGGTTTAACTTGTTGTATCGTGATCTAATTCTTGTCCTCAACTAAAGAACTTAAGCTTGATCCAGCTGTTACTTGTTAGGATCAGGCAATGTTGCCACATGAACACCACTGTGCTTTCTAATGATGCTTTATATAAGCCATTGAGCCATTTATATCCCACACCTTGTCTTAAATATTCATCATGTCTAGCTGCTTGTTTCAGAATACAACATTTTTTTAAAACCTTACACTGGCCTACATAAAGATAACTTTAGGTCTATCTTCTCAAAAGTATGGTTTCTTTGCCGTGGATCACGATTCTGAGAGTGCTCACGATGTCAAATGAGTGTTTGTTTTTCAAAAGATGATTGTTATGGTGCCACATGTGTGTTGTGTTTCTTCTCTAGTCTCTTGTCTTTATACTATAATCTTTGATTTGAATTAGTGATGATTTGCGTACTAACAATTGCTGCTTAAACGGAATCAGGAACTGAGCAAATTCATTAATAACTGCAATGAGGTGAAAGCAGCAACAGCTGCTAACAAGGAAGGTGGTCAGCTTAGTATTGTGAAGGCAGGTCCAGAGTCAAGCAATGGTGGAAAGAAAAAATAGAAAAATGCTGATTTGTGATAAATGCAGTCAGTTTATAGTGTAAATTAGAAAGTTTATTTCTAATTTACACTATAAACTGACTGCATTTATCACAAATCAGCATTTTTCTATTTTTTCTTAATCAATAGAAAAATGCTTAATCTCATTGCAGTCAATTTTGTCCCAACATTTTTTTTCTTTGTTGAACATCATTAAATTCTTGTAAGTTGAAAAGATAATGCTTCGGAAAACTGAAATTCAGGTCTTCCTTAACTCTTTATTTTAAAGTGAGTGAGACTTCAAAGTTCCGGCTAATTTGCTTTCTGGTTGAACTGACTGGAGACTTGTTGTGGTTATAGCCCTGATCTGCCAGAGTTTTAACTCCAAAATGGCAGAGAATTGCTGCAGACGTTGGCGGCCTTGTTGTCATTTTTTGGCAAAAATATTCATACCCGTGAAATACCAGATTCTCTTCTTTTTATTGACAAAGCAAATACAAGTATTTTAACACCATGGTTGTTTGAATTTGACTCGAGTCACATATCAGATCGCTTTTTGTTTATTCTATCTGGTTCGGCTCATAAATCTGACTCGCGTATAAATCTTTTCCGATTCACATATAATGAGTTTTATATGAGTCAGATCTATATAAGTCAGTTGAGTCATGAAAAAACAAACAGCCTGTCAGAAAAGGGCAAAACAAAAAAGAAAAAATGTGCACATAATGCAGGGCGGATTGAGACTTCCAATCACCAATTATAGAGAATCATGTTTTGAGGCATGTCCAAATGTTTTCAGTGATGTCTAATAAGGACAAAATAGAATAACCAGGTAGTAAAATCAATAACAGCTTATCCACCATGTTTAATAATGAAAGAATCATTTATATTTTATATTTTATATTTTTTTTAGTTTTCCATAAGAAAAGTTTTTTTTTTTTTTTTTTTTTTTTTTTTTTTTTTTTTAGCATTTACAAAACCTAGACCTAGGTTCTGATAACTTGTCAGCCGAACCTAATTATTTTTAAAACATACATAGGATCGGTTGATAACCACTGTTTACTGCCGAACCTAAGTTCGGCTGACTCGGGCGAAAAATAGGACAACCGAACTTAGCATTGTTCTTCATAAATTGAAGTTCGGATAACATTTTCTTGTTTAATTACCAGCAGAACTGTTCATCAGCACTTTCAGAATGAACAATAATGAGTAGTTCAACTGATAATTAGTTTCAATTATTGGCCGAACTTCACTCTGTAACTGCCTGTAAACCCTAGTTTTTTTCGATTTAAACCTAATTTGTCAATCAAAAAAAGAAAAGAAAAAAAATATGTTTGTGGGTACGTTTTATTTTACATTTCCTTGTAGTGAGGATCTGGTTCTTGCTCTCCAACTTCATTCAGTTCCATTTCTACTTAAACTTCTTCTTCTTCTTTTTCACTAATCTGCAGATTAGAAAAATGACTAGAGCCTCTACATTCAGTCAAAGACGATGAAAATTGTAGGTTGGAAGAAAAATAAATAATTAAGATAAAAAATTAAAATTTTAAACAATTAAAAAAGAATATAAAAGTTTTCTGAAAAATTAAAAGAAATCTTAAATTTTTTTAAATAAAATAAGTAATTAATAAATTAATCAATGTTATATATCTAAGTGATTCAACTAGCTTCGAAAAATAATCTAAGTAATTTAACTAGCTTTAGATACCCGTTATCAAGAACGCGCGATCGGGGATATAAAAAATAATTGGGGGATATAGGAAAAGGACAAAAAATGGGATCCAAATATCAAATCAGGGTCACCCGTTATCTAAGTATTTTATGTGATTCCTAATCTACTCCTCACTAATCAGGATTAGTGATTAATAATAATTAGTAAAATCTTTAGATTTTTGATAAATGATTAATGTGTGTTATTATTTGTGTTTGGGTGAGTGAGGTGAGAGTAGAAAGAGGGAAAGCAAATTTGAGAGGGAAATTATTTTGGTGAAAATGGAGGATGATTGTGAAGAGAGAATTGTTGCTAAGAGGTTGAAAATTTGATTTTTTTTTGCTGTGAATCCACCATTTTTGCAGCTGAAAAAGCTCGGTGGCGGCATGGACGTGGTATGAATACCATGCCGGAAGTAGTCATGCCGGCACTGAGCTTACCCCATTTTAAAATTCAAGCTGGCACAGTATTCAACCAAAAAACTATGCCGGTATGCTATGTAGGGGGTCTGGGGGGTCCGGGGGGCCGTAGCCCCTCCTGACTGTGTCCCGTTTTGAATTTTTTCTGGTTTACATCACTTCCGGCACAGTTAGTTAATTCTCGAGCATGCCGACACCTTTTTCCGGCATAGTATGTTGCTTAAATTTCTATGTCGGCACACGATGTAAAGTATCCAGAGGATTGAATTTTTTTCACTTGACTACCGGCAATGATAGATTTTTATCGAGCATGCCGGCATTTAGTTACGGCATTGTATATTAGTTACCAAGCATGCCGGCACCGTTTGCCGGCATGGTTTTCATCAATTCCGGCATGGTCTTCATAACTTTCGGCGATGTAAAAAAATTATTTCCGGCATGAGATTCATCACTACTGGCATGGTATTCATCACTACCGACATGTCTTCATCACTACCGGCATGCTTCCGGCAAGGTATTCATAAATTCCGGCATGGTCTTCATCACTACCGACACAGTTTTCATCACTTCCCAATGTAAAAAAAAAATCGTTTTCAAAGTGAGGAGCCAGCAGAGAAGGAGAAGAAATTTAGAATTTGAAAGGGAATGGGGAATATTTGGGTTTCAAATCCCTAATCCTAAAAGAGATTAATAAGAAGTGAAGATGGAAATGGGGATATGATTTTGTTTTTTGATTTTAAGTTTTTAGATTTTATTTTGAAGGAAGGGTATTTTAGTATTTTCATACCCAAAAATCACCCCTTAACAAACACTACTGGTTGGGGGAAGTAATCTATATCCCTAATTGTTTTTTATATCCCCAATTGCGCGTTCCTTATCAACCTACACAAGTTAGGGTAAGTATTTTGTATGCCTCGAAACAGGATTCATTATGGACTCTAAAATGCTTCAGAAAAGAATTATAGACTTTAAAGCCCAGCGGAATATCCAAAAGTTTCATAGTTAATTTCGATCTTCTTGTTGGAAACCATTTTTTTTAAACCTATTTTGAGGCATACTCATTTTTTTTTTGAGGCATACTCATCCATTATATTATTTAGGGTGGGTTTATAAGGGGTGTCTAAAGGTAGTGTAATTACCTATATATCCCTAAATAATTTCAATTTGTCATAGTTCCCTTATCCTCAAAAACCTAAAATTAAAAATCAAAATAAACTTTAAACTTAAACATCTAAGACTCCAATTCAATAAAGAAATTAATCAAACAAAGGAAACACGAATCGAAGTGAGCGATGTTGGAATGCGAAATCCAAATATCAATTGCTCCTAGATGTATTTTAGAATGTATTCCTAACAAACCCATCTTGTTTTTGATTGATTTTATTTTGTTTGATCGGTAGAATATGATTTCAAAGATGAAATTAGGGTTTTCAGAAGATCAGTTCGGCTGATCTTGCAGTATCAATTTTGAGCCGAACTTAGTGTATGATTTAGAGAAACACTATGTTCGGCTAATGCGACTTTACAATATTTTCAGCCGAACCTCAATTTTCCAGCCGAACCTCAATTTTTCAAGCCGAACCTAGTGGATGATTCAGTTTCTGAGTGAAGTTCGGCTGATAACTTTTGAGCCGAACCTCTGTTTTTTTGAAATTATACCTAGGTTCGGCTGATACTGTTCATCTGGTCAGCAGATCTGGGTTTTAAAAATTCAATTGTTTTGCAGATTCAACTTATAAAAGGAAATTAAACCTCGATAAAAGTTTACCTCTGATTTGAATCACACATTTTGGTCACTTCTAATCACTGAAATCTCAAAAATCAAAACCCAAGCTTTTTTTCTTCACTTCTTCTTCTTCCTCTCAAAAATCCCAACTCTCTCACATAAATTTGATTTTTCTACTAATTCACCACTAATAATTTAATGTTTAATCAATCCTTAAAATTCATAAAATCATAATCATTTACACTAATTATATAAGGGTAGTTATGCCATTATCAAAAATGGTGGATGAGGGGTGATGTTATTTTTTATTTAGTGACCCTATTTTGGCATTATCTAGTATGCCTCAAAAAAATCTAGTATGACTCAAAATATATTTCTTTTTTTTTTGTGTTCTTTCAATCCAGATGGCCCAACAGATGATATATACGAAAGGAATCAATTCCAACCTCCGAAACAAACACGTAACTAAATTCAGTCTCAAAAAAAATAATTGTCGCCACAGCTACCATAACACCTTTTAACGTCTTCTTAATCCCTATATAAACCTTATTGAAATCCATGATCACAGGAATACAGAACATAAGTCGTAGACAGAGGGAAGATAGACGGGCGTGGTGGTGAATAAAAGGAAAAAAAAGTTTCTCCGTTTAGGTTTTAATAAAATAACTTAAGGGGCCTTTTAGTCTTCTCTAGACATTTTACTATTTTTTTTTTGGAACATTTTCATTAATAGAAATTCGAGGTTTCAAAGAGTTTAAGATTGAAAATAAGAGAATACAAGTTAACAATAACATACCGTAAAAGTATAATACCGAGAAATCCGACAACAGAAAGAGAAGGATTACCGGAGTAAGACGGATACAAAGCTTAGACGTATTAATGCATTAGTGTCATGTTGTTGTAGTCCTTGCACTCTACTACATGTTCTTTGTGTAGTCTCGCCTTAGCTTGACCGGATTAGGCTCAAAATCACATGTTAAGCAAATCACATCAGTTTCGCTAAAAAAATTACCACACAAGAATTTTGGAGACTAGTACCGTGAGGAAGATAAAAATAAAAATCGTTAAATATCCCTCAGGAATGTAGCAATTCCTCGTACACTGGTATTTGGAATTGATAATATCAAGATATCGATATGTAATTTTAAGATTGATAGAGAAAAACAAATCGATATTTGTTCTTGTAGGGAACATAAATCAATTAATGTTAGTTATGAATGGTTCCTTGTAAGAAATAGAACCATATTGGCTTGAAAGTAAATAATGCCAATTTATTTACATCTCATCTCATATAATTGATGGAGAAGAGAAAATCAATATCAATTGATTTATGCGATATACCAAAATCGTATTAATGATTGAAAAAAAAATAAAAAAAATTAGTCATCGCATATGGAAAATCCATTTTATGGTTGACGATTATTTCGTGTAAGAAAAAAAAAATAGAAACCACATGTGTGTAAATCACATGATCCTTGTCTAAGAGACAAGGACACCAAATATAATTGGACAAAGGTTTATAAACCATGCATGTGATTCATTGCCATAAAGACAAGTAACACCAATTTTGGTGATTACAATTTTATTAGAGGAATAAAAACTTTAAACTATCTTTTAATGAATTGGATTTTTCTTTTTCAATGAAAAAATTAGAAAAGAAAGAAAACACCAAATAATGCTAGTTACAGTTTCATTAAGGGAATAGAAATAGTAATCTTTCACTGAATTTTATTTTCTTTCTCTATGAAAAAATTAGAGAAGATTGAAAACACCCTTTTTTGGTGATTGTAGTTTCTATAAGTGAAAAACAAGAAAAGAAAGGACAACCAGACTTCAGTTGGTTGCCCATTAAATACATACTATAAAATAAAGTAAATAAATCAATTACAGTATATGAAAAGGAAAGAAGTTTAGACTTTTAGTATACTACGAGCATGCCCGTTCGCGTGCGTTATCTACAAACAAGTTCCGAGGAGTATAGATGCGTTTACTCATGTGCCCATTTAGAAAATCATTTTTCTAACTTGAACTACGTATGCGGCTGGTGTACGAAGGGCCAACGCTTAAGCAAAACATAAAACAATCAATTGGGTACATGTGATTCGTTTTTTAATAAACAATTGGGTACATGTGACTCAGCCAAGTAAATATCTCGTGATAGAAAATTTGGACCTTAGCTTTGGACCAATAGCTAATTATGGCAAAAGGCAAAAAAAAAGAAAAAAATTCCACTTATTTGACACCCACATTTTTCCTACTTGCCAACCACCTTAATTACCACTCTTACCTATCCTATTCACCACCCATATATTTTCCCAAATATCTTAAATACCACCCAACAACAAAACCACTTCGATCCTTCTTCACCATCTCTTCAGCGGACTAGTCTTTTGCACCATACTCACTTACCGATCACCACCATCGCTCAATTTTGTTTCATTTTTATTACTGAGTTTTGATTTTGTATAAAAAATATGACTACAAAGAAAGCATGAAATGTTCTAGCAAAATCAAAACGTTGCATATCAAAATTCAATTTGATTCTTTTTATACTATTGTGACGAAGAACCACTACATTTCTTAAGAAAATAACAAGATGAACAACAAGTCGGTCATTAATGAACGTAGTAGGTGACCTGGTCGGTCGTTACTGACCGACTGCGGGGGTATTTAGTCGTCCATACCTGGACGTCTTGCAGTTCTATCAACACACACGTTGTGTCTTTAATTGGGATACATTTGTGGTGATTTCTTGTCTTATTTGTCTCATGTATTATTTTTTTGGTTAAATGGAAGTGCAAGATCACTATAGTATTGTTTACCGTTTGTGAGCACACAAACCTGCGTGAGGGTCCGAACGCTCACAATCAATCATTATCATCTAAAGAGATTGTAATGATGATATCCTGGTGTTGATTTATTGGTTCAAAACCTTCGGGTTTATCATGGCCTCATCTAACAACTCCATGCGAGGCGTTTGCGCATGGGATATAAGTATTAAGGAAAACAAAACATATAAGTAAACATCCATGGAGCTAAATAAATGTAAAGTGCTGAAATATAAATAAGACCAAGGTTTACGTGGTTCAGCACTAAGGCCTACATCCACGGGGTTTGTTGTTTTACTATGTTCTTCACGGTTACATGAATAGTCGAATGACTTTTGGGTTTACATATTTCTCTCTTCTAAGTGATTAACTTACCCTTGCAATCTCTCTCTCTCTCTCTCTCCTTCTCTCCCTGATTTTTCCGATCCCTTTTCTCTTGGTGGAGATTGGGTATTTATAAGGTTAGAACGTGGGACCCATCTCTGAAGACCGTTGGAACCTTATCTTCTTGTGTCCTTGCGTCCATCACGCGGAGGTCTGCGTTTGCCCCTTGATCCCGCAGAAGCATCCTCGCTCGTTCCACAGGTTGGTCGACACGTACACTTCTCAGAGTGTTTAATGCGGGTAGTTGAGGGGTCTGCTCGTGTCAGACAAGTGTCTTCTGCCCCTGTCAGTCCGTGTCAGCTAACTTTCTCTCCACCGTTGATCTTAGCTTCTCTTTTGGGGATGAGATAAAGTAACTCCTCGGGGTTTATTTGGTGTTTCGTGACGCATCATGTTTTGATGTTTTGGCCTGCATGCTTTCCACGTATCTTTTTATATACACGTGTCTGATAGTGAGATATATGTGTACACAATTTGCCCCTTTTCTTCGGGCTTGAATGACTAATGGGTGCCTTGAAGAAAAACTATCGTCGCATATTCTTCTCACTCCTAATAACTTCTCCTAGATACTTGGGCACGTCTTTTATTCGTGCATTAACTGCTTATATAACGGGCACGTTTCCCATTCCTCCCTTAATTTCCTTCTCTTTCTTTCGGGTATTTTAAGGATAGAAAGGAAATTTAATTTCATTCTTCCTAAACGCTCTCTCATGTTTTCATTCTTTTTTTCAGCCCTTAAATTTCCTGTCTGTCTTCATTGAACCTGTGACCTTAAATTCTCTGTCAGTCTTCATTGCACCTGTGATCTTAAATTCTCTGTCAGTCTTCATTGCACCTGTGATCTTAAATTCTCTGTCAGTCTTCATTGCACCCGTGATCTTAAATTCTCCCCACCTTAGCATTAATCACGCCCGCTTCCCCTGTTTGTTTCTTCTACTGCTGTTTTTGCCGGTAAGTTTTTCTTTTCTTTATTTCCACTGTTTCACGCTGTGTTGATTTGTGAATTCTCTGCTACTGTTGTTCCTTGTTTGTGATGAAGGACTTCTTCTGATGCTTGCATACTAGTTTTCCCCTGTTCTTCATCTTAAATTAAGGAAGCCACTACTTCGAGGGTGTGAATTTTATGAAATTTTGAGCATGTATACTAATTTAGGGTTTCTGCGTTATCGTGTGTGTATTGCTATGGATGTGGTTTTTTGATCTTTGGTAATGTTTTATGATTGTGTGTAACTCATTCTTGATTTTATTCTTTTCGCAGCCATGTCTGACCGTCCGCGGATTACTTATCAGACTCCTGATTCTGGGCTATCGAGATCTCCTCCGCGTCGAGAGTCTCAAGATGATGTTCGTCGGAGTCGAGTTTCTTCTGGAGCGAAAGCCTCGTCCTCTAGGGAAGAGATTCCTCCGACAATTCTGTCTGGTTCCCGAAGAGTCTTCGATCGCTCAGCGGCTCGTCCTCGTGATGATACTAGGAGTACGCAGGCTCCGCCCCGCGCTGTTGCTTTTGACATTCCTCCTCTACGTTCGTTAGTGCCCGAGCAGCATCTGCGGTCTTCTCCAACTTTTAAAGGGAAGAATACGAAGGGTGTAGCTCCTAGGGTTGAATCTTCAAAGAATCCCCCCGTGAAGAGAAAAGCTTCGGAAGCGTTCGTTAGTTCATCCGGCCCCGCCGAGGAGGATGAGGCTGCTCCCTTGATACGCAGTGTCTCTGTTAGCAGGAAAAAAGTAACCTTCAAGCATATCGATCTCGAAATATTCAAGGAAAAGCATGAGCTTCAAGCCTTCGGGGTTCGTTTCTATGCCCCTGAGGATGATATTACGTATGAGCTTATCTCCAAGTATGAGTTCGATGAATTTCATTTGTTAACGACGGTTGGAGCATTCGAAGCTGGTCTTATGCTGCCGTTGTACAAATCAGGTGATTCCTTCTACTATGACGTGCTCGCTAGTCGTGAGGGCTCTTCCACCAATACTCACAGCCGTTCCGTGTCCCAACTATCGGGGAATTATCTCCGCGCCCTGAAGGAATGCTATCTGCGGAGTAAGGGGGAAACTTCGATGACTTGTTACGTCCCCAATCCCATGGATAAGGAATGGTATACTCCTGAGAATTTCAATAACTCCTTCGGTGATTACGTCAATAGTAGGAATCGCAAGCCGTGGAGTGTCAGCCTTCGGAATCTCCCTGCTCCTCGGGGCGAGATTCGTATGTTAAATGAGGTCAGCGATGCCAAGCTGAAGTATGTTCCTGGCACGGAGGCGTCTAGTCGTCGGAAACTCTTCCCCGCGCGAGAGAGGATCAATCGCGATCATGACTATGAGTGGCACGCCACCGTTATCGAGATAGTTGGTCCGTGGGCTTACGGTTGGATTCCTGGTCCCCGCGGTTGGCGGCCTACCGAGAATAGTAAGCCGCGCGAGTCTCCTCCTGTTCGCTATGGAGATTTCTGTCCCTGGCGTCTGAACTTTGCGGGTATGAATTTTCCTTATGCCCTTGACGTCGTAGAGGGAGACGAGGAGGATGGATCCGGTGCTATACTCCCACCGAAGAATACCTCAGCTGCTCAGGTACGCGGATTCTAGCTGCGCTTCTTTTTTAGAACTTCCATCAATCGGGAAAAATAATTCTTTTTGTGGTGTTGGTTTCAGGTGTTGAAGAAGAAAAAGATTAGGCCGAAGCAGTCTTCTACTACGGTGATGGGCGAGGTTGAAGCCCAAGAAGAAGTTACTAGTCCAGTGAACGAAGAGTTTGCTGAGGATGAGATTACAGATGGGGAGGAACGTACTGGTACCTCCCCTATCAATGTCGAAGAAGAGGTCTTCGCTGGTCATGCTGGTGATGAAGGAAGGAACAAAACCGTGGTGGCTGATGACGTTGTTATCGGGGATGTTTCCGTCCCTGCTGGTGATGTCGCGGATACCCTTCCCACTTCTCAAGAATTTTCTTTTGATCGGATGTATTCCACGGGGGAGTTCTTTGACGAAGCCCTCGATTTTCCCGAGGACTTCTCTTTACTTTCCCCCAATGATGATTGGGATGTTCTTGGTGGTGATGGTAATGGGGACGCTACTGTAGAAGATGTTTGTGCGGAGGAGCCTGCTGTGCATGTAGGCGCGGAGGAGCATGCCAACATTCGTGCTGAGGGGGTCGTGTCAGAGAAAGAAAAATCTGTCGTTGATGCGCCTGCTGATAATCTTCCCCAGTCGCCGACGTCTGAGGGTGAGGACGCCATCATGGATTGGTTTAAGGAAAAGAATCTTCTAATTGTCTCTCATCCCGCTCTTGTTGTTGCTGGGGAAAAGGAATCAACCGCGTATACCCGTCGCATGATGGAGATGTCTTCTAAGGCGCAGGTGTCTGAAGCCTTGGGAAAAAGGTTGACTGTTCCCGAAGCTACCCTTGTGCCGGAGCCTCCTACTTCCGTTGCCGATATGATGGCCATCGCCGACGGGTATCAATATGGCTTTCCGCAGCAGCGTGTGCTGGAGGTAAATTTTCGTACATACTTCTACGTGACGATCAGATGCTTCGGTGAAATAATGTTTTGTCATCTTGATGTGTAGATGATGAGGAGTGAGCATTGTAACCACCTGCTGTATCAGTTCTTCAAAGCGAAATCTCTGAAGCTCGAGGCTAAGATTCGTCACCGAGAAAAGGAATTATCTGCGGCTGAGGTGGAAATAGAAGAACTGAAGAAAAGCCTTAAGGAGAAAGAAAAGCTGGGTGAAGCAGAGGCCGGTCTTCGTTCAGAACTTGTTGCAGTGCGCGCTGAGTTAGAGCAAACTCGTAGCCAAGTTTCCACTTTCACAGGTTTGGTTCTTTTCCCTCGCCGTATGTCGTCATTCTTCTATTTCTTAGTTGTTCTGTCTGAGTCTCCCCACCCTATCTCCAGTGGGTGGCGTCCCCGAGCTGATATGGCTTCGAAACGAAAGAGCTCGGCAAAAATCTCGTATTAGAGATTTGGTTGAGAAAATTAAGAGTGAAGCTAAGAAATGGGATGCTCGGGCTGAGGTATGGCGCGCGCGGCATGTTCAGATGGTCGACATGCAAAATCTGTACAACCATGATCGTGCTTTATTTAATGGCACACTGCTGTGGACCCGTGATAATCTGCGGGAAGCCCGTGAGCGTACTTCCTTGTTGGAATCTAGGATTCAGCTGCTGGAAGAAGAATTACAGACGGCTCGATCCATTCCTCTTTCAGGGGTCCAGGATAATATGCTCTGTCTTGCCAGAGAAAGAGATGATGCTCGTGCTGAAGTCTACGCTCTCAGCAATGCTCTTTCCGCGTCCCGTGCCGACGTAGCTCGCCATGCTGAGTCTGAGAGGAATCTTGAAGTGTGCATGTACAGACTCAGCAAAGGGGTCTCAGAGATAAATAAAGAGGTCGACCACCTTCGTCATATGGACTCGATGAAGCAGGTAGAATTAGATGCCTGTCAATTTACTCTCACCAACCTTCAACTAGACTATAAGAAATTATCCGCGGAATATGACCATCTTGATGAAGCGCGAGATGCGGTTGTTAATGAGTATGAAAAGGCTTCGGCTTGTGTCGAAGGTATAATCCCATTTCATCGAGTGTGACCTTGTTTTTTTTCTACGCTAACTCCGTGGTGTTGTCTTTTTCAGAGCTCGAGGGACGCCTTCGCGTCACAAATGAAAAACTTGAAAAGGCTCAATCTTCCTTAGCGCAGCAGGAAGAACAGACCAATCACTTCAAGAATTTAGCAGTAACCCGCGAGGAGGCCGTTGGTGCTGCTTCTAGAGAAGTGAATCAGCTATCTTCGTTATTATCCCAAGCCCAACAGCGGACAACAGTTATTAAGCACAAGGCTCGTTGTCAATTGGCTGAGGAGACGAACAAGATGCTGGAGAGGATAGAACTTGGCCTAAGGAACGAACATGGTCTCGTGAAGAACTATCCTCGTCGTCCCGTTCCTTCTGCCTTGCCAAGCTCCTCGGGCCCCTCTTCTGGTGGGAGCGTCCCATCAAGTCTTCGGAATAATCCTGCCGATGGGGCTGCCATCTAGGTAGAGACCGCAGCATTCTGTAGGGTCCGCGGCATCATTATACTTTTTGTAATCATGTAACAAGGATATTTTTTGCTGATAATCCTGTAAAAGGAATATTTTTTGATTGTGTATCCTTGAATTTGGCCTTTCACTTCTTGTAATCATCCTTTATGAAATGAATCCTCTTCTTGATATACCTGCAATGTTGGTTTGTTTTTATTTTAAGTATTTGTGAAAAAACAAAACAAAAGTTTTTAAGTGTTTGGGTGCGGTACTGAAGGACGGTACCTTCGTGATCGTTTTGAGACCTGTCACCCCGCTGGCGAATCCTGGGCCAGAGGATTCCCAGACGGTGGGGGCCGGGGCAACGTTCTAGGATATGGGATTAAAATATTTACACACCCATTCCGTCGACCCGTTGCCTTAAGATTGGTTGGGTATCTCTTTCTGCTGGGTGCCTTCCCCCTGGTCTTACACTTATGGACACTGATGGGGGAGCCCTGAGAGATTGTAGATTAACTACTTTCCCCAATATTGTCGGTAGATTCCACTGACTTGATAATTTGAAAGCTTGTTTGATTGATAAGTTGAGGCCTGCAATTCCTCTTCCAGAGATAGAAACATGTGGAGCGGTCAGGCTCCCTTCTTCTTCTGGTACACTCCAAGCAGATTCAAATCTGCGTTGCTTCTATGGGAAGTATGGTTTGAGCCACTTAGCATTCCAAGGATGCCGTAGGACCTCGCCTTTTAGATTACGAAGGTAGTAGGAACCGTTACCCGCAATGTCGTGTATTATATAAGGTCCTCCCCATGTAGGTGCTAACTTTCCCCATTTCTTTTCTTGCTGATACCGTGGGATTGTTCTCAACACATACTGTCCCTCTACAAAATTCCGTAGCTTTACCTTTTTGTTGTACTCCCTTGCTAGTCTTCGTTGATAATTTTCCATCTTTTGCAATGCTACTTCCCTTCTTCCTTCCAAGTCGTCCAACCTTTCTAACATCATATCTGTTGTGAGGTTTTTCTCCCAAGCTTCGGTCTTCGTGGTTGGCATGAGGATTTCCGTAGGTATGACTGCTTCAGCTCCATAAGTTAGAAGAAACGGGGATTCCCCGGTGGCGGATCTTCGTGTTGTCCTGTATGCCCATAAGACATTGTGCAGTTGTTCGCACCACCTTTCCTTATGCTCGTCTAATTGTTTTTTGAGTATAAGGGCGAGGGTCTTGTTGATAGCTTCCGCTTGTCCGTTTCTTTGAGGGTATATGGGGGTGGACTTGTTCTTTCTTATTTTGAAAGTATCGAAGAGCATGTCTATATTTTTCCCCTGTAATTGCTTGCCGTTATCAGATACAATTTCAGCAGGTATACCAAATCTGCAAATGATGTTCTGGAATATGAAAGTGAACACATCCGCGTCTCTGATCCTGGCCAAGGCCTTAGCCTCCACCCATTTACTGAAGTAGTCCGTGGATACTATCAAAAATCGTCTCTTCCCTGATCCTTCGATGAAAGGCCCGACGATGTCTACGCCCCATTTTGCAAATGGCCACGGGCTATCGACGGAGTTTAACATTGTTGCCGGCGCGTGGATCTTTTTCGCGAAGCGCTGACATTCTTCACATCGTCGGGACATCCTCGCGGCATCTTGTATCATTGTCGGCCAGTAATATCCTTGCATTTTTGCTTTGTCAGCTAGTGATCTCATGCCGCTATGATTCCCCGCGTCACCATAATAGATATCATTTAGAATTCGATGCCCCTCTTTCCGGGACAAGCAGCGTAGTAATGGTCCAAGGAAGGATTTCCTATACAGGACCCCCTCCCGAAGATCATATCTTCCCACTTTGGAGAGTATCTTCCTAGCTTGTTTCTGATCCGCAGGTAAGCTTCCTTTTTCGAGAAAGGCATGTATTGTCACCCTCCAGTCATCTTCGTTGCTGAAGTCTTCGTCTTGATTTGCTCTTGACAGGATGTCCTCTTCGTCAAAGTCATTATGGATGTCTTCTCCTACTTGGTCTTCGATATTTTCTTCCACCGTTTCTTGATTGGTAGCGAAGGAGAATTGAGATGCAATCGAAGGCTCGTATACCCTTGCTATTTTAATACCTTCGGAATTTTTATCCCTCAGCATGGATGATATATATGCTAGGGCATCCGCGTGCCTGAGGTCCCTTCTGCATAAGTGCCGGAACTTAATGTTCGGGATTTGTGATGCCAATGTTTGGACCAAGGCCATGTAGGCTGAAAGGGTGTCATCGTACACATTATACTCGAGCCCTATTTGCCGTATGACAAGCTGCGAATCACTTTTCAGCCTTACATCAGTTACACCCATCTCTATTATTATACGTAGGGCATGTACGACAGCTTCGTATTCAACAATGTTGTTGGTATGCTCTTTGAATTCCAATCTGAGTGCCTGTATAATCCTTTCTCCAGTTGGGGTGATAATGACAATGCCTATTCCTGCTCCTTCCTTATTTTTAGATCCGTCGGCAAAGACTTCCCATTGTCTTTGACTCGCAGGTTCGAGGATATCCATTGGATCCTTGATTTCTTCCTCGGCTTCTGGTATTCCCTTAATCTCTTCGTCGTTGTCAAGGGGGAGGTCTGCTAATAAATCTGCCAGAACTTGGGACTTCTGAGAATGTTGAATTTCATGAATGATGTTGAATTGGTCCAGATGGGTGTTCCATTTGGCTATTCGGCCCACTTTTCCCGTGCTTTTGAGGACTGCTTCCAATGGTGCTTTGCATGGTACCCTGACGAGGTGAGTTAGGAAGTAGGTTCTCAGTTTTTGGGTAGCCCATACCAGTGCGAGGATGAGTTGTTCAATCTTAGTATAATTTCTTTCCGCAGAATTGAGTGTCTTGCTGACGTAATAGATAGGCTGTTCTACCTTTGTATTGGTTTTGACTAATACCGCGCTGACTGCGTCCTCTGTTGCTGCTATGTACAGTGCCAAAACCTCATCAGGGTCTGGCTTTTGCAGGATCGGGATTGAAGCTAGATGTTCTTTGATTTTTTGGAATGCTTCCTCGCATTCGGCGGTCCATTCGAACCTGCTCCCTTTTTTAAGAATATTGAAGAAATGTTTGCATTTTTCCGAAGACCGTGCAATAAATCTGCCCAACGCTGCTATAGACCCATTGAGCTTCTGCACTTCCTTTAGATTCTTTGGGGACGGCATCTCTACTATGGCTTGAATCTTCGCTGGGTCTACCTCGATGCCCCTTTTTGTTACCAGATACCCGAGGAACTTCCCCGAGGTGACACCGAAAGTACATTTCTCCGGATTCACTTTCATGTGATGCTGTATCATTGCTTCGAAGATATTCCTCAGGTCCTGGTGGTGATTTTTACGCAGCTTGCTTTTGACGAGCATGTCTTCCACGTAGACTTCTAGGGTTCCTCCAATCCATGGATTGAAGATAGCATCGACCATCCTTTGGTATGTTGCCCCTGCGTTTCGAAGTCCGAAAGGCATTCTGGTATAACAATAAAGGCCATGTGGGGTATAGAACGCTGTGTGTGGCTGATCTTCTTCTGCCAGGGCTACTTGGTTGTAGCCAGAATGTCCATCCATGAATGATAGTTATTCGTATCCTTCTACTGCTTCTACTAGCTGGTCTATGCTCGGTAGGGGATAGCTGTCCTTTGGACATGCCTTGTTGAGATTAGTAAAGTCGATGCATATTCTAAACCCTCCATTTTTCTTAGGAACAATGACCATGTTGGAGATCCAGGTAGGGTACTTGACTTCCTTGATAAATCCTGCGTCTAGTAGCTTCCGAAGTTCTGTTTCTACTGCCTCATGATACTCCTGAGCCACTTTTTGTATTTTCTGCCTGAACGGGGGCGTGCCCGGTTTGATGCGTAGTTCATGTTGGATTACTCTTGGGTCAATCCCCGGCATATCTCCTAACTTCCAGGCGAACACATCCGCATATTCCTTAAGTAATTTGGTTAAGGAATGTTCTCTTCCTTCTTCCATGATGGTCCCGATTTTGATCATCTTAGGGTCTTCTTCCGTTCCTATGTTGATTTTCTTTACGGGTTCTACCGGTGTGAACACAGGCTTCGGGTTTCCGAGGACTGGAACGCTCTTTAATTGCTATTTAGCGTGTTTCTGTTCTTCGCTGGTTGTTGAGGTACTTGTTTCCATGCTTTGGACATTACCATCTTTCGTCAAGCCCTTTACTGTAGTTTCCTTAAGGAACAGGTCTACGGCCTTCTCTTTCGCGGTTTCTTGATTTTTTACTCTTCGGATTTTTCGCTGCTCTTCTTGCTCATTGTTGATATGATCCTGAGTGGCATGGCACTCTCGCGTAGTGATCCGATCTCCCTTGATCTCCATTATTCCCTCAGGTGTTGGAAATCTGAGATATTGGTGGTATGTTGCCGCAACTCCTTTGATCTTGTGTACCCATTTTCGTCCAATAATAGCGTTGTAGGGGGAAGGGGTGTCCACCACACTGAATCGGATTTCCAGTTTCATGGGCCCTGCGTTAACCTGTAACACGATGTCTCCCAAGGGCTTCGTGGATGCTCCATTGAATCCGTAGATGGTGTGATAAGAGGTCATTAACTGTTCATCATGGAGCTTCATCCGTTTGAATGCATCATAGAATAGGACGTTTACAGAGCTCCCCCCGTCTATGAGGATATTTTTGAGGTTACATCCAGCTACTGATAGTGTTATGACCAAGGGATCGTTATGGTCTTCCATATCTTCTTCGATATCCTCGGCATCGAAGATGATAGGAGATTCCATCCATTCTTTGTGTTCGTCCACTGCTATCCCATCGACCTTATACAAATCGCAGCGGTCTTCGAATTGCTTCCGTAACCTTTTTCCAATCTGCGCTGTGAGTGAGGGTCCTGTGGCTTCGGAACACGAGATGGTGTTGATTGTTCGGTTTCCTTCCGGAAGTTGGACTGGTTTGGTTCGTTTGGATCTGTCCTCGGTAACATCCTTTCGTATGTAATGTTTGAGCTCTCCCGCATCAATTAATTTTTGGATCATTATTTTAAGGTTCTTGCACTTTTCGGTCTGGTGTCCGTTGAAACAGTGATATTCACAGTAATCTTTAGACTTCTCGGATCTCGGGGGCTGCTTTCCCTTAGACCATGGCCACTCTAAGTTTTCCCTCTTTTTGATCTCTCGTAGGATACGAGCATAGCTAGCGTTGAGTTTCGTGTAAACTTGATCTTCGAATTTTCGGTCGTCTGTTCTTCGTTCATCCATCCGTTCCTTCCTATCTTCGTGAGGTCTCTCCCCTGAGCAACTCCTTTTGGCCCTATTGGTTTGTTCCGCTGAATTGGTGCGGTGAGACCTCTGCGGATATGCCCTCGGGTTTTCCCGTTGAATTTCTTCAAGTCGAGCGTGCTTTTCGATAATTATTCGAAGATCTCCCTCTGTCTTGGGAACGCTCCCATGAATTTCAACAAATAGGGGACTCATTCGGTCTAAGCCCCATTTATAGCAGTTGATGCTTACCACTGGGTCCACGCTCCCTATGGCTTGGCAGATCTTGTGCCATCTGTTAGTGTACTCCCTCGTGGTTTCCTTGTAGCCAATTGCTAGTGAAAAGAGCTTATCCATCCCGGTGTTTACAGTCTTGTTGTACATGTATGTTCTTAAGAATTTCTCTGCGAGTTGGTCGTATGAGTGGATGGAGTTTGGTGGCAGATTATCAAACCATGATAACGCCGATCCCTTCAGGCTTGACGGGAAGTATCTGCAGAGTACGACGTCGTTTTGACCCCATCTAGCTAAGACACGGTTGTAGTACCGAATATGTGCAGCAGGGTCGCTGGATCCATCATAGCATTCGAACGTTGGGACAGGGCATTTCAGTGGAATAGGGGTGTTGGCCAAGCGATGAGTTAAGGGCGTGGAGTTAGCTTCTCTCATGACCTCTTCTAACCTTCCCCCGCCTTGTTTATTTTTTAATTGCCTGATCTCGGCCATCATCTCATCTCGTAGTTCCTCCATTGCGCGTTGGTGCTCTAAATTCTTCGGCTCATTACCGTCTGACTTTCCATCGTCATAGTCCGGGTCGGATACGCTACGTCTCCTTGTCGCGTCTTCATTAG
This sequence comes from Papaver somniferum, assembly GCF_003573695.1. Taxonomy (NCBI): domain Eukaryota; kingdom Viridiplantae; phylum Streptophyta; class Magnoliopsida; order Ranunculales; family Papaveraceae; genus Papaver; species Papaver somniferum. The sequence continues at coordinate 168,278,851 of NC_039364.1, read as the reverse complement.
CCGCTATGACGACTCTACAGTCTCGGTTTGGCTCTGGTTCTTTGGAGCTTGCTTCCTCGAGTTGTTGGTTGGTCTTCGTGCTTAGAGCAATCCGCTCCTTTAAATCTTGATTTTCTCTGGCCAACAGAGCTACAGCTTCTGCGTAAACCTGCTGGTTCTTCCTCAGTTCCTCAAGCTCAACCATTAGTCGGTGTGATTGGTTGGACCCCTGTTTGGGAGTCCCAGCGCGTGCTGCTACAGCCATGGTTCCGCCCTCCTCCATGGTCTGTACTAAAGGTGGCAGGGGTTCAGCCTCGGTTGCTGGTATTTCCAAATTGGGGTGAGCGCCCCTCTGCGGTGCTAGAGCCGCCGGTATGGTTTGATTCTGATCATTTGTTAGTGGCATTCCAAAAGTTAGAAGGTGCGCGGGTTGGAATGTTCTGGATTCATCCACCCTTTCTCTTGGTTGATTAAGTTGACTCATGGTGAAGGTATTGCTAGCCTCCGCAACCTTTGGGACTACCGCAGCCTCCCCGTACTTTGTCGTTGCTGCTCTGAGAGCCGCCGCTGCAATTGAATTAGCGTTCATGGGTGAAGTGATTTCCGCAGTATCTTGCCTTCGATTGGTCATTTTAGCTTTATCTCCTCTCTGCTTGCTTCGGGTGATGATCGGGGTTGTCCTAGGTGTTTCTTTTGACAAAGCTTTGGATTTTCCTGCTTCCTGCGTCTTTTCCATCACGTGCCCTTTTGTTGATAATGAAATCTCGCCGAAACTTGCCTTCTTTACTCACAATACGTTCTTTCTGCATAAGTTATTTCAAACAACAAAAACGGGAATATCCGCGTGAAGCGGGTTAGTTGGCGAAATACAATCTTCCAAGAGAGAATTAATACACGCAAGTTATAATATACGGGTTAAAGTTTTATTAAAGGAGATCCTTAGTATAAAAACTACGAAAATTGTAAATCCGACGGATTAGAACAATAACTCTTATCGAAGATAAAAGGTGGGTTTTTGAACATAATGCAGTTAACGAATGATCTATACGGTCCGAGATGATGAATCAGAGCAATCATATGCCGATTTAAAATGAAATCACAGGACAAGATAAATATTTTACCGGGACGAAGTCCCTGTTTCTAGCGCCAAATTGTGAGCACACAAACCTGCGTGAGGGTCCGAACGCTCACAATCAATCATTATCATCTAAAGAGATTGTGATGATGATATCCTGGTGTTGATTCATTGGCTCAAAACCTTCGGGTTTATCATGGCCTCATCTAACAACTCCATGCGAGGCGTTTGCGCATGGGATATAAGTATTAAGGAAAACAAAACATATAAGTAAACATCCATGGAGCTAAATAAATGTAAAGTGCTGAAATATAAATAAGACCAAGGTTTACGTGGTTCAGCACTAAGGCCTACATCCATGGGGTTTGTTGTTTTACTATGTTCTTCACGGTTACATGAATAGTCGAATGACTTCTGGGTTTACATATTTCTCTCTTCTAAGTGATTAACTTACCCCTGCAATCTCTCTCTCTCTCTCTCCTTCTCTCCCTGATTTTTCCGATCCCTTTTCTCTTGGTGGAGATTGGGTATTTATAAGGTTAGAACGTGCGACCCATCTCTGAAGACCGTTGGAACCTTATCTTCTTGTGTCCTTGCGTCCATCACGCGGAGGTCTGCGTTTGCCCCTTGATCCCGCAGAAGCATCCTCGCTCGTTCCACAGGTTGGTCGACACGTACACTTCTCAGAGTGTTTAATGCGGGTAGTTGAGGGGTCTGCTCGTGTCAGACAAGTGTCTTCTGCCCCTGTCAGTCCGTGTCAGCTAACTTTCTCTCCACCGTTGATCTTAGCTTCTCTTTTGGGGATGAGATAAAGTAACTCCTCGGGGTTTATTTGGTGTTTCGTGACGCATCATGTTTTGATGTTTTGGCCTGCATGCTTTCCACGTATCTTTTTATATACACGTGTCTGATAGTGAGATATATGTGTACACACCGTTATTGTTAATATTTCTTCGTTGTATTCTTTTGAATGGCCTGATTTTCTATTCTGTCGAAGGTACTACCATTTACGCAACAAAGTTTAGTCAGCTTTGATTGTAAAAGATGACAACAATTGAATATGCCATTGAGTTTCTTATTCATTCTGTTTTGATTATAGGGGTAGAGTTCTAACCTAGGGTTAGCCGTGGTGATAATTATAGTAAAATTTAACTTGAGTTTTCGTAGCTGGTAAGTAGGAAAAATTAGAATTAAATATAGAATTACTTTGGAAATTCTGATAAGGGTGGTAAATAGGAAAATCATGAGTGGCAAATAGGTGAAACCTTTAAGATAGTTGTTTTCTTCGAAAAGAGATGCTTCTGAAATTTGAGAAGTAATTTGCTCTAACCATTTCTTGAGACGAACCCGGATGCCCTAAATCTTTTCGATTGAAGGTGAAATCGCAACGCCGCCGAGTTGAATCATTGATGTTCTTGAAAAATCCGAAATAACAAACCACATACCAATCAAAATTCCTAGAAATAGTCACCTAGGAATTGGAGATAAAATCACCATAAAGATGAAGACAAAATCGCACAAAAGCGGAGATATAATCGCTCCAAAGGCGAAGAAAAATGTCAAACGACATCAAAATCAAACCAAAATTGAAATCCTACACTAAAAACTAATATTAATGAAAATAAAACAAATTCTTTGCTCAGATCTAGTCCAAAAACGGACTAGATCTGAGCAAAGAGATGGAGGCTACTTGAAGAGTTTTTTGGGTTTTTTTTTCTCTAAGAGCATCTCCAACAATGGATGTAAAAAATCCCACGTGGAAGTCTAATTAAGACTTTTATTTAGGGGATTTTACACATATAGTAAATATAGGACTTCATGGTTAAAAAACTATCTCCAATAGTGAAGGGTTTAATCCTTAGAATATTTTAAATGATAAAATCTTAACCGCTGATCTTTACTTTAATTAATTTCTAAAAAGTAAAATAATTAAAAATATGACGTGGAGGTGCAAGTGAAGGTGTAAATAAGACTTTCTTTAACACCTTCATATTTATTTTCCCATCCCTCATATTTTGTAGGATCCAACCATTGGAGATGGATTTATGTTAATTGGGAGTCTAAAATCCTACATGTCATGAGAAATAAAAAGATTCACACTTTATTGGAGATGCTCTAAATCATATTAACTGCCCCGTGAAGTTCGTTGAGATTTTAATCCTTTTCTTCCCAGCAACTCTTGTTAGGGAAAGCATGGGCATAATTCGGACTGGGCTTTCACGAAAAATAAAAATAAATAAAGTAATATATACATTGTTCATCATGAGTAAGATACATTGATGATACGTTGACGCCCAAAAGAACCGTGAAAAATTTCTTGAGGGTATCGGACGAACGAGAGTAATGCTCTATAGCATTGGGATTATAAGCGGACAAAAACAGGTCCCGCCTTCTGTGAATCACGGTATAAATCCCGGGATTTTCTCTCGAGATATAAAGCATTATTGCGTACACTCATGATTCTCATGTTCGATTGGTTGATAGAAGAAAATTGGAAAAAATCAAATCCGAACATATACCTCGTCTACAATTTTGTTTTGCCTATTGCAAGACAACAAATAAGCGCATGGGGATTCTTTCGGAAGAAAAAAATATCAATTGACACAATCAAAACAAAATCAAATAGAAAAAAAAAATCAGGTTTTAGAAAAAAAATCTTTATTGCTCAATTTTAGAGCTACGTGCGTGATAACATATTGTGAATAGAGAAGGAGACACACAATAGAGGGAGGAAGATAGAGAAAAATCTTATTCATGTGTATGATAGACTACCATTAGAGTCTCTATTTATAGGCTAGACACAAGGGAATCCCAGTAATAAACGGGATTTGCTTTAGATATTCTAAACATAATTACACGTTTATAACAATTATAATTTTTTTTTATATAATTATATTATAGTTCTTCGGGTTGGGTGGGTTGCTTGGATTAAATATATTTGTGCCCATGCCAGTTCAAATTTAACTTGGGTTTATAAAATTTATGCCCAAACTTACCCAAAATTTTGAAATAAGTTGCTCATGTCTGCACAAAGTTCGGGTTGGACATGGGTTGGGTGGATTGACCAGCCCATGTCCCTCCCCTACAATTTTCAATCGTGGTAATAACCCGACCTGAATTGGAATATCCCAGTTCCCAAACACGACCAAAGTAACAAAATTAATATTAATGGACAGGGTGGAATAACTCAAAATTGCTTATCCACCCAAGGCAAGGTCAAAATATCCATATAACCTGCTAACCATCGAGTCTGTGATGGTCCATATTAGTAGTATCAATATAGGCATACACTTAGATCAGAGCCAGTTACTTACCTTGAAATCTTTTCATTTACTTCAAATCAAACACATGAAAGTATCGTAGGACAAGCCATAAAATGTTGTACAATTATGATATTTCTAATTTTAGAAAATCTAGCTCATATATTATTCTCCCATTGTCTTTCAAATTCAATCTTTGGATATATGGTATATTATTAACAAGAAAAGGAAATATTGGTTCAACTCTAGGAATTTCAATTCAAGTATTTATACGGGGTATTATCATTCATGTATTATTCAATATACTTCTCAGAACTCGTTTCTAATCGTTGAGAAAGAGTCAAACCCTAATATGGCATCTTCCTTTGAGAATCGAATTAATCATTTATCAAGACGACTAAGGAGAGTTGTCATAGATCTACCAGAGAGGATGAGAATTGTTGGTTCGCAACAGACTGTCAATGAAGCAGCAGAAGAGTGGACGTATGAAACACTGGGAAAGTTAATGTGGATCTTAGAGCACTACTCGATCAAACTCGCAAGTGTTGCTATCTCAAGCTTGTTTATCAAGTTTAGTTGATCAAAACCATATACTTGATTTCTAGTCTACTTACAGTTATGTCTCGGATTAGGATAGAAGTGTGTAGTTGAGCTTTAGACTTCACGGCGTTCACCAATTGAAGAAGAAGATCTACTGAAGAGATTAGAGGAACTTCATCAACAAAAGGTATGTGGATACTAAAACTTATCTATCACCCAGAAGTCTATTATATTCTATCTTCTAATGAGACTAAGTCGTATAGCTATATAAACTTTTACATTATACACAATTGGAATTTCGAGCCGAGTTTATCTCGTTTATATATTTCTCGAAATACATGTTGGAAGCTTTTAGCTTTAGCTAAAGTTTATCATCTACTTGACGAGTTTAGTTGTAGACAATTCATTTGTTGGAAACTAAACATTAAATCAAGATGATCATGTGAAAATTACCTTGAGAATCTTACATGATTTGTGTGAGACAATCATTTGATGTTAACTTGGGAAGTTTCGTATTGATCGATTAATCACTTGAAAATTACTTTAAGCTAGTGGTATGTGTAAGACTACCATTGTTGTCTTCTAAGGATGTTTCAACTATTAAATGAGAGTTTAGAACAACTACCAATGCCTGGATATATCATAATATGTATACTTTGTATGTGCACTATGTTTGCGAATGGATTTACTTGTGAAAAGGTATGGAGTTGTTGTTCGCGTACTCTGTTTGCGAATGGATAGATAAGGCTAAGTATGGAACTGTTGTTCGCGTACTATGTTTGCGAACGGCACGACAAGGCCAAAGTCCATAACTGTTTTTCGCGTACTCTGTTTGCGAACACAGTGGTTAGGTTCTAAAATCGGCAAGTATGAGATACATACTCATGAACTATGGTTCGTTTGCGAACTCAGTTTGCGACTAAAGTCCCTGGAACCTTAATGAAATAAGGTATGTGAACTAGTTTTACAAACCGCGGCATTATGTTCATGAATTGGTTCTTGTATAGGTAATGTTTACAACTACAAACCAAACCGATTTTGTTTCAAATGGTTCATATATATTTCTATGAGATAGTGAACATTTGAACAACTCTCTTGAAACACAATTAGATTCATTTGATTATCTATCATGATTGATTGAGCATCATATTTGATTTAGAAGTGTTAGATGAATGTGGCTAAGTTATAAGTGTTTATGTGGCTAACTTCGGTTAACTATTATTGAGCCAACGGTTATACGCGTTTAGGTACGATTACCCATATCTAAATGAAGTTATATTTCATTTGTACGTAACAAGCTAAGAGCATTAACGATGGAGATTAATTACTTTATTTTTAATCAGACTTAGCTTGAATCTTAAATCAGGATTTCATCTAACGGTGAAAATTGAATGCTTTGTTACTAGGCTATCTTAGCTTTGATTATAAGCAAACCCTGATTTGAAATACTATATCAGGGAGAACTCTAGCAACTGGAAAACCTAATCCCGACACTTTCCTATGTCCTAGTTACGTACTAGAGTTGATTCTCCTTCAACCTAGGTTTTTTCAAAACCATATTAGGTTAACGAATTGAAGACTTCATTTGGGATTCGTGAAGCCATATCTAACTATTTTCTCTGTAGTTGCGTATTTTAATCTTACTTGTTCTATCGTATTGAGTAATATCTTCTCTAAGATTTGTTCAAGCTTGTTTGTCAAGTTTAGTTGATCAAAACTATAATCTTGATTTCTAGTATACTTATAGCTATGTCTCGGATTAGGATAGAATGTATAGTTAAGCTTTAGACTTCACGACGTTCATCGATTGAAGACGAAGATCTACTGAGGAGAGCTTGGAGGAACTTCATCAACAAAAGGTATGTGGAGACTAAAACTTATCTATCACTCAGAAGTCTATTCTATTCTATCTCCTAATGATACCAAGTCATATAGCTATATATACTTTTACATTATACACATTTGATATTTCGAGCTGAGTTTAACTCGCTTATCCATTTCTCGAAATATGAGTTAAAAGATTTTTGCTTTAACTATGTTTATCATTATTCTTGACGAGTTTAGTTGGAGACAATTTATTTGTTGGAAACTAAAAATTAAGTCAAAATATGATCATGTGGAAATTGCCTTGAAAAATCTTACATGATTTGTGTGAGACAATCATTTGATGTTGGAAAGTTTCATACTGATCATTCGATCACTTGAAAATTACTTGAAGCTAATAGTCCGGATACAACACGGTATGCGTACCTAGTATGCGAACGTTTTTAAGTGTTAAGGTCTGGGAACCTTGTTTGCGTACCTAGTATGCGAACTGTTCTACCTAAGTTGGGTCCGGGAAGGCTGGTCGCGTACCTAGTATGCGAACGGCTGGACAGACCAAGGTCCGGAGCTGTTGTTTGGATACCTGGTTAGCGAACACATTGGTTAAGTTCTAAAATCGGTTAAGTATGTTTCTCATACTCGAACTAAAACATTTATGAATTAAGGAATGCAATCTTTGCAAACCGTGGATTAATGTTCATGAATTGATTCTTGTATAAGTACTTTGTAATATTATGAATCAATCCGATTTTGATTCTATTGGTTCATTTATATTTCTATGAGATAGTGAACAATTGAGGAACTCTATGTGAAACACAATTAGATTCATTTGATTATCTTTCATGATTGATAGATCATCATATTTGATCTAGAAGTGTTAGATGAATATGGTTAAGACAAAAGTGTTCATATGGCTAACTTCAGTTAACTGTTGTTGGGCCAACTCAATATACACATTTAAGTACGGTTACCCATATCTAAATGAAGGTATATTTCATATGTGTATCACAAGCTAAGACCATATAACAGTGGAGATTAATTGCTTTATTTTTAAGCAGACTTAGCTTGAATCTTAAATCAGAATTTCATCTAACGGTGAATATTGAATGCTTTGTTACTAAGCTATCTTAGCTTTGATTATAAGAAAACCCTGATTTGAAAGACTATATAAGGGAGAACTCTAGCAACTGAACCTAATCCCGACACTTTCCTGTGTCCTAGTTGCGTACTAGAGTCGATTCTCCTATAACCTAGGTTTTTCCAATACCATATTAGGTTAACGACTTGAAGACTTCATTTGGGATTCGTGAAGCCAGATCCAACTATTTTCTTTGTAGTTGCGTATTCTAATCTTACCTGTTCTATCGTATTGAGTACTATCTTCTCTAGATTTGCTAGAGATTTATCTCCGATAGGTAAAATATAAAAAGTAATCACAAAGTTCTTCGTCTCAGAATTTGTGGTTCCGTAGTAACTTCTGAAAAAGCGGGGGTCTAACAACCTCACCCAATATTTCGCTCAATCTGTATGGACTAACTCCAATATACTTTCAAGAGAATCAACTAAGCAGTCAGACTCAATCTTAATAAAAAGTATATCAAAAAGTTATATCTCAATTTCTCGATTCAATCCGCAATCAAACAAATAGGAATTTACGAGCCTGATTGAATACAAGAGAAATAACTTGAACGGTACCAAAGACCAATTTTCAAGGATCAATAAATTTCAATCAACAACCAAAGGTTGGATTTACTAATTTATCGATTCATCGCACAACTTGTGATATTTCAATTATATAACAAAATCTAATGTGGAAAAGAAATAACACACACACCAGAAGTTTTGTTAACGGGGAAACCACAAATGCATAAAAACCCCGGGACCTAGTCCAGATTTGAACACCACATCTGTATTAAGCCGCTACAGACACTAGCCTACTGCAAAGCTAACTTCGGTCTGGAATGTAGTTGAACCATAATCAATCTCACACTTATTAAAGGTACAGTCGTGCTCCTTACGTCTCTGATCCCATCAGGATACTACGCACTTTATTCCCTTAGCTGATCTCACCCAAAACTAAGAGTTCCTATGACCAAAGTAGAAAACTTGATCGACAAATCTGTATCACACAGAAAAGTCTGTTGAATAGATAAATCTGTCTCCCATGGATATACCTACGAGTTTTCGTTCCGTCTTTTGATAAATCAAGGTGAACATGAACTAATTGATACACCAGACTTATATTCCCGAAGAACAGCCAAGAAATATCAATCACCTCACAATAATCTTAATCGATTAACGAAACAAGATATTGTGGAATCACAAACGATGAGACGAAGATGTTTTTGACTACTTTTCTATCTTGCCTATCGGAGATATAAATCTCAAGCCAATCTTACGATTGTACTCAATCATGATAGAAACAACAAGATCAGATTACGCAACTACAGAAAAAATAGTTGGGTCTGGCTTCACAATCCCAATGAAGTCTTTAAGTCGTTAACCTACAGGGTTTCGTGAAAAACCTAAGGTTAAAGGAGAATCGACTCTAGATTATACAACTAGTATCACACAGGAGGTGTGGGGATTAGGTTTCCCAGTTGCTAGAGTTCTCCTTTATATAGATTTCAAATCAAGGTTTGCAATCTAAGTTACCTTGGTAACAAAGCATTCAATATTCACCGTTAGATGAAAACCTGATTAGATTAAAGATAATATCTTTCAACCGTTAGATTGAACTTAGCTTGTCATACACAAATGAAATGTAACTTCATTTAGGTTTGAGTAACCGTACCTAAACGTGTACACTTAGTCGGTTCAACAATAGTTAACCAATGGTTAGCCATATGAGCACTTTCATATCAACCTTATTCATCTTTACCATAACTAGTTCAAATGACTCAAATGAACTAGTTAGAGAGTTGTTCAATTGTTTATATCTCATAGAAGTATACAAGACACAATCGAAGCAAAATCGATTTTGATTCACTCGACACAATTCATTAAAATTATAGCCACGGTTTGCAAAGATTGCATTCCTTATTATATAAATGTTTTAGTTCATGAACAAACCGATTTTAGAAAGCAACCTACTTGAGTATGCAAACGGGTACGCATACCTAAGTAGCCGGACCGAGTTTGGTTATGCCAGTACGCGTACGGGTACGCATACCAATTCATACTTCCAAACTCCAGCAGAAATTCACGGACGTGAAACTTCCGCTAGTATGCGTACGGGTACGCATACTTGCCCGAGTTTCCAACAATCGCTGGTACGCGTACATGTACGCTTACTTTAGGTTCCCGGTTTTGGACTTTTACACAAATGTGAAAACACACTATGTTTATATCCAAATATGGTTACTTTTTCTAAACTCTCATTTCAATAATTGAAACTTTATTAGAGGATGTTAAAATAGTCGTTATCCACAAACTATTTTCATCAAAGCGATTTTCAAGTTATTGAAATAATCAACATGACTTTCGTCACGAGTAAAGATGAACTTGGCCAAAGCGAAAGCTTACCAACACATATTTCGAGAAATAGATAAGCGAGATAAACTCGGTTCGAAATAAAAAATGTGTATAATTGAAGTCTATATAGCAATACGACTTTTGTCTCAAATAGGAGATAGAGGAGATAGAATTTTGAGTGATACATAAGTTCAAGTCTCCAGATACCTTTTGTTGATGAAGTTCCACAATCTTGAGTAGTTCTTCGTCTTCAATCGATAAACGCCGTGGAGTCTAAGGCTCAACTACACTTACTATCCTAATCCGAGACTTAGCTATAAGTAGACTAGAAATCAAGACTTATAGTTTTGGAAACTAAACTTGACAAACAAGCTTGAGATAGCAACGCTTGCGAGTTCGACCGAGCAGTACTCTAACAATCTCCCTCTTTGTCAATTTTAGTGACAAAACTATCAATACATATGGATTACAAAATAAATAAACTTTGTAGATTCTCATCCAAATGCTTGATCTCCTTGGTTGTTCAACATTACTCGATTCGTCACTTCCAAGTAATCCAATGATTCTAAAGGTATTCAATTCAGCATCATCGTTGTTGAAGATCCGTAGCTATAACAATGAGAAAATAATAGCTCTCAATCATTGTTATACAGTGTCATAGTATTATTATACAACATCAAAGTTCAATTGTATCACAACTTTGACAACATTACTATGGTGATATGTATCACTCCCCCTTAGTCAACACTTCATCTCACATAAAAACCACTCCCCCTTACATAATGATCCGAAAACCATATGTATTTGTAGTGTGAACTACACATTAATTCTCCCCCTTTTTGTTAATAAAATTGGCAAAGGTACGAAAATTAATGAGATCCTAATGAAATTTCCATAGAGATACTTCATAACCAAAAGAAAAGCACATATCAACTTTTTTAGATGCAATCATATAGCCGAAACTAAATGCATTCATCAAGGAGTTTATAAAGATACAAGATAAACCGTATAATATTACACAACCGCACTCCCCACAAATATTTTGCAATTAGGAACAAGTTCAATTAAGAACTCTCTCCTATAAAATGTCATTCCCGAAAGAACAACAAGAGAGACCTTACTTTCACAAGAAAAGAAGGATTTCAGAGAAACCTTTGATACCCAATAAAATTGTTATCCATGCAGAAACAAATATGAAATTGAAACAACACTGCACTGGCGTTCGTAGCCTTGATTGCCCAAGAGATATAAATGAGTCTGTAGATGGGGAAAAACGATTTGCTGGTTTTCTAGGAAAGTGAAGAGACAATCGTTCGGACGAGACTTCTCAATGGAGCAAACCACTTGACGTCACACAGATGCACTGCGCGGGAGTTCTTTGAGTTCGAGAGATCAATCTGTAGGACTCCGGCCTAAACCAAGTCAATGGTCGTTCCAGAGTCAATTAGGTCACAAAGAGGGAGATGGGTTGATTTGTAGGAGGGAAGATGAGAATTATGGGATCAATGATGATCAAGGATTGTGGATGTGTTGAAGGTTTCTGCAAGTATGTGAACTGTGTGAATAAGTTTCGATCGAGAGAATTGTCTATAGACGGATGTTCTTCTCAGTCATCGATTCAAAACTTATTTATATTGTCAAAATAGTAAACACATTGATCCCAGTAAGTGTGACGGTTTCTTGAGTGAAAGAAATGGGGACGTGGGAGATTGTGGTAAAGTCAGTTCCATGTTGTGTGGAGACTTGATCGATCGTCCACCCACTACTTTGCTAACTCCTTCAACCGCTTGCACGACTTACTCACATTTCTCATTGTGGATGAACACACGTGTTGTAGACCGCCAGACCAAAACCCTAATTGTTATCCCCCCATGTGACATGATTGATGTCTCACGAACGTGGAGTCTGCAAAGCATATGTGTATTTAATTGGTTAATTGTTGACTGATTAGACAGCGAGTCTAAGTATTATTTAATCGAGCATGAGTGTCGAATGCTCAGTGATTCATGGATCAAACATGTCTACTTAGACGTATAATTCTTGAATGATGTTGATATTTCTCGTCTGAGCAAATATTGTAAATTCGACGAATTGTTGAATATTGAGTTAATCAATATTCAGTGAAATATTGATAAACTGAGCAAGTATTGCTCAATTCGATAAATTACTGAATATTGAATATTAATGAACTGAGCCAAATATTGCTCGTCTGAGCAAATATTGCTCGTGTGATGAATTGTTGGATATTGATAGTTGAACCAATATTGATGGATTGAGCAAATATTACTCGTCTGAGTAAAACTACTGAATATTGATAGCTGGATCAATATTCCTTATTTTGGCAAATATTGCTCGTCTGAGCGAACATTGCTCGTTTTATGAATTATTGATATCATGACCAAATAAAATATTAATTAAAATTTTGGTAGCTGGACCGAATATTATGTAATTAATTAAGATATTGATTGCTGGATCAACATAAAATTATTAGTATTCAAACTTGCTCAAAATCATGATTTGCAGAGCATTCAGTTCGAAACCCTAATTTTGATCGATTACTGATCAATTTATGATTTATGGAAAATCAATCATGAGTGACGGAGGCTACATGGATAATGGGCGACCATGTAGTGCCCAAGTGCTCGTGTGAGCATGCACCATAATTCCTTGACCAGTTGGTGGAATGATGATTAAATACAGGTTTAATCATTTATTGAAATAGTTCTCGATTGAGCATTGGGTGATAAAACCTAATTATGAAGAAGTGAGGGACCGACCAAGAGGGCATGGGACCGGCCCTTGGTGGCCGTGGGACCAGCTGATAGTCGTGTGAGCAAATTCCAAATTGGTTGGAAAGAGTTTGGACCCAATATGAGCAATTGAGCAAATTAGGTCAGAATTATAATAATATGTGGGACCGGCTTCTTGCAAGCCTTAGTGTCCATGTCTCAGTCCTGAGAGTTTTGGTATTTTCTGGTGAGCGATTGAGCAGTATGTTGGATTTTCAGAATAGTTTGATCTTTGACTGAAATTCTCGATTTCGCTCGAATGAGCAAGTACAACTTTGCTCATTTGATCAATATTTTGATAATATTAAAATAATAGTATTTTAATATTTTTTGTCAATAGCCTAGTTGGTCACGTGACCATTTGAATTTTTGGCTTTATGATGGTTCGAGCAATATTTGAGAAAATATGGAAAAATCAGGGTTTTTGCTCAAACAGAGGAGTTTCATGAGTTGAGGGAAGTAATATTATGAAAATAAAGGATTACAAGGGGTGGGACCGGCCACGACTAGGGCATGGCCGGACGACTAGCAGCCCGGTCCCACGACACCTTTCCCTATTTTTATTATTTTTCATGAAACCGTGGAAATATGGAGAAACCGTGAGTTTTGCTCAAACAAGGAAAGTTGCTCGAATGAAGGAGTCTTCTTGAGTTCATGAAAATAAGAAAATTAAAGGGAAGAGGCGTGGGGGACCGGCCATGGCGGCATCGGACGGTGGGCCCGGTCCCTAGGCGCCTCTTTTATTATTTTTAATATTATTTTCTCTCTCCTATTTTGTGTAGGATTCCTCGTTTGTTCATATTTTCGAATGCTCGTTCGTGCATTTGGGTGCTCGTTCGTGCATCATTGTTGAGTGCACTTGCACCATTTTCTTGGGGCTTACTCGGTGATAGTCTAGATGCCCGATTTTGAGTAGTTATTACTAATTCATGAAATTCAACGGAGAATGATTCATGAAACGGAATAATAATTATGAATTGTGCATCTATTACCAGTGTAGTCAATATCGACCGATATCGGGGATATTTCGGATATCGGCCTTGGAGCGGTAGGATAAGCATTGTATCGGCGATACGATATCTTGGCGATAATATCGTCCGATATTAGCCGTATCAGCCGATATATCGGGGATATTTCGTGATCCTATTTTTCTTGATGAGCATGATGAAAATGATGAATGGTTGGATCCACAGAACTTGGAAGACTTGGCGGTAGAAGGTGATAATGTAACTTTGGATGATTTGCAAGATATTCTTGGTGAAGAAAGTCGGCCAGTTGGTAGTAGAGGTGCATGTAGCTCTCGAAGTAAGTCTACTTACCCAACCGACTCTGAGTATGATGGATATGATACTGATCAATTGATGCTAGATACATATTATGGACTACTTGATGGAGCTAATGGAGTTGCTGAAGATGATGATATCAATAGTGGCTCGTATGATTTTGAATAAGACTGTAATATCCTTGTTTAATTACCATTTTAGGTAGTGAACTTTAAAGTTGTTGAAGTTACTCTCTTGTTTTTGGTTTGAACTTTTAACTTGTTTAATTACCATTTTAGGCAGTAAACTTTTAAGTTGTTGAAGTTACTCTCCTGTTTCTAGTTGGAACTTGTTTATTTATCATTTTAGGTAGTGAAATTTAAAGTTATTGAAGTTACTCTTGTGTTTTTTGATAAAATTGATGGTAGCTATAAAATTATAGTCTCTAAATTTGGAACCGATATTATACCGATATTTGAACGATAATATCCCCGATATAAAGTCGTACCAGTGTATCGGTCCTGGCCGAGATAAACCGATATCCGATATTAACTACGTTGTCTATTACTAATCCATGAAATCCAGTCGGGGAATTCAGGGAACGGAGTAATGAGATAAATTGGTTATATATTACTAATCCATGGAATCAGCCGGGGATCAGCCATGGAATGGAGTAATGAGATAAAATAGATTATTTTCTAGGAATTCAGTCGGTGAATGTCACAGTAGAATTAAGCTATTATAGAATTAAGCTATTGTAGAATCGAGATATGAGATAGTTGAAGCATCATACTCGTTCTGAAGAGTGCATAGTCAGGAAACAACGTGCAGTGTTGGTGTCCTGAAGGCGTTTAGCCCTCCAACAAAAAATTATGTCCAGAGAGCCGCCTAAATCTATACACAGTCTCTCTACATAGTCAGGGAACAACGAGTATCTCCGACGTCCTGAAGGCGTTAAGCCCTCCGACAAACTATTATGTCCAGAGAACCGCCTTCTATGTAGAGGGGGGTCTCTCTATGTATTCATGGAACAACGAGTATCACCAACGTCCTGAAGGAGTTGAGACCCCTGACAAACAATTATGTCCAGAGGACTGCCCAATCATGTTATTATACATAGAGGGCATGATGAAATGTGCAGCATCGAACGCTCAGCCAGGGAGGCCTTTCGAGAAACATGTACTCATCATGGCTCTGAGAGGAATGCTCACTCAGTCAAAGATCGTGAAACCGTTCATAGATCGTAAATTACGAATCGTCACATGCGTTCCTGAATCCGGGTCAGAAACATGCAGTATCATGATTTTACGATTTTGACCTTTGTCGAAAATCCACCATCAAAATTAAGTCCCTTGCTTAGTGAGGGACAAGTATATTCCGCAGTAAGCATTAGATGGTGATTTTCCAGTTGACGAGATAAGCAGTTGAACTCATTCGCACAAAGGTATTTTCAGAATCCTCGATTTACTCCAATGATGTCATGTACGAGCAAATGCACAGATAAGGACCCTGATAGTATGATAGAGTGTCATTCCGTGAGCATGGAGAAATGAAGCACTGATGATTTGGTCGGTTGAAAGTCCAGTTTTGGTCGGTTTGGTGTTTACAGGCCCGACCCAAAAAGGAAATCCTTATTTTATTAGGATTTTGGAAATAAAATTGATATAAAGGGAAGGAGCCTTTCAAAAATAAAAATAAAAATTATTTATCTTCCAACTAACCGACCACCTCTCCCCTCCTTCATCTCCTCATGTCCGAGCAACAGAGAGGAATTTTTTTTTGCGCACGCCGGAACTCTGTCACCACCGACTGACGCCGACCAATTTCCAACGAACTCCGGCGCCGACAAGGTTCGTGATTTTTTTTTTCCTTTTAGTTTGCTGTGTGTTAATTATGAATCGTTCATAAAACAAAATTTTCATATGGGTATGTGCATGCGTGTGTTTTATGAAAATTTGTTTTAGAAAATATATTCCCGTTCGTTCGTTACTTTAAGAAACGAGCAATAATCCCTAACATGAAAGAGATATGTATATTTTTGAATAGACATGGTCTAGATGCAATAGAGAAAATTTTGCTTATGAGGTTTCATGAAAATCAAAATTTTATTTTCAAAGTGTGAACTTTCACACAAATACCTTTTAGAAACGTACGTTCATTCGTAGTTAAAGTAATAAACAATAATCTCTAGCATCAGAGAGATTTTTGAAATAGACCTGCGTCTCATGATAAAATTTTATTTTTTAACTTTCAAAATTTATTTGGAATATGTGGACCTTCACAAAGATAAAAAAAAGCCTCGTTTCATAGACGAACGCTCGTTTGAGCAAAATAAAATATTTTTTTTTGTTGAGAATGGCTTATGCTCTAGTTGTAACAAACCTATGGACATTTTTGGGGACCATGCGCTTCATTGTGCTAAAGATGTTGGAAGTAAGTTTCGACATGATCTTGTTCGAGATGTTGTAGTTGATATTTGTTACAAAGCTAACGTGCCTGCGCGCAAGGAAGTCTCTCTTGGTATGGTGTCAGATGATGGCAAGGACTTGAGGCCTGCCGATATCCTTGTTCTCAACTGGGAGAATGGTCAAGATGTTTGCATGGATGTCACAGGTGTCTTGCCCTTCACTAGTGAAGGCATTCGTTCTTTTGTCCCAGGTAAAGCTATTTCTAAGGCGGTTTCGCGTAAGCAAGCTAAATATTTGGAAAAGTGTGCTTCACTTGGATATGGTTTGTGTGTCTTAGCATTTTGTACTTTTGGGGAACTTGGTGAAGATACTTTGTGGTTTTTCAAGCGCCTGAAGAATTGTATTGTTAATAACAATGCTAGTAGTGGTTTTGGTAATTTTATTTTTCATAGATTAGGCATTGCTATTCAAAGAGGTGTTGGAGCCCATCTTGTTGCTAGCTTACCAACTAAAGGTTTTGTATAAGTTTTAAAATTTATTTTATTTTTTATATAATTATAATAATAACTCACGTATTTTTTTTATTTTTTTTTGTACATGAGTTTAAAAAAAAATTGTTAAGAAAAATCAAAATTGATTTTGAGTAATTGTTGAAAGCAAACAATATTTCCATGAATTCGTGATTTTATAGTGTATGTACACTCGGTAGAAAATCATTTAATGTTCACATGAAGAGGTTATGTGAATTGTTCATAATTTCGTGAAAAGTCAGGTCGACTTTAAATAATGAATTTCGCTCATCTTCGCAGGTTTGAAGGAGCGAGCAAGTTTTGAAGTTTTACGTTATTATCACCATAGCTAGTGACACCGTAAATAGGTAAGAGTTGAGAATTACCATTTTGTAGACGATTTTGTGAGCATTCTAATTGTTTTGTTGTGCTTTAATTCTATTTTGCTGATGATTTGCGTATGGATGTTACAACAACTTTGCGAAGATGACTGATTCCTATGATGGCACTTCTAGAAATGATATTTCTAGGGAGGAAGCTTCCAGTGAGGATGTTACAGATGCATCTTCCAGAGATGATGATTCTGGGACTTCTAGGGAAGAAGAAACTCCTAGAATTAAGAACATTCCAAATACTGAAGATGAGTTCTTCGTGTTTCTGTATAGACCCGAAGTACGTCCTTCAGGTTCCTCTTTTCGGCTCCTCATAAATCCAAGGAGTACTACTCAGAACAAATTGGTATCTCCTCAGGCGATAATTCGGTTCTGTTTGCAAGGGAAACATTATTCGGCTTCACACGTGGAATTCAAGCTTTCCCGAAAGCTTTTGACGGATTTTTATGGATGGGCAAGACATATGCTGGGTTACGGCCGTGTAAGGAATATGCTGGATCGTGCACAGGTGACACGAGCCATTCAAGCAGCTGGAGAGTTAGTCATCCATCACGATATACGAGGTATGGTGGTTTTGCTTGCTCGTTGGTGTATTTCTACTCATACTTTCATATGCAGATGGGGAGAATTCACCATCACCTTGAAAAATGTAGTCGCTTTATTGCATCTCCCAATTACTGGTAATTTCCCTGAAGAGCTCTCAGCCGAAGAAACTGCAATGTCTGACATTTGAAAGCTAAGATGCATGATTTCAATAAGTCACCCAAGTTTTGCTATGCTCGATGGTTGAAGCACTGGTGGCCGAGAGATGGAATTCCTGAAGAACCTGTCGATGGTACATTAACCGTTGCTGCTTTCTTATGCTTGTGGCTCTCCAGAGACGTTCTTGAGGATAGTGGACATTTGTTGAAGCCATTTGTGATTCCTTTTGCTATTAAAATGGCTAAAGGTGAGAAACTTCCTATCGGTAGTCTGTTCTTGGGTTCGCTGTTTTCCAATTCAGACTCCTTAGTCATAGACTCCAGCGTTTATAACGGCTTCATGAAAGTTGAAACATATGTTAATACGATGTTTCTCCAAGCTTTGGTGTGGGAGCACTTTGAGAATTATGCTCCGATTCCTCGTAGCGTCTTGCAAGGACCAAATGTTGACACTCATCATGCTTTCCTTAAGAAAGATAATGCCAGGATTATGCGGTGGTATACAAAGCAACCAAGACACAAGGCACGTCTCACCAGTGTTTTGGACATCGAGTCTGAGTTTAACTTTCACCCCTGGGTGTCGGTTCCTTCTCTCTTCTCACAATTGATCAATTTCAATGCTACTGAAGAAAATGTCACATTGAAATCTGGTATCGGTCTGAGTGATGGAGAGAAATCTTTCATACTGAGTTGCACCCTTGGTTATTTAGTGTCAGTAATGCACGGAAAGTTCCAGGTGGAAGAATACAACATCGATGGAGCAGCTCGGAAAATGGGTCTCGATCTGTGTTCTCTAGGTCATCGAATGAATAATACATCGATTGAGCATCTTAAGGCTCATTTAGATTGCACACATGTGGAAGGAAATGATTACTTGTTTCCTTGTTCCAACCGAGCTACCTATGTAACTCCAGGTTATATAGACTTTTGGCGCCAACAACTTGAGCGCTTACATAAGTTTGCGATGGATGTTAAGTCTCTGGTACGAGAATTTCCTTCTGCTGGCATGATTTCTGATCGACCAAGATTGAAGCATCTTTATAGTGGTGATAAAACAAAAACGCCTCCAGAATGCTCACAGGTACATATTCTCCTTATGATTTTAGCAAAGACATGACAATAATATCTTAAATATTTCATTAACTTGTAGGGCGACCGTGTTCTGAGGTCTCGAATTCAGGTAGACTTCTCAGAAGTGCAAGAAAGTCACCAGGGTGGAGAAGGTAGAAGTAGGAGGAATTATAGGATGATACCGAATAATGTGCAGTCCCCAGTCGCTTCTTTGGTGAGTTGTTAATATTCCTTTTACCATGACTTTTCTTTGTCTGCATAATTAGGATCGTGAAACCAATGTTTGTTGTTGTTCCAGAACTTTGCTCCATCAAGTATTGACGGTCTCCATCTTACTCATCCAACAACTCATGAGTCTGACGATGAAGATGAAGTTGATGTAAGTATTCCTTAGTATAATCAATCATGATACTTATTGAATAAAATAATAATGATTGTTGCTGATATATCTAGGAGAATATTGTCGTGGAAGATCAACACGGTCATGCCGTACACTTGTCTTCGAATGGTGGTGAGAAAGAGAATCCCCAAGAATTGGGACCGAATGGAGATAATGGTGCTCCCAATGTTAATGCCGACCATGTTAATCTTTCGAACAACTTGGAGACTCCTCAAGTAAGTATCCATTTTGTATTCTCTTCATAGAAGTATAATATTGATGATTTGTTTATGAATAGATGAGAATTCTTATGAGTAAATGAAAAGTTTTACCGAAATACGTCACCAAAAAATTCAGAACCCAGGCTTTTAGCAAAAACGCCATAAAATCTTCATCCGATGTCGGATTTTCATGATCTTCCCATGTATCCTCATGCCCAGAAAATTTCCAAGCTTTTTTCAAAGGATCTTTTTGAATTTTGGGCACGTTTAGGGGCCGAAATTGGCGAAACAGTAAACTTCCAGGAGACTTTCAGAAAATTTTCAGCTGGCGTGTAGTCCAATGTTTTGGCCACATCTCTTTAATAGTTTATCCAATTGCTATGAAATTTTTATATGTTGTATAGAACATCCATATGAAGAGTATTATATATGACTCAACCTTAGATTCCTTACCAATTGCTCCCAGTTCGTTGTCTTATACAGGGCAGTATAAAATCTCTTCAGACGAACTTGTTGAAAAACGTGTTTTGTGACTTTCACACTGTTTTCTCATGTATTGGATGTACAGTAAAGAACTTATATATTGTTAGTCCACTTAAATTCTGAATTTTATGATTGCCTTTGGTTTCCATGCTTTGGTCTCATGTAATCTTCGTATTAGGTGCCACATGCCAAAGTTGAGAATAATGGAACCAATGATAACGATTTGAACAATACGGCGAACGAAAGTGGTGGTGTTACCAGATCTGCACCTCAGGGTCATGAAAATGTTGTCACTGAAGTTGTTGAAGAGAATGATGCTCAAGTCATTACCACTTCAGCAGAAGAAACCAGACTCATAATGGAAGAAGTTGCTCTAACAATAGAAGAAGTTGTTCCTACAATTGCTGAAGTTGCTCCGGTAATTAATAACCGCATAATAGTGCATGAATACCCTAATGCAGGGATTATTTGCGAGCCTCCATTTGGCGAATCACTCTCATATCGTACATCAGTTGGTGGATTTAGCGTTGCTATAGGGTATGCTGATATGTATGAGAAAATTATGGAAAATGTACGGTCACATTGTTGTCACCAAGGATCCAAAACGCAGCTACTTCTTGACAATGCAAGTAGGAGCTATCTTGCGTGTCATAGATGATATACGGACCAGGGAGAGAAGTACTGTTACTCAAGATGTACTCTTTGATTGGGAATACAACTTCAAGAAATCTGAAGAACTTGGTTTCAACTTGAAGTGGCTCCGTCAAAGGATCAACACCATCAAGGACGCAATAGAGAAAAATATACCTTTCACCAGTGATGCTGTGGTGGAGAAAAAGGCTAAGATTGCTGAATTGTCTGAAAAGCTGGAGTTGGAGAAAGTGTCCTTGCAAGTCTTGGAGAATGCAGAGAAGCAGAAATCTTACTTTGACGGTTTCCTTTAGTTTTCCTTTCCATAATCTCTTGAACCTTGAACTTCTGAGAGATGTGAGGTTTTATTTTGGTTTTGACTTTTTGATTGGTTTTGAATGAGTGAGTGATTGAGGATTTTATTTTTGGAATTGATAGAGATTTTCTTAAAATAAAGAACTTTGATAAATTAATGAATTCAAATACCGAATGTAAGAATTGCAAACTCTTGGAGGAATTGAAAATACACGTGAAAGAAAATGTTAAAATGAAAACGTTAGGTGTCTCGAGAGTTCATTTTTTGAACATAAAACACCTTAGGACGTTGAATACTTTAGGCGTCAAAAGCCTTTAGCCAATTCTCATGAATTACTGGCACACTTGTCTTGCCCTTCATGTCAGCCAATTTGTAGTATCCTCCAATCACCGACTTAGCAATCATAAAAGGCCCTTCCCAGTTGGACCTCCTTGTGGAATTGAGATTACGTTTAGTTGTCTTGAGAATTAAATCCCCTTCATGAAACTTGTTAGGTTTGGTTGCTCGTTCCCTGAATATTTTCTGCTGGTTTGGAATTCCTCGTACAGTAGGATTCCATGTTTGTGGAGCTTTCAAACCCTGCGGCACATATGGACACTCATGTAAAGAAGAGTACTTAGGATAATGACTGTTGTGTTCGGCCATTATTCCAGCAATGAACATATCAGTGAGACGTTGAATTCGGAGAGGCTCAGCTTCTAACCATTTGGTGTAATATTGCTGAGGCGAGACCAACCACTCGTAGCGTTTGGTGAGTGCTAGGTTATTAGCAAGATTAAGTCCCCGGACCAGGGTAGCATGTTTGAAAGTTGATAATATGGACGCATGAGGAGGAATAAGACTTGCATGAGTACGAAATATTTTTACGAATTCATGTGCGCTCTCTTCATGATTTTGTGTGAGTTCCATCAAGGCTTGAACTTTCTCCAGGTGCTCGAATGATGGAGTATCCTCTATTTCTTCTGATTCAGAGCTTTCTTCAACAGAGAAATGTGCAATTGAAGGCGTTGGAGTTACCTTTTCAGCATGAACCCATGTTCGTCCAAGGATCATATCATATCTTGGTTCCTCCCTAATTATGTGAAATTTGGTTTCTGCCCAGGTTGAGACAGTTTTCATCTTGAGAATGATGTAACCATAAGCATCTCTGGAGACTCCTTCATGGTGTCTGACTGAGACAGGAGCATGAGTGGCTTCTTGTCTAGTGATGCCTGCAGCTCTGAAAGTTTTCAAAGGGATGATATTGACAACAGTGCAAACATCGACCAACGCTCGCTTGAATTCATTTTCTTTCGGGAGCACTGCAGTGAGAAGTCCCCAGTCGTACATCTCTTTGTCAGTGACTGGAGGCTCAGGGAGTGTTTCTGGAATAGACAATCGTTTCCAGGACACTATATGGTTCAGAGCCGCAAACACGTCCATCCTTTGAGCCTTTGACTGACATACCTATGAAAGCGGCAGTAGCGCGGATTCTCCATTTCCTCCTCTGTCGGCTCTCTTCTGACTGGAGGTAGTTTGATTTCACCGTATTGAATCCAGACTTCCAATAACTCGATCACCTCTTCAATGGGAAAAGGAAAATCTAGCTTTCCCTGGTTGTCTGACGCTGAGTTGGTGCTTGTGCATTTCTAGCCTGGTTGTCTTTCCTTGGTGCTTTTGTAGGATGAGATGCTGGAGGGACGTTCTTATGGGGTTGCGCATCAGCTTTCCTTTTGATCCCTTCAACAATATTCATGGAAGGTTGAACATTGTATTGTTTATTGATTAGGCGCCTGGTGCTGCTTCGAGTATCTCGTGGCTCCTCGACCTTGACGGTTTTTGTTCTTTCCAGCAAGGCTGGAGCAGTAGTTGCTGATCTCTTGGATGCCTCATGGAGTTCTGAGAAAGTATGGAACCATAGATTTTCCAGCAAGGATCTGTATACTGGGATCATCCCATTGATGCACAATTCTACCAATTGTTGTTCAGTAACATTAGAGTCATGACAATCCAAATCTTGAAGTCTGAACCTCTTCACATAGTCGTTCGGATGTTCAGTATTCTTCTGAGCCATTCTTCCCAAGTCAGAGAGAGTAATCTGCTCAGAGAGGAAGAAGTATTTCCTGTAGAAAGCATTAACCATTTCTCCCCAACTAGCGATTCTCCCAGGTGCAATGTTGTTGTACCAGGTGTATGCTTGGCCTGTCAGAGATTTCGAGAATTCCTTCAGACGGACAACATGGTTGTGTTCGTGCTCTCCTAGTACCTCCAAGAATCGAGAGACGTATTCTCGAGCATTCCCTGTTCCGTTGTACAGTGTGAACGTTGGGGAAGTGTAGCCCTTCGGGAGAGTAATTCTTTGTGTAACAACAGGATATGGAGGTTGATGACGATGGACATATGGCGCCTTGTCTTTTCCCCGATCCACCATGAAGCGTTCCAGGTCCTCATGGGTGATGAAGCCTGCAGGTTCCTTCGTTGGTGGGTTGTCTGCAGCCTTGTGGACTTCATCATCATCTACTACATGGATCGGAGTGACTTCAGGATCAGCCGTTGAAGACGTTTCTTTGGCTTTTCCCTTCTCGTGAGTTTTCTCTGACAGCTTTTCAGTGAGAGTTTTCTCTGAGTGTTAGCCATATTACTTTGATTTTTGGCGAGAACTTCCTGGACTTTCATGAGATCAGCTATGGTGGGTGGATTTTCTATGACTTCCTCGGGATTCCGGCCGAAGAGAGGATGATTTCCAGTGTTAGTTTGAGGAGGAGTAGTATCTGAAAAAGCGGGGGTCTAACAATACCACCCAATATTTCGCTTAGCAATCTGTATGGACTAACTCCAAAATACTTTGCTAGAGAATCAACTAGACAGTCAGACTCAAACTAGATAAAAATATCTCAAGGAGTTAATATCTCTCTCTTGATTTGATTTTTACTCAAGCTAAAAACAATAGTGAGTCTTTATCAAATACAAGGAATACTTGGACGGTACCAAAGACCAATGTCCAAGGATCAATCAATATCAATCAACAACCAAAGGTTGGATTTCCAATTGATGATCACGAACACACAACCTGTATTATTTCAATTATATAAAATATAATGCGGAAAAGAAATAACACAGACACCAGAAATTTTGTTAACGAGAAAACCGCAAATGCAGAAAAATCCCGAGACCTAGTCCAGAATGAATACACACTGTATTAAGCCACTACAGATACTAGCCTACTGCAAACTAACTTCGGACTGGACTATAGTTGAACCCCAATTAGTCTCCCACCGATCCAAGGTAAAGTTGTACTCCTACGCCTCTGATCCCAGCAGGATACTGCGCACTTGATTCCCTTAGTTGATCTCACCCACAACCAAGAGTTGCTGTAACCCAAAATCACAGACTTGATAATAAACAGATCTGTCTCACACAGAAAAGTCTATCAAAGGATAAATCTGTCTCCCAAAGATAAACCCTAGGTTTTGTTCCGTCTTTTGATATAAAATCAAGGTGAACAGGAACCAATTGATAATCCGGTCTTATATTCCCGAAGAACAACCTAGATTAATCAATCACCTCTCTACAATCCTTCCTGACTACACAAGTGGATTGTCGAGGAATCACAAACAGTGAGACGAAGATGTTTGTGACTTCTTTATCTTGCCTATCGGAGAACTCTCACGATCTCAAACCAATCAATCTATTGTACTCGTACGATAGAAGATGCAAGATCAGATCACACAACTACGATAAAGTAGTATCGGTCTGGCTTCATAATCCCAATGAAGTCTTTAAGTCGTTAACCTGATATTAGAGAAGAAAATCAAAGGTTAACGGAGATCGACTCTAGCGGGGGCACTAGTAGCACACAGACGTGTGGGGATTAGTTTTGCACAATGCTAGATGTCTCCTTTATATAGCCTTCAAATCAGGGTTTTGCCTTAGTTACAAAGCGATCCTTATTCACCGTTAAATGAAAACCTGATTTAGATTCAAGCTAATATTTCTCAACCATTAGATCGAAAACTTAGTTTGTCACACACACTTGGGTAGACGTTTACTGGGTTCGTGAAAACCATGCCCAAACGTGTACGTGTATGTTGGTTCAACATAGTAACCCAAAAGGTTAACCATATGAGCATTTCATATTAACCTTGTTCTTCTTCAACATAACTGGTTCAATTGACTCAAATGAACTAGTTAAAGAGTTTTTCAATTGCTATGAGATCTTATGTAACTACACAAGACACAATTGAAACAAAGATGATTCGATTCAATTGAATCGGCTCATGAACATTATATCCACGGTGTGCATAAAAAATTCCTTAGTATTTTAATGTTTCATGTTCAGAGCACATCTTTAGATCATAACCTCTTAAGTTCACAAACAAGTTCGCGGACTTAAGTTAATCGGTTGAGTTTTCCAAACTCAGCAGAAATTCTCGAAAACATAACTTCCGCCAGTTCGCGGACTGGGTTCGCGGACTTAGCACACAAAGGAGTTTTGGAAAATCCAGCAGAAATTCTCGGTCGAGAACTTCCAAAAGTTCGCGGACTGAGTCTGCGGACTGGGTTCGCGGACTTGGCAAGCCAATTCCACAATCCTTCCGATTTCTCTTGATCAACAAAGTTCGAAAACTTCGGTTCAAGGAATACATGGTTATGTAATCTAAACTCTCATTTCAATCATTGAGACATTCTCAGAGGACGCTATGTATCCGTTATTCACAAACCGATTCACGTCAGAGAAATTCTCAAAGTGATTGTAACTTTTCATGACTTTCGTCACTAGGTGAAGATAAAATTGATCAAAGCGAAACGCTTTACCAACACACGATTTCGAGATAAAAGATAAGCAATGAATGCTCAACTCGAAATGTCAAATGTGTATGATCTAGTCTATATAACATACGAATTTTGTCTCATAATAAGTAGGAGATAGACTTTTGAGTGATAGATAAGTTCAAGTCTCCACATACATTTTTGTTGATGAAGTTCCATGGTTCCTTGTATAAATCTTCGTCGTTTTATGATGAATCGCCATGAAGTCCTTGAGCTCAACTACACTTTTCTATCCTAGTCCGAGACTTAGCTATGTAGGCTAGAAATCAAGACTTATAGTTTTGATCACGAACATTGACAAACATGCTTGAGATAGCAACGCATGCGAGGTTGACCGAGCTATGCTCTAACAATCTCCCCGTTGTCAATTTTAGGGACAAAACTGTTAATACATATGGAATACAAAAAAGATAAACTTTAGTGGCTCCTATTCCATAGTCTAATTTTCAACGTTCCTTGAAATATTCGTCCTTCCAAGTACTCCAATGATCCCAAAGGTTGTAAGTTTAACATCATCGTTGTTGAAGATCCGTAGCTATAACAATGAGAGAAATCGAGATTCTCGATCATTATTATACAATGTCATAGTATTATTATATAACATCAAAGTCTAATTGTATCACGACTTTAACAATAATACTACGGTGATATGTATCACTCCCCCTTAGTCAATACTCCATCTCGATCATGGAAACCACTCCCCCTTACACAATGATCCGAAAACCATATGTATTTGTAGTGTGAACTACAATATTTCTCCCCCTTTTTGTCAATAAAATTGTCAAAGGTACAGGAACGAGATCATAATGAAATTTCCACAAGAGACATTTCATGACCAAAAGAAAAATACATACCAACTTAATTTAGATGCAATCTAATAGCCGAAGCTAACAGTATTCATCAAGGAGTTTTAAGATACAAGATAGCCCCTATAAAATTCCACAGTCGCACTCCCCGCAAGATATTACCATTAAGCACAAGTTCAAAAGAACTCTCCCCCATTTGATGTCATTCCCGAGAGAACAACAAGAGCGACCTTATTTTCGAAAGAAAAGAAGGATTTTTTTTATTGGACACCAAAAACTATAGGAATAATTTTCTATATCCAAAGCTCAACCAAATTAACCAAGAGTAAACCCATGATTAGTTCAATTGGAATACGCAACTAAATCAAACCATGAAAATGATTAATTTAATTGAAATGGCTCAATATAAGTAAACTCACGGAGCTACGACTAAGTCAATCATATGGATATGACTAACTTAACCATTCAACATAAGGAAAACCTTACGGAATATATGACTACATTAACCAAAGAACATGATAGTGTAGCCTTTCATATACTCAACACAAGAACTTGTGGAATATATGAAAACTCAACTATATTAATTACAAGAGAACCTATAATTAATCTAATTGGAATACAGACAACCAAACTAATTACCGAAGTAATTAATTTAATTATTTTGGGCTCAACATAAGAGAACTTATGGAACCCCGACTAAGTTCATCATATAATATGACAACCTTAACCGTACATGTACTCGACATAAGAAAGAAAACTTATGGAGTACTAACTAAATAACCAAACTAGTTGATTAATTTAGTTCCTAATGCTCAACATATAACATCTTATGGAACAACCAACAAAGCCAAGGTAAATCGACTTAGTTGTAAGGTGCTCAACATAAGACACACAATGGAGCCTTCACGGTAAAACATAATAAAATGGATCAATGAAGATCAATACCGTGGATAACATACAAGGATCTATTCTATTTTCCATCATAACGACATAATAGACTTTATCCTTGTTGAACAAAAGATTTTATCCTAATTTCCATCAAATACATGATTGCATAGGCATATCTTTTGTATATGTCAAAAGTCCATTCGTCCTTTCATCAATACGAATACCGATTCATGAACGACTTTACTTTTGACTGCAATATAGGACCTTCAAGTTCACGGACGTAAACAATACATATCCCATAAATATATTGCAATATCACAAACCATTAAAATACTGCAATAAAAATCATCCTCCAAATATTTTTAGAATTTAATACTAATAAACCTAAAAAATAACATAAGAAGATGAAAACAAAAATAACTATGTGTAGTCACAATCATCGCTATTCAAAGCACTAGTTATTCTTCCAACTAATCCAAAAAGAACACTTACTATGCATATATGGCTCAGTTTTCCTTGATGATTTCATACCTCTGAAATGGTCCATCAAAGTAAGAGTCACTGATATCCTTGACCATGTTGACGGTAGAGACACCATGTTCAAAAGTTAGAACGTTGACTTTTCGATCAATAGTGCGAGCATAATGACGAGCCTTTGCACAGTCAAGGATAACTTTCTTCTGATTTCTGATCAAGATATTCTGAGTACCAAGGATTTGCGCCTGTCCATCAATCAGTTGGTTTATCTGCAATTGGAGGTTAGCCAGTTCGTTCTTAACTTCATTCTGAACACTAATCAAATCCTTGACAGATTCACCAATCCAAGTGTTATACTCTTTTCTTTCAAGCATCTTCTTCCGTATAAACTCTTGACGAGAATCACATCCTTTGAGATCATCCTCAACCAAGGGGTTAACTTCTTCTTTGGGAACATATTCCATAGTCCTCTTTTCTGAAGAAAAATGAAACACATATAAGATTTATATATGTTCGTGAATGCCGTGGCTAGAAACCCTAGAGTTCTTTGAGGATATACGGACGTTCGTGGGCTGACCAAAAACCATTTTCCCTAAAATTGATATTGCACACTATGTAGCTTTCAAAAATCCTCCATCCCAAAATCATAGATACAAGAAGACAAAGCGAAAAGGGTAAAACATCAAAGACAAGAAAAATATATCACAATACTTGAGCATCTCTCAAATCCTCATCCTTGTATGTCTCAAGTTAGACACAAGAATGGACCATTCTGCTGCTAAGTAGCAGAGGGAGACATAGTCTCACCATAGGTTCTGAGAGAGTAGCTGTAATTTATTTCAGGATGTGTTATTACAGCATTTCTAGTCCTTTCACTGCAGCTTCCAGGAAAAAGGGTGCGTCTAGCAGTTCTTATGGGAATCACAGGCGAGAAACCCTTCTGATGACAACGTCTATGACCTCTAGAAATAGGTTCTAATGGATTTTCTGAAATTCGTCTCCACACACTAGACTTAGATTTATCAGATGTGTTCTTATAAGTACAGGACATACTTTCATTGGTAACACGCGGATTTACAAATGTCCTGTAATGATTTCTAAGAGAGAGATCATTTTTATAAGATGCCTGGTTTCCTGTGAACGGGACCTTCACTGTAGTAGTCGTCCGACTATTTACTCCATTGACAGTAGAAAGAAGCAACCTGTGAAGTTCAGAAACACGTTTCTTTCTAGCAAAACAATGGATAACATAGTGATTTCCTTTTCCACATAAGGTACAAATTTGTGGAGGAGAAGCAACAACTGGTACTTGTCTAAACTTCATAGCCACCAGAGAAGATTGTAAGTTATGAAAACTTTACTTGACACAATCTTCTTCTGGAGAAAATTTCATTCTGTACAGTAAATCATGAGAATTAGATTGTGCAAAAAAAATTTTCTTTAAGACAAAGTTTTCCTTTTCCAAGGATTCGCACTGTCCATGGGCTAAGACAAGCGATGCTTCAAGTTTCTTCTTCTCAACACGAAGTCTGTCTAGATCAGATGAATGCGTCTTGATCAAACAATTTTCTCTAATTGAACCTTCTTTGACCAGCTTTTCAAGATCACAAATCTTTTTACGCTGTATGTTGTTTTCTTGAAGAAGTTTCTAAATTTCCTTAGAGAATGACCCTATAATGTTGCAGAGTACTTGCTCACGATCAATAAACTTTTCGAATTCATTCATGAGCTGTACATGATCCTTGAGATCAACAAGCTCTGTAGAATTTTTTGAAATTATGGTGAGATCCGTTTCAGTTATTTCCATTATGTCCAAAGTCTCATTGGAGGAAGAATGACCAACACATGATGGAACAGTCTTCCTACCTCGGGATTCGGAAGAATCATCTAAGGAGTGACCCTTTGAGGTATTTCCGAGATGCTTGCCAAAGTTGACAGCTTTAGGAGGCATTTTGGTATGCGTATGAGATCCTGTCCACAAACTCAGATTGCTACAAACACAGACTGATGAGGTCTTAAACGTGTTTGCCTGCTCTGATACCAATTGAAAAAGCGGGGGTCTAACAACACCACCCAATATTTCGCTTAGCAATCTGTATGGACTAACTCCAAAATAATTTTCTAGAGAATCAACTAGACAGTCAGACTCAATCTAGATAAAAGTATCTCAAGGAGTTAATATCTCTCTCTTGATTTGATTTTTACTCAAGCTAAAAACAATAGCGAGTCTTTATCAAATACAAGGAACACTTGGACGGTACCAAAGACCAATGTCCAAGGATCAATCAATATCAATCAACAACCAAAGGTTGGATTTCCAATTGATGATCACGAACATACAACCTGTATTATTTCAATTATATAAAATATAATATGGAAAAGAAATAACACAGACACCAGAAATTTTGTTAACGAGGAAACCACAAATGCAGAAAAACGTCGGGACATAGTCCAGATTGAACACACACTATATTAAGCCGCTACAAACACTAGCCTACTGCAAACTAACTTCGGACTTGACTATAGTTGAACCCCAATCAGTCTCCCACCGATCCAAGGTACAATTGTACTCCTACGCCTCTGATCCCAGCAGGATACTGCGCACTCGATTCCCTTAGATGATCTCACCCACAACCAAGAGTTGTTGTAACCCAAAATCACAGACTTGATAATAAACAGATTTGTCTCACACAGAAAAGTCTATCAAAGGATAAATTTGTCTTCCACAGATAAACCCTAGGTTTTGTTCCGTCTTTGGATATAAAATCAAGGTGAACAGGAACCAATTGATAATCCGGTCTTATATTCCCGAAGAACATCCTAGATTAATGAATCACCTCTCTACAATCCTTCCTCACTACACAAGCGGATTTTCGAGGAATCACAAACAGTGAGACGAAGATGTTTGTAACTTCTTTATCTTTCCTATCAGAGAACTCTCACGATATCAAGCCAATCAATCGATTGTACTCGTACGATAGAAGACGCAAGATTAGATCACACAACTACGATAAAAGTAGTATCGTTCTGGCTTCACAATCCCAATGAAGTCTTTAAGTCATTAACCTGGTTTTAGAGAAGAAAACCAAAGGTTAAAGGAGAATCGACTCTAGCGAGCGCACTAGTATCACACAGACGTGTGGGGATTAGTTTTGCACAATGCTAGATGTCTCCTTTATGTAGCCCTCAAATCAGGGTTTTGCCTTAGTTACAAAGGCAAAACCCTAGCGGGCGCACTAGTAGCAATCCTTATTCACCGTTAGATGAAAACCTGATTTAGATTCAAGCTAATATTTCTCAATCGTTAGATCGAAAACTTAGCTTGTCACACACACTTGGGTAGACGTTTACTGGGTTCGTGAAAACCATGCCCAAACATGTACGTGTATGTTGGTTCAACATAGTAAACCAAAAGGTTAACCATATGAGCATTTAATATTAACCTTGTTCTTCTTCACCATAACTAGTTCAATTGACTCAAATGAACTAGTTAAAGAGTTGTTCAACTGCTATGAGATCTTATGTAACTACACAAGACACAATTGAAACAAAGATGATTCGATTCGATTGAATCGGCTCATGAACATTATAGCCATGGTTTGCATAAAGCATTCCTTAGTAATTTAATGTTTCATGTTCAGAGCACATTTTTAGATCATAACCTCTTAAGTTCACAAACACGTTCGCGGACTTAAGTTAATCAGTTGAGTTTTCCAAACTCATCAGAAATTCTCGGAAAGAGAACTTCCGCCAGTTCGCGGACTGGGTTCGCGGACTGAGTTCGCAAACTTAGGACACAAACGAGTTTTGGAAAATCCAGCAGAAATTCTCGGTCGAGAACTTCCGACAGTTCGCGTACTTGGCAAGCCAATTCCACAATCTTCCCGATTTCTCTTGATCAACAAAGTTCGAAAACTTCGGTTCAAGGAATACATGGTTATGTAATCTAAACTCTCATTTCAATCATTGAGACATTCTCAGAGGACGAATGTAACCGTTATTCACAGACCGATTCACGTCAGAGCAATTCTCAAAGTGATTGAAAATTTTCACGACCTTCGTCACTAGGTGAAGATAAACTTGATCAAAGCGAAACGCTTTACCAACACACGATTTCGAGATAAAAGATAAGCAATGAATGCTCAGCTCGAAATGTGAAATGTGTATGATCTAGTCTATATAGCATATGACTTTTGTCTCATAAGAAGTAGGAGATAGAAGAGATAGACTTTTGAGTGATAGATAAGTTCAAGTCTCCACATACATTTTTGTTGATGAAGTTCCACGGTTCCTTGTATAGATCTTCGTCATTGTATGATGAATCGCCATGAAGTCCTTGAGCTCAACTACACTTTTCTATCCTAGTCCGAGACTTAGCTACGTAGGCTAGAAATCAAGACTTATTGTATTGATTACTAACATTGACAAACATGCTTGAGATAGCAACGCATTCGAGGTTGACCGAGCTATGCTCTAACAGTGTCACCAGCACCATTGTTGGAAGTAGGAATAGTTTCTGGAGTACCACCGTTGTTTCTAGCGCTAGCATTGTTTGTGTTAGGATTTGTAACTGAACCTGACCTATGATCAATCATTTTGTGAAAATGTGAGATTGCAACCGAGAGATTAACCTCCCACTGTGGTCGCCAATCTGTATATGGAGAAAAACAATTTGCTGGTTTTTTAGGAAAGTGAAGAGACGATCGTTCGGACGAGATTCCTCAACCGAGCAAACTGCTTAACCTCACACAGACGCACTGCACGGGAGTACTTTGAGTTCAAGAGATCAATCTGTAGGACTCCGGCCTAAACAAATTCAATGGTCGTTCCATAGTCAATTTGGTCACAAAGAGGGAGATGGTTTGATCTGTAGGATGGAAGCTGAGAATTGTGGGATCAATGATGATCAAGGATTGTGGATGTGTTGAAGGTTTCTACAAGTATGTGAACTGTGTGAATAAGTTTCAATCAAGAGAATTTTCTGTAGACGGATGTTCTTCTCATTCATCGATTCATAACTTGTTTATATTGTCAGAATAGTAAACACATTGATCCCAGTAAGTGTGACGGTTTCTTGAGTGAAAGAAATGGGAAAGTGGGAGATCGTGGTAAAGTCAGTTCCATGTCATGTGGAGACTTGATCGATCGTCCACCCACTACTTTGCTAACTCCTTCAACCACTTGCACGACTTACTCACATTTATCATCGTGGATGAACACACATGCTGTAGACCGCCAGATCAAAACCCTAATTGTTATCCCCTCATATGACGTGATTGATGTCTCACGAACGTGGAGTATGCAAAGCAGACGTGTATTTAATTGGTTAATTGTTGACTGATTAGACAGTGAGTCGAAGTATTGTTGAATCGAGCATAAGTGTCGAATGCTCAGTAATTCATGGATTGAACATGTCTACTAAGACGTATAGTTCTCGAATGATGTTGATATTGCTCGTCTGAGCAAATATTGTAAATTCGATGAATTGTTGAATATTGAGTTAATCAATATTCGAAGAAATATTGATAAACTGAGCAAGTATTGCTCAATTCGATAAATTACTGAATATTGAATATTGATGAACTGAGCAAATATTGCTCATCTGAGCAAATATTTCTCGTGTGATGAATTGTTGGATATTGATAGTTGAACCAATATTGATGGATTGAGCAAATATTACTCGTCTGAGTAAAACTACTGAATATTGATAGCTGGATCAATATTCCTTATTTTGGCAAATATTGCTCGTCTGAGCGAATATTGCTCGTTTTATGAATTATTGGTATCATGACCAAATAAAATATTAATTAAAATTTTGGTAGCTGGACCGAATATTATGTAATTAATTAAGATGTTGATTTCTGGATGAACATAAAATTATTAGTATTCAAACTTGCTCAAAATCATGATTTGCAGAGCATTCAGTTCGAAACCCTAATTTTGATCGATTGCTGATCAATTGATGATTTATTGAAAATCAATCATGAGTGAAGGAGGGACCGGATACATGGTATAATGGACGACCATGTAGTGCCCAGGTGCTCGTGTGAGCATGCACCATAATTCGTTGACCAGTTGGTGGAATGATGATTAAATGCAGGTTTAATCATTTATTGAAATAGTGATCGATTGAGTATTAGGTGATAAAACCTAATTATGAAGAAGTGAGGGACCTACCAAGAGGGAATGGGAACGACCCTTGGTGGCCGTGGGACCAGCCGATGGCCGTTTGAGCAAATTCCAAATTGGTTGGAAAGATTTTAGACCCAATATGAGCAATTGAGCAAATTAGGTCAGAATTATAATAATGTGTGAGACCGGCTTCTTGCAAGCCTTAGGGCCGGCATTGGTCGGTAAAGGAAGCATGCCGTGTCACCATAAAGTCCGTATCTCAGTCCTGAGAGTTTTGGTATTTTCTGGTGAGCCATTGAGCAGTATGTTGGATTTTCAGAAGAGTTTGATCTTTGACTGAAATTCTCGATTTTGCTCGAATGAGCAAGTAGAACTTTGCTCGTTTGATCAATATTTTGAGAATATTAAAATAATAATATTTTAATATTTTTCGTGAATAGCTTAGTCGGTCACGTGACCATTTTTGGCTTTATGATGGTTTGAGCAATATTTGAGAAAATAAGGAAAAACGAGGGTTTTTGCTTAAACGGAGGAGTTTCATGAGTTGAGGGAAATAATAATTATGAAAAATAAAGGATTACAAGGTATGGGACCGGCCACGGATAGGGCATGGCCGGCCGGTTAGCAGCCCGGTCCCACGACACCTTTCCCTATTTTTATTATTTTTCATTAAAACCGTGAAAATATGGAGAAACCGTGAGTTTTGCTCAAACAAGGAAAGTTGCTCGAATGAAGGAGTCTTCATAAGTTCATGAAAATAAGAAAGTAAGAAAAATAAAGGGAAAAGGCGTGGGGGACCGTCCATGGCTGCATGACCGGCCGATGGGCCCGGTCCCTAGGCGTCTCTTTTATTATTTTTAATATTATTTTCTCTCTCCTATTTTGTGCAGGATCCTCGTTTGTCCATATTTTCGAATGCTCGTTCGTGCATTTGGGTGCTCGTTCGTGCATCATTGTTGAGTGCACTTACACCATTTTCTTGGGATTACTCGATGATAGTCCAAATGCCCGATTGTTGAGTAATTATTACTAATTCATGAAATTCAGCCGAGAATGATTCATAAAACAGAGTAATAATTATGAATTGTGCATCTATTACTAATCCATGAAATCAAGTCGGGAAT
Organism: Papaver somniferum; assembly: GCF_003573695.1. Taxonomy (NCBI): domain Eukaryota; kingdom Viridiplantae; phylum Streptophyta; class Magnoliopsida; order Ranunculales; family Papaveraceae; genus Papaver; species Papaver somniferum. The sequence continues at coordinate 168,243,302 of NC_039364.1, read as the reverse complement.
TCAGGGAACGGAGTAATGAGATAAATTGGTTATCTATTACTAATCCATGGAATAAGCCGGGGATCATCCATGGAACGAAGTAATGAGATAAAATAGATTATTTTCTAGGAATTCAGTCGGTGAATGTCACGGTAGAATTAATCTATTGTAGAATCGAGACATGAGATAGTTGAATCATCATACTCTTTCTAAAGAGTGCATAGTCAGGAAACAACGTGCAACGTTGGTGTCCTGAAGGCGTTTAGCCCTCCAGCAAACAATTATGACCAGAGAGCCGCCTGAATTTATACACGGTCTCTCTACATAGTCAGGGAACAACGAGTATCGCCGACGTCCTGAAGGCGTTAAGCCCTCCGACAAACAATTATGTCCAGAGTACCGCCCAATCGTTCTTCTGTGTAGAGGGGGGTCTCTCTATGTAGTCAGGGACATCGAGTATCGCCGACGTCCCGAAGGCGTTGAGCCCTCTGACAAAAAATTATGCCCAGAGGACTGCCCAATCATGTTATTCCACATAGAGGGCATGATGAAATATGCAACATCGAACGCTCAGTCGGGGAGTCCTTTCGAGAAACATGTACTCATCATGGCTCTGAGAGGAATGCTCACTCAGTCAGAGATCGTGAAACCGTTCGCGGATCGTAAATCACGAACCGTCACATGCGTTCCTGAAGCCGGGTCAGAAACATGCAGTATCATGATTTTACGATTTTGACCTTTGTCGAAAATCCACCATCAATAGAGTCCAGGGGCAAAAGGATAGAGAACAAATGAACCAAAACAACACCTATAGACTGCCGTAAGTCTTGAAACGTAGCAGTGTCTAAAGGTTTGGTGAGAATATCATCCAATTATTGTTCTGATGGCACAAATTCCATATTTATGATACCATTTTCATAGATATCTCTAATAAAATGATAACTTATATCAATGTGCTTAGTTCTTGAGTGCTCAACAGGATTCTGAGTGATGCGAATCACACTTGAGTTATCAAAAAATATCTTCATTATTCCAGTGTTAATTCCATAATCAGCAAGCATTTGTTTCATCCATAGAAGTTGAGTACAACACGAACGTGCAACAATGTATTCTGCTTCGCATGTAGACATGGATTGTGAGTTTTGTTTCTTGCTGTGCCAAGCCACAAGATTCAACCCAACATAGTAAAATCCCCCTGAAGTACTCTTTCTATCTTCTACACATCCTGCCTAGTCTGCATCTGAATAGGCAGTAAGATCAGTGTTAGTATCAAAAGTATAAGATATATAGCCCATACCCACTAGTATGTTGAATATATCGTATGATCCTCTTTGCAACTGCAAGATGAGGTTCCTTTGGATTAGCCTGAAATCTAGCACAACAACCAACACTAAACGCAATATCAGGTCTAGTAGCTGTAAGATATAAAAGGCTAAAAATAATAAATCAATACAGTTTTTGATCCACATTTACTCCTTTCTCATCTCTATGTAGTTTACTATTGGTGGGCATAGGTGTCAGTTTAGGAGTTGACTTATCCATACCGAATCTTGAGACGAGATCCTTAGCATATTTTTCTTGAGATAAGTAAATTCCATTGCTGAATTTGTAATCCCAAAAAGAACTTTAGTTCACCAACATTGCTCATTCCAAATTCTTTGCCAAGAGAGACTTGAAAATATTTTGCAAGTTTCTCAGAAGTTGTACCATAGATGATATCATCTACATAGACTTGTGTAATGACCACATCTTTCCCACTCCATTGGTAAACAAGGTTTATCAGCTCCGCCTCTCGAAAAATCTTTCATAAGAAGAGAAGTAGTTAGTTTTTCGAACCAGGCACGAGGTGCTTGTTTTAACCCATATAATGCATTTTTAAGCTTAAGGACATGATCTGGAAAATCAGGATTTTCAAAACCCTTAGGTTGAGCAACATAGACCTCTTCCTTTAAATTTCCGTTTTGGAATGCGGATTTTATGTCCATTTGAAACAGCTTAATCTTAAGAAAACAATCATGAGCTAATAACAATCGAATGGACTCAAGGCGTGCCACATGAGCAAAGGTTTCTTCAAAGTTGATAAGCGGGGGTCTAAAAACACCACCCAATATTTCTCTTAGCAATCTGTATGGACTAACTCCGAAATACTTTGCTAGAGAATCAGCTAGGCAGTCAGACTCAATCTAGATAAAAGTATCTCTAGGAGTTAATATCTCTCTCTTGATTTGATTTTTACTCAAGCTAAAAACAATAGCGAGTCTTTATCAAATACAAGGAATACTTGGACGGTACCAAAGACCAATGGTAGGACTAGAAAGACATACCTACAATTATACTAAACCGCAAGTGCACAGTGTCAACATGTAAACATGGCAAATACGGGTCGAACCCACAGAGACTAGGGCGGTGCAAAATTGAAGTCAAAGCCTTACTTTACTAATTCAAACTAGGAGATTGTTGTCGATACGACGAAATAATTCATATGGAGTACTAACTAGAATGCAGAAAGTAAATGAAATAGAGGATTTTAAACACACAAGCAAGAAGTACTAGGGCAGTTGAATCCAGTACTTAACCTAGGCTAGATAATTTAGCTGATAGTGTTGTTCCTTGAATCGGCGGTAGAGATACGAGTCTCCCGTTCTTCCGATGATGTAAATATTCTTAAGTAGATGGTTTAATATCAACTAAAGGATTAATCCCTAGACTTAGATGTCTTTTTAGAGCACAACTAATCACATACCAACCATATAAAATGAAGCACAAGTTGGAGTAACAACATATAAATGTTCTAACGACTACGGATGCAAGACATTCGAAGTGAAAGTTATATGATGGCACACAAATACTAAAGCATTCCATATGCAATAGGTTTCAATTTGAACAACAAAATCATCCAAAATAATCTAATTAGATTAAGACCTTCATCTCAACCCCAGCTGCAGATTTAGAACATGGCTTTGATAGAAATAGTTGAAATATGAAGTTTTGATATTGATAAACTCATTGATGCAAGTTCTTATTTTTCAACTGAATTCTACTAATTCACTCAATAACAAAAGCAAAAGATAGAAATGGGAACTGATTTTCTACTCTTTCTCCTCACTCCCCCTGCATACCCCTAATTACACATCAATGAACCCTTTTTATACATCCATTTTCCCCCAAAAGTCCCCCTCCACACAATCAACGGATACACAAAAAGAAATTTAGGGTTTGTTCTCGAAACTCACCACTGCAGAAGAATTGAACATACACAGCCACCTTACACGCCGCCTGAATTTGTCTCCATGTCTTCAAAAGTTGTTTAAGATTTCACATCATGCTGCTAATAGTAACAGTGGAGGGAAGGTGATGGAGTTGACGAGTTTTGTAGAGAGAATCAGTCAACATCTCATCCTTTGTCATCCTTGCTGCTTCCAAAGACAAATCTGCCAGCCTGTTGTTCCTCATATAATAGCTACTTCTATCTAGAGCAAGCTTGAAATGGGTGCAAAGATACGAGTAGATATTTGACATCAAATCTGGTCGGGAAAGATGGTGGTGGAGTATGGGTTTGACAGAAAAAGGTTGAAGATAGAGCCTCTTGTTTCTCATGAGAAGAGATTAGGGTTAGGTTCTGAATTTAGGTGCTAGAATGGATGGACGGTGATGATAGAAAGGGTGTTTCACAGTAGACAGAGAACTGCAGAGAGATTTGACATGCTGATAAAAATGGTGGACAAAGAAAAGATGGGTGTCGACTGGATTTTTAGGAAAGAAGAACACTGAGGGTTGTTTCTCGTCAAGGAGATGAGATTTAAGAAAGATAATTGATTCTTTGTAAAGCATGAGTACCTTGTTTTGGTATTCAAGAAAGGGCATTGGGCTTGATTTCACTTCCATGTATTTGAGTTTTGAATTTCGTCCCATAAAACTCTTTCAAGATCAGAAGTTGTTCACTACTAGCTTCATTCACCTCATCAATCTCCCCACATCCCGACTGCCTTCTCCATTACGTGTATCTGTTTAAAGCCGACTTGACATCTAGATCGACAAGGAATAGCATCTCCATCTCCACTTGGTGCAGATCCCATGTTTACTCCATTGTTTCATCCCAGAGCATTACAAAACAAGAAATCAGGGACAATTACCACAAATTTTACTCGCAAACGAACAAGTGATACAAAATACATGAATTGGCACAAATATAAGCAAGTAGTGCAACAAGATACCATAAACACCTACAAAATGATAATAATACATACAATATTAGGTGCCTATAAAATACCCCCAAACCTTCCTTTTGCTCGTCCTCGAGTAAAACACAAAACCAAAAGAAAGTCCTACCTACACCACTGTTGTTGGTCAAAATATACCCACAAAGTTCTAGGACAAAATGTAAGCTCAGATTCCATGAAATGTGACGTGTGAAATTCAGTTTTAGCTCACAACAAATGGATATGTCAATCTAGCTTTCAAAGGCACAATTCTAGCACTGGAACAACTAAAGACATGTGATAAGAGTGTAAAGTGTATCCACGCATGTTTAGAATGATCAGAATTTATGACTGCCAATTACCAAGAGATAGTTTTTAAGTTAAGAACCAAATTCAAATCCAAGCTAGCTGTCCGGCTTTACGAGAATTGTGAATGTTCACCTAAGAATTGGTGATATTTCAGCTTACCCGCGTTGTACATCGATGGCTACACCCTCCTTGCATATTACAAGACTATTCACAACATAAAACAACAAAGAACATTGAGCAATATTTAGATTGAGTACTCTCATTTTGAGGCAAAAGAGACATTTTAACATTTTTACTGAAGTAGAACATAATAACAGAAAATGAGTACTTTTTTTTTCTTCGATTATGGTTTTATTTATTCACAAATTCTACTAACTACAAAGTTCATGTGCTATCTACTCCCATCCTAAACCTATGTTAAACAATGTCCTCAATGTTTCTAAGGATTCACTAAGTTATAACATGCCATGACGTTTATGAAGATAAAAAAGAGGTTGCAGGGTACTAGATCCAAAAAGTGTTGCCAATCCATGTAGTAGAGTATTTCCAAAGCAAACAGCAGGGTAGATATCACAATAAAATAAAAACAGAAGCTATACAGAACAGTGAAAATGATAATCTATCAAACCCAAAACGATAAAGAAAGCAAGAGAAGAAAATGGAGATCTAAACCTAGTATGTACAAGGGGTGAGCCAGTTCAATCCAGATAGACGGGGTCCTCCAGATCAGTTGTTTCAATTTCAGGTGGAATTGGTTCTACGAACGGCTTCAATCTCTGTCCATTGACCTTGAATATGTTCTTAGTTGCTACGTCTTCGATTTCTACAGCTCCATGAGGGAATATTGAGCGCACCAAGAACAGACCTCTCCATCTAGAACGCAATTTACCTGGAAAAAGATGCAAACGTGAGTTGTACAATAGAACTTTCTGGCCAGGTGTGAATGATTTGTGCAAAATGTGCTTGTCATGGAACACTTTCGTTCTATCTTTGTACAACATAGCACTATCATAAGTATCATTTCTCAGCTCTTCCAATTCATTGAGATGAAGTTTCCGTTGAGTACCTGCCTTATCAAGAGAAAAGTTCAGTTTCTTGATAGCCCAATATGCACGATGTTCTATTTCAACAGGTAAAGGACATGGTTTTCCATACACAAGTCGGTAAGGGGACATGCCAATAGAGGTTTTATATGCTATTCTATAGGCCCATAAAGCATCATTCAATCTTAAAGACCAATCTTTTCTAGACGGGTTAACCGTCTTTTCAAGAATATGCTTAATCTCCCTATTAGAAACCTCTACTTGGCCACTGGTCTGTGGATGGTATGGGGTTGCGACTTTATGAGTTATGCCATACTTGCGAACTAATGACTCAAAAGATCTATTGCAAAAGTGTGAACCATCATCACTGATTATAGATCTAGGCGTGCCAAAACGAGAAAATATGCTTTCTTTTAAGAACGAAAGTACTACCTTGTGGTCATTTGTTTTGGTCTCAATCGCTTCTACCCACTTAGAAACATAATCAACAGCAACAAGGATGTATAACTTACCTTCAGAATTAGGAAACGGACCCATGAAATCGATTCCCCACACATCAAACATTTCAACAATCAAGATATGGTGCAAAGGCATCATGTTTCTCTTGGAAATACTTCCTAGTTTCCGACAGCGTTCACAAGCAATACAATAAGCATGACAGTCTTTGAACAACGATGTCCAATAAAACCCACTCTGCAAGATTTTTGCAACAGTCTTCTTGGCACTGAAATGGCCTCCACAGGCTTGGTGATGACAAAAAGATATCACATCTTTTTGTTCACTGTTGGGGACACATCTCCTAATGATTTGGTCCGGGCAGTACTTAAACAGGTACGGGTCATCCCAAACGAAGTATTTAACTTCAACCAAGAACTTAGAACGGTCTTGTCTAGACCAATGCAAAGGAATTCTTCCCATAGCAAGATAATTTACAATGTCAGCAAACCAAGGAAACTCAGATACAAGCATCAACTTTTCATCAGGAAAAGACTCTCTAATAAGCAAGGAATCATCAAAAGACTCAACACTTAATCTAGACAAGTGATCAGCAACCACATTTTCAGAACCTTTCTTGTCTCGAATTTCAAGATCAAATTCCTGTAACAACAGAATCCATCGGATAAGACGAGCTTTAGCATCCTTCTTAGAAAGAAGGAATTTCAGGGCAGCATGATCAGTGTATATGATGACCTTAGACCCTATCAAGTATGAACTAAACTTGTCCAATGCAAAAACAACAACAAGCAATTCCTTCTCAGTAGTTGAGTATTTAAGTTGAGCATCATTAAGAGTCTTGCTAGTATAGTATATCACATATGAAAGTCTATCGACGCGTTGTCCTAAAACAGCACCAATAGCAAAATCAGACGCGTCACACATGATTTCAAATGGAAATTTCCAGTCAGGTGGTCGGACTATGGGTGCTGAAATTAGAAGAGTTTTGAGTTTTTCCCATGGACGCACACAAGCATCATCAAACACAAAAGTAACATATTTACCAAGTAGATTACACAGTGGCCTGGAAATTTTACTAAAGTCCTTGATGAATCACCGGTAAAAACCAGCATGACCTAAATATGATCTAACCTCTCTCACAGAGCGAGGTTGTGGAAAATTTTGAATGAGGTCAGCTTTAGGTTTATGTACTTCAATGCCTTTCTCAGAGATGATATGTCCTAGAACTATGCCTGAGTTCACCATAAAATGACACTTTTCCCAATTCAAAACCAGATTTTTTTCTTTACATCTAATCATCACAAGAGTGAGATGGTTCAACATTCATCAAAATAAGATCCAAACACAGAGAAATCATCCATAAAGATCTCAAGGAAATTATCTATCATGTCAGAAAAAATGCTCATCATACATCGTTGAAATGTGGCGGGTGCATTACACAACCCAAAGGGCATACGACGATAAGAAAACGTTCCAAAAGGACATGTGAATGTAGTCTTTTCCTGATCTTCAGGTGCTATGTGAATCTGGTTGTAACCAGAAAAGCCATCTAAGAAACAGTAGTGACTGTGCCTAGACAACAGTTCTAACATTTGGTCTATGAATGGAAGAGGGAAGTGATCTTTCCTTGTTACGGTATTCAATTTCCTATAGTCTATGCAAACTCGCCACCCTGTAGTTGCACGAGTAGGGACTAATTCATTCTTTTCATTTTGAACTACAATAATGCCTGATTTTTTTGGCATAACTTGAATGGGACTGACCCATTTGCTATCTGAAATCGGGTATATAATACCCGAATCAAGTAGTTTCAAGATCTCACCCTTAAAAACATCTCTCATGTTAAGATTAAGTCTCCTTTGCATTTCCCTAGATGGTTTATCATTTTATTCAAGATTTATATGATGCATGCAAACAGTGGGACTTATGCCTTTAAGGTATGAGATGGTCCATCCTAAGGCCTCTTTATGCTCCTTAAGTACTTCTAAAAGCTTACTCTATTGTTCTATATCTAAAGCAGACGAAATGATTATAGGCAAAGTATTAGAAGAACCCAAAAATTCATATTTAAGAGTATCAGGCAGTGGTTTTAGTTCAAGCTTTGGTGGCTCAACAAGAGACGGGACAGACTTGGATTCCGAGAGTGGAAGTGGCTCCACTCTAGCTTTCCATTTAGTCGTGTCCATGAGAGGTGACGAACCAAGCAAAGAATTGACTTCATTTATGTACTCATCATCAAACAAATCCAAGTTAAAATTATTCAAACAAGCATGCAAAGGATCAACAGAAATGTTATTAGACAACGAGTCCTGAATTAAACTCTCAATCATGTTAATCTCATTCACATCATCATCATCATCAAGATCTACATGTTGCTGGCTAGCATTGAAAACATTTAACTCCACAGTCATGTTACCAAATGACAACTTCAACACTCCGTTACGACAATTAATAATTGCATTGGATGTCGCCAAGAAGGGACGTCCCAAAATGACAGGAATGTGACAGTCTGGGTTCTGCACAGGCTGAGTATCTAATACAATGAAGTCCACAGGAAAATAGAACTTATCCACCTTAATCAAAACGTCTTCCACCACACCACGAGGAACTTTGACGGATCTGTCCGCCAATTGCAGAGTTATAGGTGTTGCTTTCAACTCTCCAAGACCTAACTGCACATATACCGAATATGGCAGCAGGTTCACACTAGCCCCTAAGTCTAGTAACGCCTTATTGACCGTATGTTCACCTATATTGCATGTGATTGTGGGACAACCTGGGTCTCTAAACTTAGGTGGAGTCTTATTTTGAATGATAGAACTTACTTGTTCAGCGATAAAGGCACGCTTGTGCACATTGAGCTTGCGCTTTTGTGTGCACATATCTTTCAGGAACTTAGCATAAGAAGGAATCTGCTTGATTGCTTCAAGAAATGGAATATTAATATTGACTCGCCTGAACAATTCCAATATCTCGTTATACTGTGTTCCTTTCTTTTGTTGCTCTAACCTTTGAGGAAAAGGAGCTACAAGCGCATTTGATGGCACATAAACATTAACATCAACAGATTTTTAGATCTAGGGACATGCTTAGATTCATTTTCAACAACTGGTGTATCATGTGATGTTGTATGTAATTGTGACTTAGACACAGACTCACTCTTTTAAGGCATGCTTACATTGTTATCAATTACTTTACCACTACGAAGAGTAGTAACAACATTCAACTGGTCATGCGAAGATTCATTACAAGTAGAAGTACTTGCCTGGAATGCGCCTTTCGGATTTTTCTGAGGTTGACTAGGGAGTTTACCTTTTTCCTTTTCATTTAGTGCATCATAGATTTGACCCAATTTAAGTTCTAGACTTGCAAACCTTTGGTCATTTAGCTTCTGATATTGCAAATTTTTTTGATTCATTTGATTTACACCATCATCAAAGCTAGGCCTTTTCTCTACACGGTAATGTGTTTGCGATTGTACTTGGGGGTCTCTAGGATATGAATGTCCTTGATTATTTCCTGATGTACCCCCTTGTACAGAGCCCTTGGACCATGAAAATTTAGGGTGGTTCCTCCACCCTGGGTTATATGTCTGAGAATAGGGGTTATTCTCATGCTTTTGATACAAAACATTAGCTTGTTCAGGTCTGGACTCTAGAAATGCATGCAATTGTGGGAAACTTTCAACAAGATGATCTAAACTATTACACGCAACACAAACAGAAACCTCAACTTGGTTACAAGAAGTAGTTGCAACAGATTTTATATTCTTTTCCAGTTCTAAAGCCTCAACTCTCCTAGCCAATGATGTTATTTTAGCATTACCCTCAAAGTCAGACTCTATCTTATGAACATTGCCCCTGATGGTCGACTTCCTAGGTTCTCTATCAGACTCCCATTGCTGAGTTTTCTCGGCAACTTCATGCAAGAAGGCCCATGACTCGTCGGCACTTTTATTTATGAACTCACCATTGCACATAGATTCAACCAAGGTTCGAGTGGCAAAGTCCAACCCTTCATATAGAATTGTTGAGAGTCTCCATTGTTCAAAACCATGGTGAGGACATTGCAGTAACAAATCGTTAAACCTTTCTAAATACTTGGACAATGTCTCACCATCTAGTTGAACAAAACTATTGATATCCTAACGAATGGTGGTTGTTTTATTATTTGGGAAGAACTTTTTGAAAAATTATTTCGTAAGTTCATCCGAAGTTCTAATGGACCGAGGCCGCAAAGCATATAGTCAAGATTTGGCTTTTTCCTTCAAAGAAAAAGGAAATAAACGCAATTTCAGGGACTCTTCTGTCAACTGATTGAATCACAGAGTCTCACAGATTTCCTCAAAATCTCTCACGTGGTGGTAAGGGTTTTCAGCGTCAACCCCTTGAAACACAGGGAGCATGTGTATTGTGCTCGCCTTTAACTCAAAATGACCAGCAGTTTCTAGTAGAACAATACAAGAGGGCTGGTCATTTTGAGGGGTCTTGAGACTGCGGGGTTAGATTAACTCCTCCATAGTCTCTGGTTGGTCAGGTCTTTCTTCGACATACACGGGAATTTCAACTACGTCCTCTCGCTGAATTCTAACTAGTTGATTAGTTTGGTCTCTAAAAGACACAATCATAGCCTAGATAGCACATCAATCATGTTATAACAACCATTCCAACAACACATGCACAAGATAATTCAAAATCTCGGGGTTATGTGAATGAAGATCAAGATATGCAAGCACAAAGACACAGTATTTTGTAGAGATAAGCACAGTGAAATAACAATCCAGCTAGCAAATAAGTTACTCAAATGTCAAAGATATTCACTGATGTTATATGTTGTTGGGGTCTGACAGGGGATATCAATAGTTCAGTTTGCATGCAAAGATGGTATATCATTCAAGACAAGAATCTTAAAGTTGAGGCACGATACCGCCGGTATAAGACCGGGTTTAGGCACAACAAACAGGTTGTTTCACTCCTCTTTCTCCTAACCTTTGGTTTGCGCGTCAGTATTGAAAGCACCTGACGGCTCAAAAATAATTAAGTATCCAGAAGTGTGCAAATAAGGCAAGGAAACAATGAAAACTACTGACAGTTAACAAACTAGAGTAGCAAGACAGAAACTGTGAACTACAGTGATCTGACAAGACAGAATGGGGTTAACATACAATTCAAAGCTATAGACAGGCAGCAAATAGGAAAAGAAAACAGATGAAATGCAGGAATGAGTGGACTGATAATTTATAGGGTGACAATTCAAAGTACAATGTCTAGAACAGTAGAATGACCAGAACTAAGATGCAGACTGAAATTACAGAATGCAAAAGACTCGAACTGGTTTAGACTTGCAGGAATGATATGACACAGGACAACGATCCTACAAAACTACAACTAAGACTATAAAGCTAAGACAAGGACATAATAAGGAGTAACAACAATATTTACAGATTCTTACATGACTACTTCACTGAGAAAACTAAAAGCAACAGAGCTTAACAATGTTACAACCTGGACTATAGATGTAGACAACTCAACTAGATATACTATAAAACAATAATGCAACTACCCTAACTGAACACAAGATGCAAGAATGCAATCAAAAATGAAAATCAGAACCTACAGAAATATAAAACAAGGATGAAGCTGCTACAGAATGCAATGACAGATAACGTTAACTATGCAGGGTATACGATTGAAAATTTGAAATTACTATTAACACTAGCAACAACAGAAGAACTGAAAAAACAAAAGAATCTAACACATATATACAATACTAACTGAAATCAGTAAAGTAAACATAAAAATTCCAGCTAACACAGAGAGGATTACAATACAACTAAAAGCAAAAGTTTAAACTTACAACAGGCTAAAAAGCTATAGAAAGCAAAGACTAATCTACTTAGTTACTAATACTTACTGAAAACAAACAAAATTCAAACAAATATATACAAGACTAAAGTAAAAATCAATAAAGAAAGATAGAAAACTTCAGCAACACCGCTACCGAGTCCCCGGCAACGGCGCCAAAACTTGGTAGGACTAGAAAGAGATACCTACAATTATACAAAACCGCAAGTGCACAGTGTCAACAATGTAAACAGGGCAATTACGGGTCGAACCCACATAGACTAGGGTAGTACGAAATTGAAGTCAAAGCCTTACTTTACTAATTCAAACTAGGATATTTTTGTCGATACGACGAAACCATATGCAATAGATTTCAATTTGAACAACAAAATCAGCCAAAATAATCTAACTAGATTAAGACCTTCATCTCAACCCCAGCTGCAGATTTAGAACATGGCTTTGATAGAAACAGTTGAAATATGAAGTTTTGATATTGATAAACTCATTGATGCAGGTTCTTATTTTTCAACTGAATTCTACTAATTCACTCAATAACAAAAGCAAAAAATAGAAATGGGAACTGATTTTCTACTCATTCTCCTCACTCCCCTTGCATACCCCCAATTACACATCAATGAACCCTTTTAATACATCCATTTCCCCCCCAAAAGTCCCCTCCACACAATCAACGGATATACAAAAAGAAATATAGGGGTTGTTCTCGAAACTCACCACTGCAGAAGAATTGAACATACACAACCACCTTACACGCCGCCTGAATTTGTCTCCATGTCTTCAAAAGTTGTTTCAGATTTCACATGATGCTGCTAATAGTAACAGTGGAGGGAAGGTGATGGAGTTGACGAGTTTTATAGAGAGAATCAGTCAACATCTCATCCTTTGTCATCCTTGTTGCTTCCAAAGACAAATCTGCCAGCCTGTTGTTCCTCATATAGTAGATACTGCTATCTAGGGCAAGCTTGAAATGGGTGCAAAGATACAAGTAGATATTCGACATCAAATCTGGTCGGTCAAGATGCTGGTGGAGTATGGGTTTGACAGAAAAAGGTTGAAGATAGAGCCTCTTGTTTCTCATGAGAAGAGATTAGGGTTAGGTTCTGAATTTAGGTGCTAGAATGGATGGACGGTGATGATAGAAAGGGTGTTTCATAGTAGACAGAGAACTGCAGAGAGATTTGACATGCTGATAAAAGTTGGGGACAAAGAAAAGATGGGTGTCGACTGGATTTTAGGGAAAGAAGAACACTGAGGGTTGTTTCTCGTGAAGGAGATGAAATTTAGGAAAGATAATTGATTTTGTGTAAAGCATGAGTACCTTGTTTTGGTATTCAAGAAAGGGCCTTGGGATTGAGTTCACTTCCATGTATTTGAGTTTTGAATTTCGGCCCATAAAACTCTTTCAAGATCAAAACTTGTTCACTACTAGCTTCATTCACCTCATCAATCTGCCCAGATCCCGACTTCCTTCTCCATTACGCGTATCTGTTTAAAGCCAACTTGACATCTAGCTCGACAAGGCATAGCAGCTCTAGCTCCACTTTGTGCAGATCCCATGTTTACTCCATTGTTTCATCCCCTAGCATTACAAAACAAGAAATCAGGGACAATTACCACAAATTTTATTCGCAAACGAACAAGTGATACAAAATACATGAATTGGCACAAATATAAGCAATTAGTCCAACAAGATACCATAAACACCTACAAAATGATAATAATACATGCAATATTAGGTGCCTATCAACCAATGTCCAAGGATCAATCAATATCAATCAACAACCAAAGGTTGGATTTCCAATTGATGATCATGAACGCACAACCTGTATTATTTCAATTATATAAAATAGAATACGGAAAAGAAATAACACATACACCAGAAATTTTGTTAACGAGGAAACCGCAAATGCAGAAAAACCCCGAGACCTAGTCCAGTTTGAATACACATTGTATTAAGCCGCTACAAGCACTAGCCTACTGCAAACTAACTTCGGACTGGACTATAGTTGAACCCCAATCAGTATCCCACCGATCCAAGGTACAATTGTACTCCTAAGCCTCTGACCCCAGCAGGATACTACGCACTTGATTCCCTTAGTTGATCTCTCCCACAACCAAGAGTTGCTGCAACCCAAAATCACAGACTTGATAATAAAAAGATCTACCTCACACAAAAAAGTCTATCAAAGGATAAATCTGTCTCCCACAGATAAACCCTAGGTTTTGTTCTGTCATAAGATATAAAATCAAGGTGAACATGAACCAATTGATAATCCGATCTTATATTCTCGAAGAACAACCTAGATTAATCAATCACCTCTCTATAATCCTTCCTGAATACACAAGCGAATTGTCGAGGAATCACAAACAGTGAGACGAAGATGTTTGTGACTTCTTTATCTTGCCTATCGGAGAACTCTCACGATATCAAGCCAATCAATCGATTGTACTCATACGGTAGAAGATGCAAGATCAGATCACACAACTACGATAAAGTAGTATCGGTCTGGCTTCACAATCCCAATGAAGTCTTTAAGTCGTTAACCTTATTTTTGAGAAGAAAATCAAAGGTTAATGGAGATCGACTCTAGCGGGCGCACTAGTAGCACACAGACGTGTGGGGATTAGTTTTGTACAATGCTAGATGTCTCCTTTATATAGCCTTCAAATCAGGGTTTTGCCTTAGGTACAAAGCAATCCTTATTCATCGTTAGATGAAAACCTGATTTAGATTCAAGCTAATATTTCTCAACCGTTAGATGAAAACCTGATTTAGATTCAAGCTAATATTTCTCAACCGTTAGATCGAAAACTTAACTTGTCACACACAGTTGGGTAAACGTTTACTGGTTTTGTGAAAACCATGCCCAAACGTGTACCTGTATGTTGGTTCAACATAGTAACCCAAAAAGGTTAACCATATGAGCATTTCATATCAACCTTGTTCTTCTTCACCATAACTAGTTCAATTGACTCAAATGAACTAGTTAAAGAGTTGTTCAATTGTTATGAGATCTTATGTAACTACACAAGATACAATTGAAACAAAGATGATTCGATTCGATTGACTTGGATCATGAACATGATATCCATGGTTTGGATAAAGAATTCCTTAGTAATTTAATATTTCATGTTCAGAGCACATCTTTAGATCATAGCCTCTTAGGTTCACAAACAAGTTCGCGGACTTAAGTTAATCGGTTGAGTTTTCCAAACTCAGCAGAAATTCTCGGAAAGAGAACTTCCGCCAGTTCGCGGACTTAGCACACAAACGAGTTTTGGAAAATCCAGAGGAAATTCTCGGTCGAGAACTTCCGACAGTTCGCGGACTGAGTCTGCGGACTGGGTTCGCGGACTTGGCAAGCCAATTCCACAAACCTCCCGATTTCTCTTGATCAACAAAGTTAGAAAACTTCGGTTCAAGGAATACATGGTTATGTAATCTAAACTCTCATTTCAATCATTGAGACATTCTCAGAGGACGCTATGTAGCCGTTATTTACAGACCGATTCACGTCAGAGCAATTCTCAAAGTGATTGAAAATTTTCATGACTTTCGTCACTAGGTGAAGATAAACTTGATCAAAGTGAAACACTTTACCAACACACGATTTCAAGATAAAAGATAAGCAATGAATGCTTAGCTCGAAATGTCAAATGTGTATGATCTAGTCTATATAGCATACGACTTTTGTCTCATAAGAAGTAGGAGATAGAATAGATAGACTTTTGAGTGATAGATAAGTTCAAGCTTCCACATACCTTTTTGTTGATGAAGTTCCACGGTTCCTTGTATAGATCTTCGTTGTTGTATAATGAATCGCCATGAAGTCCTTGATCTCAACTACACTTTTCTATCCTAGTCCAAGACTTAGATATGTAGGCTAGAAATCAAGACTTATAGTTTTGATCACTAACATTGACAAACATGCTTGAGATAGAAATGCATGCGAGGTCGACCGAGCTATGCTCTAACAATCTCCCACTTTGTTAATTTTAGTGACAAAACTATTAATACATATGGTATACAAAAAAGATAAACTTTAGTGGCTCCTATTCCATAGTCTAATCTTCAACGTTCCCTGGACTCTTCGTCCTTCCAAGTACTCCAATGATCCCAAAGGTTGTAAGTTTATCACCATCATTGTTGGAGATCCGTAGATACAACAATGAGAGAAATCGAGATTCTCGATCATTATTATACAGTGTCATAGTATTATTATGTAAAATCAAAGTCCAATAGTATCACGACTTTAACAATAATACTACGGTGATATGTATCACTCCCCCTTAGTCAATACTCCATCTCGATCATGGAAACCACTCCCCCTTACACAATGATCCGAAAACCATATGTATTTGTAGTGTGAACTACATTATTTCTCCCCCATTTTGTCAATAAAATTGGCAAAGGTACAAGAACGGGATCATAATGAAATTTCCACAAGAGACATTTCATAGATAAAAGAAAAATACATACCAACTTAATTTAGATGCAATCATAAAGTCGAAGATAAATGCATTCATCAAGGAGTTTTAAGATACAAGATAACCCCTATAAAATTCCACATCCGCACACCCCACAAGATATTACCATTAAGCAAAAGTTCAAAAGAACTCTCCCCCATTAGATGTCATTCCCGAGAGAACAACAGGAGCGACCTTGTAGATGGGGAAAAACGATTTGCTGGTTTTTAAGGAATTGAGGAGACGACCGTACGGAGGAGACTCTTCGAACCGAGCGAAATGTTAAACCTCACAAAGATGCACCGCAGCAATAGGGGTGCTTTAGATTCGAGAGATCAATCTATAGTACTCTGGCCTAGATCAATCTGTGTCCATATGCTCACGTGAGCAAATACGAAGAACTCCTGAAGAGTTGACGATTTGTTGGTGAAAGAATGATTAAATACTGGTTTAATCATTTATTCGAAAATGCTCGTCTGAGCCTTAGGTGAGAAAACCTGATTAATTATGACGAGGCGAGGGACCGACCATGGAGTCATGAAACCGTACCTGGGTTGACCCGTGACCGCCTGATGATCACTTCATGAAAATCCAAAGTGTTTGGGAGAGTTTTGGACCTAATACGAGCAATTGTGCAAATTAGGTCAAACCTGTGAAAACTGATGGGACCGGCTTCCGTGAGCCAAAGATCCAATCTTGGTCGGTCAAGATAGCGTGCTCGTGTCCCCAAGGCGTCCACGTCTCAGTCCTGAGAATTTTGATATTTTCTGACGTGCAATTGAGCACCCATTTGTGAAAATATGCCAAAATTAGGGTTTCGACGAAACTGAGGAAAAACACCATGAGATGATAAAAAATAATTATAAAATAAGGAATGAGGAGGCGTGGGACCTCCATGGTCAAGGCATGATCGGCCGGTCGTGACCACGGTCCCGTGGTGCGTTTTCCTTAATTTTATAATATTTTGATGATTTTATGAAAAATTCATGAATTTTGAGAAATTTGATGAATTTTGGGAGTTTCCATGAATTTAAGGAGTTTTCATGAGTTCAAGGAACCAAAAGATATTAAAATAATAAAACAAGGGCGTGTGGGACCGTGGAAGGCATGGCCGGCCGGCTAGGTCCGGTTCCACAAGTTTCCCTAATTTTATAATGATTTTATGAAAAATTCATGAATTTTGAGAAATTTGATGAATTTAGGGAGTTTCCATGAACTGAAAGAGTTTTCATGAGTTCAGGGAAGCAAAAAATATTAAAATAATAAAACAAGGGCGTGTGGGACCGTGGAAGGCATGGCCGACCGGCTAGGGCCCGATCCCACAAGTTTCCCTAATTTTATAATGATTTTATGAAAAATTCATGAATTTTGAGAAATTTGATGAATTTAGGGAGTTTCCATGAACTGAAGGAGTTTTCATGAGTTCAGGGAAGCAAAAAATATTAAAATACTAAAAACAAGGGCGTGTGGGACCGTGGAGGCATGGTCGGCCGGATTGGGTCCGGTCCCATGAGTTTTCATAATTCTTTTAATATTTTTTAGGTATTTTTGATGATTCGAGGGAATTTTTCCTAATTTGAGAGAAATACCATGAAATCAAGGAATTTGATGAATTCAAGGAAAACTTATAATAAAATAATAAAACAAAGGGACGTGTGGGACCGGCTAGGGCATTGCCGGCCGGCCAAGGCCCGGTCCCACAAGTTTTCATAATTTATATTATTTTATTATTATTTGATGATTTGTGCAAAAATACCATGAAATCAAGGAGTTTTTTCATGAAATTAGAGAAATAATAATAATAATAATAAAATAATAAAGAACCGTGGGTGTGGGGACGGTTGGGACCAAGGCATGGCCGGTTGGCCAATGGTCACGCCCCACACTCCTTTCCTTAATTTTATATTATTTTTCATGGATTTATGGAAGTACCATGAAACCGAGGAGTTTCCTCGAGACGAAGGAGATTTGATAAAATGAGAGGATCTTCATCAAATCATGGAAAATAATAAAAATGCATTAAGAATATAAAACTGCCGTGGGATGGACCACGACACGGTCGGTCGGTCGTGTGTCCGTGCTCCCAACACCCTGGTCAATATTTTTAATTATTTATTATTTTCTTCTCTATTTTGCATAGGTTCATCGTTTCGTTGTATTTTTGAAATACTCGTTCGTGCGGTGACTGTTAGTGTATCATCGTTGAATACACCTTCACCATTTGAATCGGGGCTTACTTAGAGGTAGCTCAGACGCCTGGTTGTTGATTATTTATTACTAATTGTGGAATTCAGTGGAGAATAATTCACAAAACTGAGTAATGAGATGTTTATTATTAATTCATAGGATCAGCTGAGGATTCGACTACGAATTCATAACAATAAAGTGAGCATTAACATTCCATGGGATCGTAGTTCGACCATAGAATCAGAGTAATTAAGGTTTATCTATTACCATTTATGAGACCAGTAGTGGATTCGATCATGAAATCGGAGTAATGAGATAATATAGTTATTGCTATTCTATGAGATCAAGCCGTGGATTCGATCATAGAATCAGAACAATTGTTATCGCCATTCCATGGGACCAGTCGTGGATTCGACCATGGAATAGGAGGAATTAGGAATAATTAAATTTGTGGATCCATACTGTAGAGTAAGCTGTCTAGGAGCATTAATCATCCCGACATGAGCTTGTCGGTAAGTCATATCTTTTATATAGTCAGGGTAAACTCGTTGTTTGTTCCTGAAGACGTTATCGCTCTATACTAGCAGAGCAAGCTGTCTAGGAGCCGTCCATCTCGTGATGCTATATAGAAATAATCACTGAAAGTATTTAGTGTTCATGAGATATGTCGTTGTCCAGTCGTGATACTACATATCTACATGTACTCTGAGAGAAAGTACTCTCCGTTGAGAATTCGATGAGAGACCCGTGTCTCGATACTCACGTCTGATTGCTGAATCAGAGCTTCGTATAATTATGAGTTTACGAATTTAGCCTTTGTCAAAAATACACCATCTACATTAAGTCCCCTGCTTATTGAGGAAAGCCGTGTTCCTCAGTCAGCATAATGGTGATTTTCCGGCCATAAATAATAATACCAGTAATTGAACTTAGTCGCAAGTTGAGACGTTACCGGATTTAGAGAGCATTAGCGAGCCACGACTTTATGAAGGCTTCAATGTCATGATAGAAGCATCGTTTGATGAGCATAAATTGGTGTCGAACTGCTGGTTTGGACGGCGAGTCCGTGGTCGGTTAGGATTCGCGGGTCGGGCCCAATAAGGAAATCCTTAGAAAATTAGGTTTTGAAAATAAAATTGA
Source organism: Papaver somniferum (assembly GCF_003573695.1). Taxonomy (NCBI): domain Eukaryota; kingdom Viridiplantae; phylum Streptophyta; class Magnoliopsida; order Ranunculales; family Papaveraceae; genus Papaver; species Papaver somniferum. The sequence goes on along the minus strand of NC_039364.1, from coordinate 168,223,661 downwards.
TATAAAAGGGATTGATCCTCTTTTTTATCTCCTTTTTTTTATTTTACTCACACAACCAGCTCTCCACCACCTCAGCGTATTCACGCCAGCAGCAGGAGGAGACCGCCGGGCGCCGCCAGTTGCCGTCCGTTCGCCGCCGGCCAAATTCCGGCCGACCAGGTACGTGTATTTTTTTTATGTTGTTTATGATCCTCATGAGTTGTTCATGCTTTGATCATGATGAAGTTATATACATGTGTGTATACTAGTGTGAGTTTTATGAAAAAACCATCGTTTTTGAAAACGTATGTTCGTTTCGATCGTTAGTTTTGAAAACTAATTATAATCCCTGATTTAGGAGAATTTTTTGTTTTTAATATGAATCTAGGTCCAGTGATAAAACTTAGTGTATGAGCTTTCATGTATACCAAGGTTTCATCATAAAACAAGTGAATTTTCATGAAATTGGAAAAATCCTTCGTTTTAAAGACAAATAATGATGACACGAAGGAAGATATGTATGATGGACTTGTGTCCAGTGATAAAATTTTGCTTATGAGCTTTCATGTAAATACAAAACTTTACATATGTATGAAATGTGAGATTTCACAATATTTTTTTTTTTGAAATAAACCTTCGTTTTAAAGACAAATAACGACGACATGAAGGAATTTTTTTTTTATATATGTATATGCATCCGTGACATATATTGTGCAAAATATGATGATATATTTTATTTTAATGAATTTGTTTTCATTAAATAAAATCCTTGAGAGTTTATGTATGCAAGTTGCATTAATTGTTGTTTTTTTTTTCTCGAAAAATCAGAAACGTGGGTTTTGAGGAACCTTCGAAGATAGACAATATATTTATGATGAAATATTTTATTGTTGTAAACTTCATAGGTCAGTTGTGTGAATGCTCACATTATGGAAATTGTGTCCGTGATTTCATGTAAAATCGGTTTCGGAAATTAAATAAAGTTTCATTCGTTTTTGCAGTTTTCGAAGAGATGAACGATTTTGAGGTATTAACTCTAGCATTACTATCACTATTGTTAGTGGAAGTATAAAAGGTAAGAGTTAAGAGTTACCATTTTTGCTTGTATTTACTTGATTTATATCTGGACAACATACTGAAGTAGAATGTAGTGTGAACCTTTTCAGCTACTTAGCAAAGATGTCCAATTCCCAAGCTGACGACGCCTCGAGGGAAGAGATGTGCGTTGATGATGGTATCTCCAGAGATGAGACATGCATGGATGAAACTTCCGTTGGGGGAGACGAACACGAAATCCCTGGGATTAAGAATGTCCCGAACATAGATGATGCATTCTTTGAAAAAGATATCCCAGGAGCTGAGAAACATTTGAAATCCCCAGTGTATCGTCTTTTGATAAATCCCTGAACTGTTACTCATAAGAAATTGGTGACTCCTAAGACAGTGATTCGATTTTTTCTTGAACGAGGGGTCTTCGCCTCATCAATCATAGAGTTTAAGCTTTCTCGACGACCTTTGGAGAAATTTGCCGGCTGGGCGAGGCATATGTTGGGTTTTCCTAATGTGAGGACTATGCCCGACCAGGCGCAGGTGACGAGAGATATTCAAGCTTATGGAGAGGTGTTCATTTATCATGGCGGAAGTGGTATTGTGGCTATGTTTGCTCGCTGGTGTATTCCAACTCACACTTTCATATGTAGATGGGGAGAGTTTAACGTTACCTTGGAAGACGTGGCGGCTCGGATGCATATCCCGATCACGGGAAATCTTCCTAAGGATCTTTCAGATGAGGAGACCGCCGTTTCTCATGTCTTGACAGCTGCAATGGAGAAAGCGAATAAGGATGGTAGTAAAGGATGCTATGCTTCCTGGTTGACACGCTGGTGGCCCAAAGACGAGGTTTCTGATAAACCCATCGACGGTATGTTACCCATTGCTGCTTTCTTATATTTATGGTTGTCCAGAGACGTTTTTGAAGACAGTGAAAACTTGTTGAAGCCTTTTGTGATTCCCTTTGCTATTAAGATGGCTCAAGGTGAGAAACTTCCAATAGGTAGTTTATTCTTTGGATCCTTGTATTACAACCTGAACTCCTTGATTATAGACTCCAGTGTGTCGAACGGCTCTATGAAGATTGAGTGTTATGCCAACACGATGTTTCTTCAAGCTTTGATGTGGGAGCATTTTAAGAATTATGCACCTACTCCACATAATGTTCTGCAAGGACCGAATACTGATGCGCGCCATACTTTCCCTGAGAAAGATAATGCTAGGATCATGCGTTGGTCCACCAAGCAGCCTCGTTCTAAAATACGTTTTATTGATGTGTTAGATGAAGAATCTGAGTTCAATTTTCGCCCGTGGGTGTCAGTCCCTGATTATGTTTCTCAGCCGATGACTTTCAATACTGGAGAAGGCACGAGTTTGACGTCTGGTGCGCATCTGAGTGATGGCGAAAGATCTTTCATGTTGAGTTGCACTCCTGGTCATTTGCTATCAGTCACGTTTGGAGAGCTTTCAGTGGAGGAGTACAATATTGATAGAGCAGCTCGACAAATGGGTATGGATCAGTATGTTCCAACCATAAGGAGAAGGAAGCCATCAGTTGAGCAACTCAGGACTCATTTGGATCATACTCACGTGGAAGGGAGTAACTATTGGTTTCCTGGTTCTGATAGATTCACCTATGTAACCCCAGGTTATGTAGAATTCTGGGACCAGCAACTTGGGCGTTGTGTGGCTTTGTAAGATTTCCCAGACCTCCATTCAAGGATCTTCCTTCAGCTGAGATGATTTCCAGTCGACCAAGATTGAAGTATCTTTCTGGTGATAAACAAAAGTCGTCTCCAGGATGCTCTCAGGTATGTTTCTTCATATAATCTTCACGAAATTATAAGAACTGTATTCTGATTATATTACTGGATTTCACCACAGAACGGTCGTAATATACGACCTCGAATCGGTGTAGATTTCTCAGAGACTGACACGGTTATTCATGGCGGAGAAGGAAGGCATAAAGGTTATAAGCTGTTACATAATACCGTAAAGTCCCCAGTTGGTGCTTTGGTGAGTTCCCAATATTTCTCACCGTGACTTTCATTGCTATTAGCATTAGAATCATGAATCCAACGTTGTTAATTTTGTTGTAGAATTTTACTCCATCAAGTCTTGAAGGTCTTCAATTTTCTGCTACTGAACAAGCAATCGCTGATTTGAGTGACGAGAAACTGTAAGTATTTCTTCACATGTTCAAATGTGGTGCTTCATAGATGAAAATATTGATTGTAAAGGACGTGTACAGGAGGATGTCGTCATGGAGATGGAGAATTCTGGAACTCAATCATCCTCTGGGAAGGGAATGGAGGTAATTCCCAAGATTCGGAGCCGGATGGAAGTGATGTTCCTCTTGTCGTTGATGTGGACAATTCCAACCCCTTGGACACTTTGGAGACTCCTCAAGTAAGTATATATCCTGTATATCTTCATAGAAGTATAAAAGTGCTGACTTGTGAATGAATGAATGAGAACCCATGTGAATATATGAAAACTTAGTCGAATTCGTCGTCAGAAAATTCAGAACCCAGCTTTTAGTAAAAACGCTGTAGAATCTTCGTCCGGAGTCGGATTTTGATGATCTGCATGTGCAAATTCAAGCCCGGAAAATTTCCAAGCTTTAAAAGAAGCTTTTTAAGTTTTGAGCACGTTCAGAGCTGAAAAAGGCGAAATAGTAAACTTCCAGGAGACTTCCAGAACTTTTTCAGATTGCCATCACTTGATATTTTGGCCACATCTACCGCTCGTTCATCGGATTGTCATGAAATTTTGACATGTCATAGAGGACATCCATACGAAGAGAATGGAATATGACCCATCCTCAGATTCCTTGTAGATTGCTCCCAGTTCGTCTCTTAGTACAGGGAAGAGTTCAGTTTCTTCAGACGGACTCATCGTAAAAGTGTTTTCATGACTTTCATGTTATTTGCTCGTGTGAATGTAGTATGATGAACTTGATGATGTTCCTTGCTGGTATACTGTGTTTCATAATCTCCTTTGGATTCGTGACTCTAACCTCATGTAATCTTCGTATTAGGTGCTAAATACCGAAGTTGAGGATACTGGAGCCAATGATGATAACTCTAACCTTCCGAGTTATTGATGAAGAAAACCATCCCTGCTAAGGCCATGAGAAGGTCTTGCTGATGTTATGGAAACCAGATGGTTGTTGCCTCAGTGATAGAAGAAACCGAGATAGCAGCGGAGAATACCGAAGGAACTGTTGCTTTGGTCGGGAGCCGCTCCACTCCAGTGAGAGAACCGTATAATAGTGTATGAATATCCAACTGCAGGGGTTTTCGATCCCTTTAACACTTCACTCCCGTATCATGAACGGTCGGTGGATTCAGCGTTCCCATTGGATATGCACGCTTGTATGAGACGATATGGAAGAAGTTCGGCCACATGATCGTTGACAGGAACCCTGGGCGTGCTTATGCTTTAATCATGCAAGTAGGCGTTATCTTGTCGTGAGTGATATGCATACGAGACCCAGGAATACCGTGACTCCAGATATACTCTTTGATTGGGAGTTTAACTTGGAGAATTCAGAAAGACTTGGCCTCAACGTGAAATGGCTTCGTAAGCAAATAAACGTTATCAAGGATTCATGTGAGAAGAACATACCCTTTCCAAACGATGCTGTGAAGGAGAAGGAGGACAAGATTCCAAGCTGACCGAGGAGTTGAACAAGGAGAGGGCGGCTTTGCAAATCTTGAAGGATGCTGATGAGCGAAAGCCTTTTCTTGCTGATCTCTTGAACTTCTGAACTTCTGAGAGATGTGAGGTTTATACTTGGGTTTTTGATATTTAGATGGTTTTGGATTGACTGATGGTTGAGGATTTTCTTGTAGATTTGATAGAGATTTTCTTTTACGAAATATGAACTGAATTTTGATAAATTGCTGAATTCAAATACTGATTGCAAGTATTGCAAATGTTTTGGAGGAATTGAAATACAAATGAAAGAAAATCCTAAATGTTAAATCCCAACACCATGAGTGCTTCAAACGCCCAATACCTTAAATGTCCAATAATTTCAGATAAACGCCTTGAGCCAATTTTCGTGAATTACTGGTAGGGTTCTGCCATCTGTGTTGGTCAATTTGTAGTATCCTCCGGCCACGGATTCAGCGACCATGAATGGTCCTTCCCAATTGGAGTTCCTTGTAGAATGAAGACCGCGCTGAACTGCTTGAGAACCATCTTCATGAAACTTGTTAGGCTTGGTCGATCGTGCCTTGAATATCTTCCGCTGATTCGGAATTCCTGTTTGATGGAATTCCTCGATTGTGCCCGTATGGACATTCGCGCGGAAGAGAGTATCCAGCATAGTGTTGATCATGCTTAGCCAAGTCTTCAGCAATAAACCTCTCGATGGAGTGACCGATTTGAAGAAGTTCTGAACCCAACCATTGAGTGTAATATTGCTGAGGTGAAGTTACCCACTCGTAGCTTTTGATGACTGCTAAATTATTCATGGGGAGAAGTCCTGGACCATAGTAGCGTATTTGAACATTGGTAATATTGGAGCAAGAGGAATAAGACTTGCCTGAGCTCGAAACCTTCTGACAAAGGTGTGCGGATTATCTCCAAGTTCCTGTGTAAGTCCCATCAGAGTTTTTACTTCTTCCAGATGCTCAAACGGTGGTGCGTCCTCTGCTTCGTCTTCCGACTCGGAATCCTTGTCGATGACAGGATGTGTTGAAGGCATCGTTGTCCTTTCAGCATGAATCCAAGTTCTCCCAAGGACCATGTCGTATCCAGGGTCTTCCCGGATTATGAAAAACTTGGCCTCAGTGCAGATCGATCTTTCCGTAACTTTGAGAGTGATGAAGCCGTATGCGTTTCTGGAGATTCCTTCGTGGTCCCTGATTGCTATGGGAGCGTGGGTGGCTTCCCGTCGAGTAATACCAGCAGCTCTGAGAGTTTTCAAAGGGATGATGTTGACGGCGGTACCAACATCGATGAACGCCCTCTTGAACTCATTTCCTTTAATGTGCACTGTGGTGAGCAGTCCCCAGTCATACATTTCTGTGTCGTGGTGAAGGTCCGGTGGTAGTCTCTTGGATCAGCGGACGTCTTCCGGACACGATGTGGTTCAGTGCAGCAAACATGTCTTTCCTTTGAGCTTTCGAAAGATACAACAGCTCGCAGACATGTTCGATCAGAGATTGGACCGTTTCCTTGACAGGAGGTTCGGAGATGGTAAAAGTTCTGACTGGGAGGGGGTTTTTGTGCACCCCCTCAGTCCCCAGGTTGAGCTCTCCTGATTCGACCTTTTCTTTGAATATGCGCTTCAAAATTTTGCAATCACTCGTGGGATGGCTGAGTATCTATGGAAGCGACAATACCGAGGATTTTCCATGGCCTCTTCAGTTGGTTCCTTCTTGACATAAGGCAATTTGATTGCGCCGTCTTGAATCCAGGCATCGAGTAGTTCATTAACTTCTTCCATTGAACAGGGAAAATCAGGTGCTTCTGGATCTTCCGTATGCTGAGGAGGGATTTTCGAATTCTCCTTCTTGTGTGTCTTTGAAGGGGTGGAGGAAGTCTGCTTGTGTTGTGGTTCTTCTTTTCGCTTACTCCCTTCCGCGACAGCATTTGTTGAAGGTTGCAGGTTATACTGCTTGTTGATCAGACGCCTGCTTCCTCGAGTGTCTTTTGAATCTTCAGTCTTTGTAGACTTTGCTCTTTCCAAAAGAGCGGGTGCAGTGGTTGCCGACCTCTTCGCAACTTCGTGAAGTTCTGAGAAAGTCTGGAATCAAAGGTTTTATAGCAAGGCCCTGTAGACCTGGAGCATGCCATTGATGCACAAGTCCACCAGTTCTTGCTCCGTGACGTTTGGGTCATGACAATCTAGGGCTTGGACTCTGAACCTTTTCACATAGGAAAATTTCTTGTTTGGTCCTAAGCCCATAAGGTTATTTATAGTAGGGTCCAACCGGAATTTTTTTTTATCTGGAGGTCCAAAATTAATTGAAAACATTGAAATGACCATAATACCCTCTACTACCAAACGTGTGCGTGTCTACACCCTTATTATATTGAGTACATATCCGCTGCACTGCTTACAAATTTGAGTACACATAGCTTATATACTTATAAATTCGAGTACATATCTTCTGCACTGTTAACTATCAAAATCAACGGCAAGAAGCTTCACTCTCTTAACTGGTTTTTCGTCCAAGTTTTACAAACCCAATCTTTGAATATTTGACCAATGTTTCCATGTTTATCTCAAGTTCTAAATCAAGCTTTATCTGGAGTTGCCCGTATGTAGCATTTAAGAACCCTTTATATTAAGTTGTCTTCTCTTCACTGCCTTCTCTTGGCAGCAAAACGACTTCAAAATCAAACCAAACTCTCCAAAATTGAATACCCAACATTTATTTCCTTACCAGCTTTGAGATCTCAGTCCTGATCTCCCTTGATCTTCATTCCAATCAATGACAGACAACAACTCTTTCCCAACTGGTTTCTCGGTATTAATCTCTCACTCTGTCTTGTTGTTCTGAGCTTCTGGATCACGCCTTTCCTCCTCAAACACGACCACAAGAACCGTGACTAGCTGTTGGTCGACTTTGTTGGACAACGGTGAACTCTTGGCAGCAGCTCTTCGTATTTTGGTTGTATACTGAGATGAAATGAGCGGAGCTGGTCGAGTGTATTAGGACCTAGCTTTGTTGTTGCTGCGTATAAGACTGGCCCTTATCACAGCAGGTGGCTACCCCGATTAATAAGTGTGACTGCCTTGGCTTCAAATCCATTAGCACCTAGCGTAGCCAAAATGATGAATTATGCCTCTTCTCCTCTTCTTTCATGTGACATGACTCCAAATGCCTGCAAAATAAAAAAACGTAATATACAAAAATACAAGAGAAATAACTAAGAAAGCATAAAAAATTGACATTCAAAAGATGTATTTAAGGCACTTATCACCCATTACCATGAAAACTCTTATGACGTGTAGGCGTTAGCAAACCATACCAATTAACGAAGAGTATAATTCTGCCAAAGTTTTCCGTCTATAAATGATGTACTCAATTTCTTGACAGTACATCTGCACTCATTTATTCGTTCCTTTCTTTTCGAAGGCAACAAATAACTATTTCTTGACAGTCCTTATACACCCAATTTATTGACAGTATACCTACACTCAGTTCATGTTTTACATCTACAAAATATCCTTGAATAAACTCAATTCATACTGTATAATCCACGTTCTCGAACCGACACATAAACTGCTTAATAAGCCATTCCATTACCAACCCAAAAAGATCATATACCAATGGATAATGCTAAGAAACAAAATTCTTCCTTTCACCATGACAGTGATTGCGTTACAAAACACAACTAATTCTATCTAAACCTATGTGTAATGCTAAGAAAGGCAGCCTTCGTTTCACAAACTATCAGTACATATTGGATGCACTCATATTTTCAGTGGATTTTAAACATAATAACACGGATTTAATGTTAAGAAAATATGTACAGGATCCTATAAAGTCCCCATAATGAACATACTTCACTTAGTCCAACTTGGGTAATTATAGAGTGAATATACTTAAAAATTGAAACTAAATCGTTATGGGTTGTCCAGCGGATAGACGACAGTGCGGGTTATACTAAGAGAAAAGGTATAGCAAGGAGATAAACTGTTTATTAGTTTTTTTTTTTTGGTATTCCTCTATGCGAAAAAAGAAACTTAAGCAAGAGTCTTACGTAGTTGTGTTGATAAGGTGTACCAATCTCTGCTTGTAAAAAATGACTTTATGCACCATATCAACTAGCACGTCTTGTTGAGCCCCTGCTAAGTGACCAACTGAGATGATCAAAAAATGTATAAAAACTCCAAGCGGATTACTTGGTTATGCTTAGTGCATAATAATCGTTATGGAGCAAAAACCGCAGCTACTGTAATGTTCTATGAAGTGTAGACTGTGATTTTTACAGAGTGCAACATTCATACACTGATTTCTCGTCAGTGTAGCGTATACAAACTGAATTTTCAGCAGTGCAGCATATACGCACTGCCAAATTATACCAAATGAAGCTGCAAAAACCTTCTACAATACTTATCTGGGAATAATACAGTACATTCATTGGACTCCATCAAACTCACTAAAAATGCATGAGAATGCAATACATGCATTACACACTCTCATCAAAACACACTAAAAATGCATGAGAATGCAGTACATACATTATGCACACCCATTAAAAACACGCTTCATGCTAAACAAGATTACATAAACAAGAATATCGAAACACTTACATGTTTGCATTATATCGTCCCAAGAACTTCACCGGAGTTTGATCCTTCAGAGAAAGGACGCAACCATCAAGAAATTCAGGAAATCCCATTATACGCCACGGCCACCACGATCCATTCCTACGCCTAACCCGAACTAAACTACCAACAGACAAACAGTGGCAAAAACTTTGAATAAAACAAAATCAAATGAACTAAAAAATCAACTGCATGTAAAGAAAAAGTGACAAATCCATGAATATAGACGAATTAAAGCACATATTCAGTACTACCATACGTACTAATGGATCAACCCAAAAAAAAAACATTTGTATCAGTATTCCCACCTAATGATATAACTAAGAATAAAAACACTATGGATAACAACAACAACTGTATATAACTAAGAATAAAACATAATCAAAAGAGTTCGTATCAGTATGACACATATGTACTGCTGATTTTGAATTAAAAGAAACCGCGTGTAATGAATCTATCAAAAAAACATAATCGAGAGTCTTATTTTAGTATGAAAGATATGTACTTATGGATCAAACCACACAAGGATAAAACTAAGAATAAACAAAATCAAAAGAAGTTCAAATTAGTATGCAACATATGTACTGCCGCCGAATACCCGTGTAAACAACACCAAACATGATTTGAGAAAATACGAAACAAAATACAAGATAATCAAATTGAAAGTCCAACTAAGCTAAAAAAAATAATAATCTAACCCAAAAAGATCAAATATTACGATCAAGATGCCATAAAAACAGTACGTCATATACGAACTGATGGTTAATAAACAACCAAAACTGAAACCAAACCTATAGATGCATAGTAAACACAGAAAAATAGTACTTACACCGTACTGATGGTTCAATACACAAAAGCAAACTGAAACCTAAAAACCAAAAGCAACAAAACAAAACTAAAAATATCATATTTAGTAACGAAATGAACATAAAACATGATTTTATAACTAGATCGGAACTATTTTCATCAAAAACCCACAGTACATCATATACGTACTGATGATTAATCTACAAAATCAAACTAAAAACAAATCAATGACTAACAAAATGAAAATAAAATATCAATCTAATACGCACGAAGACCGGAAAACATAATCAAAACATCAACTAATTATGATTAAATCAACTTACCAGAAGCTCCATATAAACAGAATCGATCTTGGATTCGTGAATCGATCAAGACCTTATAAAAATATTCATCACCAGAACTTTTCATGATACACAAACGAGAGAGGATGAAGAAAATGAATTGGATTTCATCAAAATCCAGTAGCAGCAGTGAGAGGAAAGAGAAAAGAAAAAACAAATCTGGAAAAATAATCAATTCCTTGTTTATATATTTATTGCACTAAAGGTTAATTTGGGTATTATAAATATGTACACCAATAGTCTCGCACGTGTCTAGGACCTGGGAATAAAATTTTGGGTCCAATTTTTTTCTTCTCGAAAACTATGGACCTCTAGTTACTGGGCTTTAGTGAGTGGACCTGCCATTAACTAATACTACCATAATAGTACCTATTGGTAATTCCTACTTTCATATAATCATTGGGATTTTCACTGACCCTCTGAAACATTCTTCCAAGGTCGGAGAGGGTGACTTGCTCTGACACGAAGAAGTACTTCCTGTAAAATGCGTTAACCATTTCTCCCCAATTGTTGATGGTCCCTGGTGTGATGCTGTTATACCAGGTGTTTGCCCTGCCTTTCAGAGATTTTGAGAATTCCTTGAGACGGACGACATGATTATGTTCATGTTCTCCCAAGGATTCGAGAAAACGAGAGACATGCTCTCGAGCATTACCAGTTCCATCATACAAGGTGAAAGTTGGAGAAACGTAAACTTTAGGGAGTGGAATCTTCTGCGTAGCGGCAGGATAAGGAGGTTGATGACGATGGTCATGCGATGCCTTGCCTTTTCCATGGTTCTCCAAAAGGTGCTCCAGATCCTCGCGAGTGATGAAATTCAATGATCCCTTCGCTGATGAGTTGTCTGCAGCAGTTTTGTGGACTTCGTCGTCTTCTACTGTATGGATTGGAATTACTTCAAGACCGTCGTCTGAGGATTTCTCCTTCTCCTTTCCCTTCTCTTGAGTCTTCTCTGACATCTTGTCAGTAAGGGTTTTAAGATAATTACACAGCTCCTTCTGTGCAGCATCCATGTCAGTCTGATTATTTGCAAGGGTCTCATGCGCTTTGATAAGATCAGCTATGGTAGGTGGTGGATCTCCTCTGACTTCTTCAGGGTGTCTTCCGGACAGTGGATTACCTTCGGCGTGAGGAGGAGTAATGTCACCACCATCAGTGTTGGAGGTCGGAATTGTCTCGGGGATATTCTGATTGTTGTTGTTGCTAGTGCTAGCACGGTTTGTGTTGGGATTCGTGACCGAACCTGACCTGAGATCAACCATCTTGTGAGATTGTGAGATTGCAACCGAGAGAATGATCTCCCACTGTGGTCTCCAATCTGTAGATGTGGAAAAACGATTTGCTGGTTTTTAAGGAATTGAGGAGACGATCGTACGAAGGAGACTCTTCGAACCGAGCGAAATGTTAAACCTCACACAGATGCACCGCTGCAAAGGGGGTGCTTTAGATTCGAGAGATCAATCTGTAGTACTCTGTCCTAAATCAAGACAATGACCGTTCCAGAGTAAATTCGGTCACAAGAGAGGATGGGTTGATCTGTAGGAGGGAAGCTGAGAAATGTGTGGAATCAATGGTAATCAAAGATTGTGGGTGTGTGAATTCCGAATACGATAAGCTATGAGTGATTGAAATTGCTCAATTGAGAGTAGTTGCTAAATTGATGAGTTGATGATCTCGTGTTGTCGATGAGACGTGAGATTGATGATACTGATGATGATTCAATCATGATTCAGAGACTTATTTATATTGCTGGAATTGTAGACACCATGATTCCATGAAGTGTGACAGTTTATGGAATCAAGGAGTGGGGAAGTGGAGATCGTGTTTGAAACCAGTTGCTCAACGTGTGGAGACTTGGTCGATTTTCTACCCACTACCTCGTGAATTCCTTCAACTGATTGCACGACTTGCTCACATTCCATCGTGTGTTTGAACACACGTGCCGTAGACCTCCAGACCAAAACCCTAAGTGATATCCCCCAAGTGACACGATTGACGTCTCGTGGTTTGTTAGTCAATTGATGACTTCGTGGTTTGATGGGACGATGAGTCCATGTAGTCGTTGAGTTGAACATGATGTTCTGAAACTCATGATTTGAACATGTCATGAGACAGAGGTATAGTTTTTACGATGAAGTGAGCAAGTATTTCTCATTCGATGGATCGTTGAATATTGATTTTTGAACCAATATTGAGCAAATATTCCTCATCTGAGCAAGTGCTGCTCATGTGATGAATTGTTGAACATTTGATCGTCTGAGCATGTGTTGCTCTGATGATTATTGGCAGCGTACCAAAAATATTAATTAGAATACTGGTCGTTGAACCAGGCATAATTAATAAAATTAATGACCATGAGGTCGTCATAAAATTATTAAGGTTAGAATCTGGAATGATGATCCTTGGATTCAGAAACCCTAATTTGATCAATTGATGATCAATTCATGGTTCGTCAGAATTTCAACCATGGGACGAAGGAGGGAGCGACTACATGGGACCGTGGATCAACCCTGTAGTGTCCATATGCTCACGTGAGAAAATACGAAGAACTCCTGAAGAGTTGACGATTTGTTGGTGAAAGAATGATTAAATACTGGTTTAATCATTTATTCGAAAATGCTCGTCTGAGCCTTAGGTGAGAAAACCTAATTAATTATGACGAGGCGAGGGACCGAACATGGAGTCATGAAACCGGCCCTGGGTTGACCCGCGACCGCCTGATGATCATTTCATGAAAATCCAAAGTATTAGAGAGAGTTTTGGACCTAATACGAGCAATTAAGTAAATTAGATCAAAGCTTTGAAAACTGATGGGACCGGCTTCCGTGAGCCAAAGAGCCAATCTTGGTTGGTCAAGATAGCGCGCTCGTGTCCCCAAGGCGTCCGCGTCTCAGTCCTGAGAATTTTGATATTTTCTAACGTGCAATTGAGCATCCATTTGTGAAAATATGTCAAAATTAGGGTTTCGACGAAACTGAGGAAAAACACCATGAGATGATGAAAAATAATTATAAAATAAGGAATGAGGAGGCGTGGGACTTCCGTGGTCAAGGCATGGTCGTGACCATGGTCCTGTGGTGGCTTTTCCTTAATTTTATAATATTTTGATGATTTTATGAAAAATTCATGAATTTTGAGAAATTTGATAAATTTTGTGAGTTTCCATGAATTGAAGGAGTTTCATGAGTTCAAGGAACCAAAAGATATTAAAATAATAAAACAAGGGCGTGTGGGACCCTGGAAGGCATGGCCGGCCGGCTAGGGCCCGATCCCACAAGTTTCCCTAATTTTATAATGATTTTATGAAAAATTCATGAATTTTGAGAAATTTGATGAATTTAGGGAGTTTCCATGAACTGAAGGAGTTTTCATGAGTTCAGGGAAGCAAAAAATATTAAAATAATAAAACAAGGGCGTGTGGGACCGTGGAAGGCATGGCCGGCCTGCTAGGGCTCGGTCCCACAAGTTTCCCTACTTTTATAATGATTTTATGAAAAATTCATGAATTTTGAGAAATTTGATGAATTTAGGGAGTTTCCATGAACTGAAGGAGTTGTCATGAGTTCAGGGAAGCAAAAAATATTAAAATACTAAAAACAAGGGCGTGTGAGATAGTGGAGGCATGGTCGGGCGGCTTGGTCCCGGTCCCACGAGTTTTCATAATTCTTTTAATATTTTTTAGGTATTTTTGATGATTTGAGGGAATTTTTCCTAATTTGAGAGAAATACCATGAAATCAAGGAATTTGATGAATTCAAGGAAAACTAATAATAAAGTAATAAAACAAAGGGGCATGTGGTACTGGCTAGGGCATGGTCGGCCGGCCAAGGCCCGGTCCCATAAGTTTTCATAATTTATATTATTTTATTATTATTTGATGATTTGTGCAAAAATACCATGAAATCAAGGAGTTTTTTCATGAAATTAGAGAAATAATAATAATAATAATAAAATAATACGAAACCGTGGGTGTGGGGCCGGTTGGGACCAACGCATGGCCGGTTGGCCAATGGTCACGCCCCACACTCCTTTCCTTAATTTTATATTATTTTTCATGGATTTAGGGAAGTACCATGAAACCGAGGAGTTTCCTCGAGACGAAGGAGATTTGATAAAATGAGAGGATCTTCATCAAATCATGGAAAATAATAAAAATGCATTAAAAATATAAAACTGGCGTGGGATTGACCACGACACGGTCGGTCGGTCGTGTGTCCGTGCTCCCAGCACCCTGGTCAATATTTTTAATTATTTATTATTTTCTTCTCTATTTTGCATAGGTTCATCGTTTCGTTGTATTTTTGAAATACTCGTTCGTGCGGTGAGTGTTAGTGTATCATCGTTGAATACACCTTCACCATTTGAATCGGGGCTTACTTAGAGGTATCTCATACGCCCGGTTGTTGATTATTTATTACTAATTGTGAAATTCAGTGGAGAATATTTCACAAAACTGAGTAATGAGATGTTTATTATTAATTCATAGGATCAGCTGAGGATTCGACTACGAATTCATAACAATAAAGTGAGAATTACCATTCCATGGGATTGTAGATTCGACCATAGAATCGGAGTAATTAAGGTTTATCTATTACCATTTATGAGACCAGTTGTGGATTCGATCATGAAATCGGAGTAATGAGATAATATAGTTATTGCTATTCGATGAGATCAAGCTGTAGATTCGATCATAAAATCAGAACAATTGTTATCGCCATTCCATGGGACCAGTCGTGGATTCGACCATGGAATAGGAGCAATTAGGAATAATTAACTTTGTGGCTCCATACTGTAGAGCAAGCTGTCTAGGAGCATTAATCATCCCGACATGAGCTTGTCGGTAAGTCATATCTTTTATATAGTCAGGGTAAACTCGTTGTTTGTTCCTGAAGACGGTATCGCTCTATACTAGCAGAGCAAGCTGTCCAGAAACCGTCCATCTCGTGATGCTATATAGAAATAATCACTGAAAGTATTCAGTATTCATGAGATATGCCGTTGTCCAGTCGTGAGACTACATATCTATATGTACTCTGATAGAAAGTACTCCTCGTTGAGAATTTTATGAGAGACCCGTGTCTCGATACTCACGTCTGATTGCTGAATCAGAGCTTCGTATAATTACGAGTTTACGAATTTATCCTTTGTCTAAAATCCACCATCTACAGACCTTAATTTCGAAAGAACAGAAGAATTTTTTAATTGGACACCAAAAACCATAGGAATGATTTTCTATATCCAAAGCTCAACCAAATTAATCACAAGTAAACCCATGATTAATTCAATTGAAAACGTAACTAAATCAAACCGCAAAAGTGATCAATTTAATTGAAAGTGCTCAAAATAAGTAAACTTACGGAGCTACGACTAAGGTAATCATACAGATATGACTAACTTAATCGTTCACATACTCAACATAAGGAAAACCCTACGGAATATACGACTACATTAACCAATAGAACATGATTAGTATAGCCGTTCATATACTCAACACAAGAATTTGTGGAATATATGAAAACTCAACTAGATTAATTACAAGAGAACCTATAATTAATCTAATTGGAATACAAACAACCAAACTAATCACAGAAGTAATCAATTTAATTATTTTGGGCTCAACATAAGAGAACTTATGGAACCCCGACTAAGTTCATCATAGAATATGACAACCTTAACCGTACATGTACTCGACATAAGAAAGAAAACTTATGGAGTACAAACTAAATAACCAAACGGTTGATTAATTTAGTTCCTAATGCTCGACATATAACATCTTATGGAACAACCAACAAAGCCAATAAGAATAATCGACTTAGTTGTAAGGTGCTCAACATAAGACACGCAATGGAGCCTTCATGGTAAATCATAATAAAATGGATCAATGAAGATAAATACCGTGGATAACATACAAGGATCTATTCTATTTTCCATCATAACGACATAATAGACTTTATCCTTGTCGAACAAAAGATTTTATCCTATTTTCCATCAAATACATGACCGCATAGGCATAACTTTTGTATATGTAAAAAGTCCATTCGTCCTTTCATCAATACGAATACCGATTCATAAACGACTTTACTTTTGACCGCAATATGGGATCTTCAAGTTCACGGACGCAAACAATACATATCCCATAAAAATATTGCAATACACAAACCATTAAAATAATGCAATAAACATCATCCTCCAAATATTTTTAGAATCTAATACCAATAAACCTAAAAAAAAAATAAACATAAGAAGATGAAAACAAAATTAACTATGTGTAGTCACAATCATCGCTATTCAACGCACTAGTTATTCTTCCAACTAATCCAAAAAAGAAGACATACTAGGCAAACAACTAGAACCAAGATCAGACGAAAAACTAAATCCTGTCTGCAACCAGGGACTGAACAAGAGCGAGTTCCTCAGTTGCCTTCCTTAGTTCTTCTTTTAGGTAGTGTAGATTCCGTGTCGCGATACCAAGTTGTTCGCGAACGACCTTGAAGTCTCTAAGAAGATTTCCTACCAGTTGTGAAGAAATCTGAAATGGCAGTTTGTCTTCGTTTTCATGATCAAGAGCATGAAAGCAGGAAATATCAATAGGACATATCTCAACATCATCAACCTTGTTGCTTCCCTCCATTGTGCACCACAAAGACTTTTAGAAAATCTTTTTGCACCTCTGGAACACATTATAAAAATAAGGGATTCCATCAAACCCTAGGAAACAAGACGTTCGTGAGGGTTGGTGCGTGTACTAGAGAGACGGGCCTATGATAGACCAGAGAAGCCCAAAGATAAAGAGAAATAGATGTTGAGGAGCAAACGGAATAAGTAACATCGAATGCAGTACAATCCTAACAGTTTTCTCAATATGAAGATCCTGAGAACCATGAGCATCCCTTTTTAACAAGACAATTTTTTTTAAAAAAAGAGATGCAACATGAACATGTCAGGTTGTAATAAGATGAGCATCTTGTTCATCATTATTCACTTATTCTTTTTCCTTTACATCGGTGTTTAACAAACTACCTGGTTTAGTTGAAGAAGCATTATCAAGAGAAGATTTAGAAGTACCTGGTTTAACAGCATTCCATGTTTTCTTGATATTCCGTCTCAGTCCATTTATGTGAATCTTCAGATCAGAGACTCGATTGTTGACATGTAAGAAGTCTGAATTGGAAGTCTTAGATTCACAGTCCTTTTTGAGAACATTAGGGGAACTTGACTCGTTTTTCTTTCTCATGTTCCTTTTTCTTATTCCAGACTGATTTACAGTATCTGTCACACTTTTGATGTTCTTCCTTCCACCATTGTAGGTATCCTTCGATTTGAATACATAATTAGGAAAAGCCCTATCACAGTATTTCCCTTGAGGCCGGACAGGAATGATTCCAATCTGTGATATAGGTTTAACAACTTCTTTAGACATCCAAGTAAGAATGTTGTGAAGTTTTTCATTCCTAATACGAAGGCGACACCTTGGCTCAGAGTGTCCTTTGTTTCCGCAGTAATAGCAGTTGAAGGACCTACGTTCAGTAGTTCTCTTTTGAGCAGATTTAGAAGAGGTAGAATCCTTGTTTTTGCAAGCTGACACAGGTTCTTCACATGGAGAAATATTAACAACTTTAACAAACTTAGTCTTACCACTGTTAGGAGCGTCTATTCCTTTATATCCCAGACCACGTTTATCATGATGTTCTTTACAGGCTCCCAGCATAGAAGACAGTTTTGTAGAGCTAGAACCGAACCTATTTAGATTCTTTTCCAGTGATTTTACCTTATTAAGAGCAGCACTGGGTTTGGTTTCTAAGGACTTTTCTCTGAGAAGAAGAATGCGTTCTTTGTCATTGAAATACTTCTGTTAAGATTCACATATTGCTTCACTTTCGGCAAGCCTCTCTTTTAATATACAGAGGTTACGAAGAAGATTATCACATTCAGATTTTTTTGAGCGAACCTCTTCTTCATGATCTTTAACGGTAGATTGTAACAGTTTGTATCCACCATCATAACCTTTGAAGAGTTTTCTCAATTTTTTGTTTTCTTGACAGAGAGGACTCATATACTTTCTTAAGCGAGCAGTTGTCCTTGTTCCATTCAATTCACGATTAAACAACTTGATGTATTGAGAAACTTCCTCATCAAGACTCAGTCCTTCTTCAGAATCACTATCATCCGAGAGATCATCCAACTGTTCATCAAGAGATTTCCTCCAGTTGGATTCAGATTCGGTTGAAGGAGACGAGAAGGAGTTTTCCTCAGTCGTTTCAGATTTTTGAAACTTATCTGAGTAGTCCTGTACTGATGTTGCGTTGTCAGAGATAATACTCTTGTCCATAGAGTCAGATCGCTACAAACACGGACTTGTTAGGTCTTAAACGTGTTTTCCTTCTCTGATACCAATTGAAAAAGCGGGGGTCTAACAACACCACCCAATATTTCGCTTAACAATCTGTATGGACTAACTCCGAAATACTTTGCTAGAGAATCAACTAGACATTCAGACTCAATCTAGATAAAAGTATCTCAAGGATTTAATATCTCTCTCTTGATTTGATTTTTAATCAAGCTAAAAACAATAGCGAGTCTTTATCAAATACAAGGAATACTTGGACGGCATCAAAGACCAATGTCCAAGGATCAATCAATATCAATCAACAACCAAAGGTTGGATTTCCAATTGATGATCACGAACGCACAACCTGTATTATTTCAATTATATAAAATATAATGCGGAAAAGAAATAACACAGACACCAGATATTTTGTTAACGAGGAAACTGTAAATGCAGAAAACCCCCCGGACCTAGTCCAGATTGAATACACACTGTATTAAGCCGCTACAGACACTAGCCTACTGCAAACTAACTTCGTACTGGACTATAGTTGAACCCAGTCAGTCTCCCACCGATCCAAGGTACAGTTGTACTCCTACGCCTCTGATCCCAGCAGGATACTATGCACTTGATTCCCTTAGCTGATCTCACCCACAACCAAGAGTTGCTGCAACCCAAAATCACAGACTTGATAATAAACAGATATGTCTCACACAGAAAAGTCTATCAAAGGATAAATCTGTCTCCCATAGATAAACCCTAGGTTTTGTTCCGTCTTAAGATATAAAATCAAGGTGAACAAGAACCAATTGATAATCCGGTCTTATATTCCCGAAGAACAGCCTAGATTAATCAATCACCTCTCTACAATCCTTCCTGACTACACAAGCGGATTGTAGAGGAATCACAAACAGTGAGACGAAGATGTTTGTGACTTCTTTATCTTTCCTATCGTAGAACTCTCACGATCTCAAGCCAATCAATCGATTGTACTCATACGATAGAAGATGCAAGATCAGATCACACAACTACGATAAAGTAGTATCGGTCTGGCTTCACAATCCCAATGAAGTCTTTAAGTCGTTAACCAGATTTTTGGGAAGAAAATCAAAGGTTAATGGATATCGACTCTAGCGGGCGCACTTGTAGCACACAGACGTGTGGGGATTAGTTTTGCACTGCTAGATGTCTCCTTTATATAGCCTTCAAATCAGGGTTTTGCCTTAGGTACAAAGCAATCCTTATTCACCGTTAGATGAAAACCTGATTTAGATTCAAGCTAATATTTCTTAACCGTTAGATAGAAAACTTAGCTTGTCACACACACTTGGGTAAACGTTTACTGGGTTTGTGAAAACCATGCCCAAACGTGTACGTGTATGTTGGTTCAACATAGTAACCCAAAAGGTTAACCATATGAGCATTTCATATCAACCTTGTTCTTATTCACCATAACTAGTTCAATTGACTCAAATGAACTAGTTAAAGAGTTGTTCAATTGATATGACATCTTATGTAACTACACAAGACAAAATTGAAAAAAAGATGATTTGATTCGATTGAATCGGCTCATGAACATTATAGCCACGGTTTGCATAAAGCATTCCTTAGTAATTTAATGTTTCATGTTCAGAGCACGTCTTTAGATCATAACCTCTTAAGTTCACAAACAAGTTCGCGGACTTAAGTTAATCGGTTGAGTTTTCCAAACTCAGCAGAAATTCTCGGAAAGAGAACCTCCGCCAGTTAGCAGACTGGTTTCGCGGAATGAGTTTGCGGATTTAGCACACAAACGAGTTTTGGAAAATCCAGCAAAAATTCTCGGTCGAGAACTTCCGACAGTTCGCGGACTTGACAAGACAATTCCACAATCCTCCCGATTTCTCTTGATCAACAAAGTTAGAAAACTTCGGTTCAAGGAATACATGGTTATGTAA
Organism: Papaver somniferum; assembly: GCF_003573695.1. NCBI lineage: Eukaryota > Viridiplantae > Streptophyta > Magnoliopsida > Ranunculales > Papaveraceae > Papaver > Papaver somniferum. The sequence goes on along the minus strand of NC_039364.1, from coordinate 168,202,925 downwards.
TCTAAACTCTCATTTCAATCATTGAGACATTCTCAGAGGATGCTATGTAGCCGTTATTCACAAAGCGATTCACGTCAGAGCAATTGTCAAAGTGATTGAAACTTTTCATGACTTTCATCACTAGGTGAAGATAAACTTGATCAAAGCGAAATGCTTTACAAACACACGATTTCGAGATAAAAGATAATCAATGAATGCTCAGCTCGAAATGTCAAATGTGTATGATCTAGTCTATATAGCATACGACTTTTGTATCATAAGAAGTAGGAGATAGAATAGATAGACTTTTGAGTGATGGATAAGTTCAAGTCTCCACATACCTTTTTGTTAATGAAGTTCCACGGTTCCTTGTATAGATCTTCATCGTTGTATGATGAATCGCCATGAAGTCCTTGATCTCAACTAGACTTTTCTATCCTAGTCCGAGACTTAGCTATGTAGGCTATAAATCAAGAATTATAGTTTTGATCACTAACATTGACAAACATGCTTGAGATAGCAACGCATGTGAGGTCGACCGAGCTATGCTCTAACAAAAGTCGATACCCTCAATCTGTGAATATCCTTGAGCTACAAGTTTCACTTTATTCCTGATAATTGTACCAAATCCATCAGACTTAGTCTTGAATATCCATTTGGTACCAACAATATTGATATTGGAAGGACAAGGTACTAGTTCCCATACGTATTGTCTTTGAAATTGATTTAACTCTTCATGCATTGCATTCATCCAAAACGGATTGCTAAGAGCTTCGTCAATATTTCTCGGTTCTACTTGTGAAAGATAACAACCAAAATTACAAATATTTTGAAGTTGTCCTCTTGTCTTAGCACTAGAATATATTTCTCCAATAATACTATTTGGAACATGATTCCTTTGAACCCAGAGGTGTCGTGGAGGGACACGTTCTTGTTCAGTAGGAGTAGCCTGATCAGTGCTCTTCTCCTCGTCACTAGAAATGTCAGGATCAGTAACAGTTGGTATGACTTCAACTAATTCCGGGATTTCTTTGACTTTCTCAATTGTCTCGGTTGGAGGCAATTCAGCATGAGGATTATCATGATAAAAATTACTAATGTCATCAATGATGACATTAGCAGATTCCATCATAACTTGGGTTCTGAGATTAAAAACTTGAAAACCACGACTATCAGAAGCATAGCCAAGAAAATTACCTTCATCACTTTTAGTATCAAATTTCCCCCTCTATTCTCGATCCTTTAGAATGTAGCACTTACTTCCGAATACTCTGAGATAATGTAAGTTGGGTTTCCTACGGTACCACAACTCATAAGGAGTGTTTAGGGTTCTAGACCGTAGGTAGACACGGTTGATCAAATAACATGATGTGAAAATAGCTTCTCCCCAAAACCTTGAAGGTAAGTTTTTGTTATGGAGCATTACCCTGGCCATTTCCTGAATGTTCCTATTCTTTCTTTCTGCAACTCCATTAGCTTGAGGAGTAATGGGTGGTGAGTATTGTTGAATAATCCCCAGTTTTTCACAAAATTCAAACACCTTAGTGTCCTTGAATTCATTTCCACAATCGCTTCTAATTTTCTTTAGTTTGCGACCTTGTTCATTCTGGATTCTATTAACAATAATCTTGAATTCATCAAGGGTTTCATTCTTATGAGATAGAAATGCTACCCAAGTGAATCTGGTGTAATCATCTACCATAACTAAAGCATACTTCTTACCCGCAGCCGTAGGTTGTTGAATTGGTCCAAAGAGATCCATATGAATTAATCCAAGTGGAGCTTTAGTGAGAATATCTCGAGATGATTTATGGTGAACTTTCGTTTGTTTACCCTTTTGACAGGCACCACATACACCATCAATCTTTGCATTGATTTTGGGAATGCCTCTAACAAGGTCTTTATTAATGATCTTAGTTAGAAGGAGATAATTAATGTAACCAAAACGCTCATGCCAAAGATGTGTAGATTCCACCTAAGTCAAATTGCAAAAGTTACTGAACTGAGTATGAAGAAGATAACAGTTGTTTTTACCACGAGTTCCCTGAAAAATTACTTTCCCAGTTTTGTCTACAATGTCACATCCATTCGCATTGAAGAAAACTCTATGGCCTTCATCACAGATTTGACTAATAGAAAGAAGGTTTGCAGTCATACCTTTAACGTATACTACATCATGGATTTCAGAAACGCCAGGAAGTTTGATCGTCCCCTTCTTACTTATGTAGCAACAACTCCCATCTCGGAATGTTACCGAACCTCCTTCAAAGTCGCTTGAAGTTACAAACCACGAGAGATTACCAGTCATATGTCGGCTACATCCACTGTCAAGAAACCATTGAAAGGGCAATGTTGATTTTAGAGAAAAATATCCCATACTAACACTACTATCCCGTTTAGGATTTCTTGTTAGTTTTGTACATCCTTTTAGAGAAGTAAACAATTGTTCAACTTTCTTATGAAGATTACTTGCAACCTTTAAACTTTTCCGGAAAGATATACATGTATGTTGAAAGTGATTGTAAGAGTCACATAACATACATTGATCAACATCTTTAATCTTGTTTGAGTAGTTCTGAGTCCCATCAGGTTTCACAAAGCCTAAACCTCGTTTATCATCTGACTTACGACCATTCTTCAGAGAAGGATAAAAGGAGTTATTCAAATCCATTAAAGGAATTTTGACAGATTTCAAAGCCTTATACATTGCAATTTCCGCAACAAGATTAGAGTTGATCCGGATTTGTTCATCCAACTTTTTCTGGAGAATAACAAGTTTTTCAAAACTTTCTCTAAGATCATAATTCAATCCTGGTGAAGCGTTTATAGAGACTTTACTGTCTATAAGTCAGATCGCTACAAACACAGACTTTCAAGAGAATCAACTAGACAGTCAGACTCAATCTTAATATAAAGTATATCAAAGAGTTATATCTCAATTTCTCGATTCAATCCGAAATCAAATAAATAGGAATTTGTGAGCCTGATTGAATACAAGAGAAATAACTTGAACGGTACCAAAAACCAATGTTCAAGGATCAATCAATTTCAATCAACAACCAAAGGTTGGTGTGACTACTCGTTTTCCCGTAGTCTACGTAATGTATATAGTTCGGAGAATCAGATACTAAGCAGTATCGATGCCTCAATTGAACTGATGATGCTAAGTAATAAAAGATATCAAAGATCACAATAATAACAAAGAACACTAATGTAAAGTAAATGCTACTAAGTTATCATGAGACATAAGATATTACGTGGTTCGACTTTCGTCTACATCCACGGGGTAATGAGTGATTTGTTTGTATTATGTTGTAGTGGTTACAAAAGATCTTAAATGATTCCCAAAGTAATAAAGAGAACTCAAGTCGAAGTCATTACTTAAGTTCTAAACATTAAAGAGGTATAAGCTTAAGACTATATTTTCTTCTCCTATGAATTGAATTCCCTTAGTTTATTGGTGAGACTTGGTATTTGTAGCCCCTTCTGCTCCAGGTATATCTTTGCTTCCTCTGGGTCCATCGTTTCCTGATATACCTTTCGTACAGATGGTACCTTCGTTCACCACATGCTTTCTCCGGTCGAACTCTGCCACCTCAGCTGACACACGTTCCTTCGGGAACTTCCCAACCTTAGTACAGATTGTACCTTCGTTCACCGCCAGCCTCTGCCAATCTGGTTCTGCTACATCATCTCTCTCCACGTGCTTCAATTATGCGTGTAGATAAGAGATTTGTGCATTTAATGCTGATTAGATATGTCATCTACCTCTGTCCCTTCGCCAGCTACCTCCCCATAGACTAGGCTTTTACTTCTTTCATCTTAGCCGTCGAGGCATCCTTTCTTGGAACGATATAAAGTAGATCTACGAAGGTATCCTCTGCCACTTGGATTCCCCTGTATAGCGAGGTCCACACAACTATCTTGTATGCGACCACTGAGATCGTGACACGTGCTCCGTAGAATATTGGTATTCACAGTTTGCCCATTTTCTTTCATATTCTACCGTTTGGTAGGATTGGAAGAAAACTCCCGTCATGCAGCCATTTTTGCACGCACCGATTGGGTGGTCCCCACATGTGCTTTCATGCAATAACTTCCCCTTGAATTTCGGGACGTCCAAATTTTTGGATTCTTCAGCCGACTATAAGAAGAGAATAAAGAGGAGAAATTTCCATTAACTCCTTTTCTTCCTCTCGAACTGTCGCTCTCTGTCTCTTTCACAGAGATTTTTTTCTACCATCAACTGCTGATCTTTCCTTCGATTTTCCAAAGTTTTCTGGCTCAATACTCGATCATCATATACATGTAAGTGATACTTTGCTCTTTGATGTTGCTTTTCGCATTTCTCCATGCTTAATTCTGTCTTCCCTTCTTTGATTTGTTGGAAGTTGTTGCTGTACTTGCATGTGAGAATCTTAATTCTCTTTTACTCGTTCATGTTGTATGAGAACTTGGGTTTTCTCCCATTTTGTATTTTGATAATGATTCTGCCATGATTTGTTCCTTGTCTGCAACTTTATTGATGGTGATGAATGACCTTTGATTTCGCCTTATGGTGAGTTTAAACAGTTTCCTTTGGTTGGTTTAGTAAAACCCATGCCCAAAGTATGCTTGTTTTTTCCCCTAATTTGCTTTTGAGTTGACTGCAATTCCAATCCGCCATTGCTGATGGGATGTTCTTCCTGCTGGTGTTAGGGATAATGAGACTTCCGAAGAAGCCTACGCGGAAGGAACGAAGACCCTCTTCGTATACTGATCCACCTCCGCGGATGGATCATCCTGATGCCACGCCATCTCCGCCCCCCTGAGGATACTGAGGTACCTGCTGGTACTGAGATGGCTGTGGTCCCTGAGGCTGTTGTGGACCCTGAGGTAGAAGAAGTTGTTGTTGAGGATATTCCACCTCCTCATCCTCACTATGAGCTTCAGAGGATTCAACTGCGTGACAAGGATAGCTACGCTCATCTGTCCTTAGATGAGATATCCAAGTCTTTTCTCCTCCATAAGTTCGAGATCTCCTTCGTCGATGGCCCTGATGTTCTCATTGAATCCCTGATCCGTGGTTTTCCTTATGATGAGAATAACCTCTTGATTAGTGTTGGTCAGTTAGCCGCAGGTATGCTCCTCCCTTTGTTTAGTAGAAATGATCCCTTCTACTATGACGTTTTGTCCACTAGGGATGACCCGGTGAACAAGATTCAGGTCCGAGGAGTTATGCAGTATACTAGTAACTACTGGCGTGCCCTTCGTGAGAGCTGGTACCGTAGTAAGGGAAAGACCACTTTGAAGTATTATGACCCATTTGCTGATGGAAGGTCTAAGCAGGAGGATTATACCCCCGCCAACTTCAATGCTACGTACATTGATGCTATTCAGAAGAGTAATCTTCTTCCTTTGAGTGTTTGCCCTCGTCGTATCCATGTTACTGCTAAGCAAATCAGGGAAGGTAACAGCCTTCGTCTGTTGGAGGAGATCGATAAGACTGGTTTGACTGTCATCCCTTATTCTGCTAGGATACCTTTGCCGAAGTCTGATCGCATCCGTCTTGATCATAATGATCGCGGGGCTCGTAATCCTCTTCGTGTGGTGGGTCCTTGGGACTACGGTTTTACTACCGCTAATCCCAACGTCCATCGTAAGGCTCTTTCTTTGCCTGAGAAGTATGATGGATATCAGCCTTGGGTTTTCAACCCTGCTGCTTCTCATGAGGTAACCTTAGTTTCTGTTTGGAGGCTTTTTCTTAATATCTTTGTTTGATATTCTGATGGCTTTATTTTGTAGTCTGCCCCTGCTTCTTCTACTGGAACTGCTCCAGGTTCTGCTGCTAGGACTGCTCTGGGATCTGCTGGTAATTCCGTAGCCACCGGGACTAGGAAAAGAAAGGCTTCGGCTGAAACAGCTACGCCAACACCTGCGGAGGTAAGGATCATTTACATACCTTTGTGTTTGTAGGTTCCTTAGTATCTTGCCCCTGATCTTTAGCTGGCGCATGTGTTTTTCCACAGTCCTCCAAGAGAAAGGGCAAGTTGAAGGCTGTTGTTGATCTTGAGGCATCGTATGAGGATCCCAAGGCTGGTGAGGCGATGCCGAATGATGAATATATGGAGGACATTGAGGATACTGGCCTCATCCCTCATTTGGATGATATTGAGTAAGATTTTTCCAAGTATAACCCCAGTCCCATCCGTGCTGGCCCAGTGGAGGGTGAGAACCTCGTAGATGGTGGTGATGCTCCATTTGTTAACCCTTTTAGTGTTCAAGCTCCAGCTCCTACTTTGTCTCCAAAGGTGCCTTCGTTTTCTGCCCCTGTAGGACCATTGCATGTTGTCTCGGCTACTACTGGGACTGTTGTTGTAGCTTCCAAGAGTCTTCCTTCGTCTCCTGCTACTTCGCTTCAATCAAGTGGTTCGTTTGCTAAGATTGTTACCCTAGTGGTGAGGGTTAGCATCTCAGACTCTCAGTCGAAGAAGAAGGTTGTGATTTCACTGGCCAGCTTCTCCTTCAATGCTACGCCAACCTCGTTAGGGAGCACTCAGTCTGTTTCTACTGCCCTTGTTAGCAAATTTGTTGGACCTCCGCCTTCGTCACCAGATTGGACCGTACTGGTGTTTATGGGTGAAAACTATTTCTGCCGGTTTTGGTAATTTGGGGTGTGTGAATGAGAAATGAATCTAAACCCTAAACAAATGCACGGTACGGGAGTGCTTGTGATTCGAGAAATAAATCTGTACAACTCCGGCCTAAACCAAAAAATGGCCGTTCCAGACTTGCTTCGGTCACAAAGTGAAGGAGATGGGGTTGATCTTAGGGATGGAAACGAAGAAGGTGTTGAGATTGTGAAGGTGTTGGTTGTGTATGACTTGTATCAGAAAGCTGAACTGGCTTGCAGAATGTAAGCTATCAGTTCTGGTGTTTGGATACGGTTGTATCAATACTTGGTTTCTGTTGTCTTGTTCTGTCTTGGAAATAGGGAGGAGAACCTATTTATACAAGTCATTGAGCCTAACCCACGTCTCTCATGGGAAGTGGAGAAAGTAGAGTGATGGAGTAGTGGAGTTGCATGTGTAAGTGTAACACGATTAATCTTGCCCACTTCTCCCATCATCACTAACCGTCCATGTCTTCCTGACACGTTCTTGTGATGGCGCATTCTGCGCTGCACGCTGTAAACCGCCAGACCAATACCCCAGTAAGTATCCCCTATTTTGTGACATGTTTGATGTCTCAAATGTGTGGACCGTGGGACCCAAAAAAAGTAGCATGTGATGCTATATTAAATAACTAAGTTATTTATGAAGTCGATACTTGTGAAGTATCCTGTGTATTTATGCAGGTAATGCATCGAATATATTCAGCATGTGTGAAGCATCGTTGTTTTAAGGCTTAACGGAGTAAGTCGCGAATTAAGCATCTTAAAATAGCATCACGTCCAGCCATCTTCGAATGATCGTTTGGAGGCTGTACATGTAAGTCCTGACTTGGCCGATCACTTTGTGTGGAAGAGTGGTGGATGGTGATCGTGGTGATGCCTCACTGGTCGGATAACTCCTGTCTTAAGCTGTCAGTCCAAGCTGGTGAAGTTGGACGAACGAGATGGCTTGCGACCCACATCTGCGACCGCCGGATTAGGGTTTAAATGTGCTCGAACACCAACCTTTATCTTGGTCGAATCCAAGCATCGGACACGTTTTTGGCAGGGCCGATTAGGCATACGTGTAGACGGCATGCTGGTGTAGGTGTGTGTACCTCACTGTCCCATGGAGATGCGATCTAAGCCACTCAATTTTTCTGGCAAAGAGGAGCGGCTGAGATTGATTTGCGACAGAAATCCCATGCCGCAAAGGAATTGAAGACCGCACGTCGTGCCTATTACGGGCGCGTGTTTCGAGACGACCAACCATGGTCGGTCTTGGCCGATCAGTCAGGCGTGCAGTCGGTATGACAGTGTACGCGTTCGTACCTTACTGTCCCGTGAAGATGTGATCTAAGCCACTCAATTTGTTTGGTAAAGTTGAGTGGTCGAGATCGATTTGCAGTTGAAAACGCGTGGCCATGCCTAGTTTGGGCGCACGAATCGAGATGACCAACCATAGTTGGTCTTGAACGATTTGTCATGTATGTAGGCGGGCCCACGGTGATTGTGTTGACATGCTCTGGGCCCTTTGAATCTACATCTACACCCTCCATCTATGCCTGCGAAGATGGATGGTTGAGACTGATTTGCGACACATGTGATGTGCCGCAAACCCTAATTAGGGTTTCACGTCCACGCTGCTTTGGCTGGACGAATTGGCAAGCCACACTTCTCTTTCGGGGAGGCCGACCATGTGGGGCCCACGTTGGGCCGATGGTGAACGCACCAATACCTGCCTGGTGGCTGTGGGTCCGATCTAAGCCATCCAATCATGCCAGTAAAATTGGATGGTAGTGATCAATTTGGGACCTTTAGTGAAATTTCCTGCGACCCTTTTTCTTCACGCTGACACAACTTCGGACAAACGTATATTGCAATCTGGTCAGGTTAAGGAAGAGTCGGTCATGCATGTAAGAAGAAGGTCCGCCGGTGTACACCACGACGCTTGTTCGACCGGCTTTGGGATGATCCATGCCGTCCAACCACGCTGGTGAAGTTGGACGAACGTGATGAAATTGAGACTGCCATAGGCGGCCTTTGTTTGTACGATTCCTCCAAGCTTCTCCATACCAGTCTGGACATCCAACTTCAGGCTGGTGTTCGGTGGTAGTTTGGGAGGCATGGTAGGTATTCGACCGACCAGGGAAAAAGTGGGCCTGCTGGTGGTCATTAATGTAGTAGCCTGCTCCTGCTGAGGATCGTCTAGGATGGTTAAATCGTGCGGCCGATTTGTGTGGCCGTGATTTTTTCTGAGACTGATATGGACAGTCCAGATTTAAATATGTTTAACGGGCTAGTATAACACACCGAGAGATGTAGCCTGTACGAGTATTTCGTGCATACCTCATTATCAACGTTTGGAGATTCATGTTACTCTGCTGAGAGAAACACTCAGTCGTCATGTCGCACTAATAATGAGAGTTCAGCGGAACATGAAATATAAGGCTAGTCATGTATTAATTGATAACGCTACAAAATCACAGGGTATAAGAGATTGTTGTTACATGCTCCAACCTGGATGAATTAGTAAAGTGGAGAAGTATTCATCACTTATCAGTGGCTCTATCTTTTGCAGGATATCAGCGCATAATTATTTGGCTTTTTACAATTTTAGCCTTAAATGAAAATCCACCATCAACATTAAGTCCCTTGCTTAACACATAATGGTTACACTATTATGGGGTAGGCACGAGATGGTGACAAATTTGTACACTAAAATGACCAAGCTAGAGAAAATACATATTTACCGCATAAACATCGCCAGGTGGAGCTGGTCAAACTAGGGTTTGGGAGAAAAGCACGACTTGGTCGGCGTTGAGACCTTAGGATAAGCTCTGTTGTAGCTGATTCGGTCTTTCTTAGGGTTTTCTTCAACATGTATGCAGGGTTTAAAACCGCCATTCATTGATAGGCTTTTCTTGCAGAAACTCTGTCTCTTCAACATGTCGAACAACAACAAAATATTTTCTTCGTATCACCCAGGATCTTCTGTTAAACGCGCACGCCCATCTGAGGTGCAAGATGAACAACTTTGCAATGACTCTCCTGTTCGTGCTCTCCGGAAGGCCGTACCAGTTCGTTCTCCCCCCTTTTTTCAGAGACGCCCATGTGTGACAGTGGTCGATGATGATGATTTGACCAGTCCTCTTCCTTCAAATTCAAACACAACTACCCCTGCTGACCTCGATGATCCAGATTTAGGTATTTCGTCTTACGAATATCCCAACGCAGGTCTTCCATTCGATATTCACATGAAGTGTCTGTCTTCCAGCTATCGAACCATCGACGAATTCTCGGTGCCGAAGGAGTTTGTGCCTTTATACACAAAAGTATGGAAGAGGTATGGCCATATTGCAACCAGGAATGTAGTTCAACACTTTGCATCTGCTTTGGTTACTGCGGTGAACTGCCTTCTTCCTCTGATTGCCGATATGGAAGGTATCTCCATCCATAACGTTGTAGAATCAAAATTTGAAGAGTGGGAGAACATGGTGTATAACTGTGAATCGATGAGATTCAATGTGGGTTGGATACGACATCGTATTTATATCATCAAGGTTTATCGAGCCGACATCCTTGCGAACGTAGTTCCTGCTGCGAAGGCTATCTTGGAAGAAGAAAAGGCTCTGGCCGCTGAATCGGAGAAGGTGGAGAAGGAAGTACAGAACTTGAAGAATAGGACAGAGAGATATCAAGCTAGGTTGAAGATGAAGCTCTCAGGGAACTATAACCTGCTGGATGGCCTCTTCTAAGCCGCATTCAGTTGTATTCTCTTATTGTTAATGATGTTCATGTCAAGAAGATTTCTGAACATCTTTGTGGAATAGATTGCATTGGTTTGTGATTGGTGAAAATGGGTTTTTTCATTAATGCAAAATTGATAATTCGAACGTGTAATGAAATAAATGCATGTATTGTTGTGTCATGAGACAAAAGCGGACAACGATCAAGCATGATATTCCTTGAGCCATTTTCCGTTGATGACTGCTTCTAACTTTCCCCCGTCCACCTTGATGATATTGTAGTAGCCGGTACTGTAATCCTTAGTGATTGTATAAGTACCTTCCCATTTCAGTGAGAATTTTGGTGCAGACATGTCTTGCTGGATGTGCTTGGCCGTCTTCAAGACCAAATCTCCTACTTTGAAAACACGTGGTTTCACAGTTTTGTTATACGCCCTGGAAATTCTATTCCTGTACACCTGAATGCGTTCCTCTGCTTTGCTTCTTCTGAAATCTAGAGTGTCTAACTCAGCTACTCTGGAGTTAAATGCTTCAGCCTCGTTCCAGTGGACCCCGGTTGCTACTGCAATCCTGGATGATGGGATTTTGATCTCTGCTGGGAGAATTGCGTCCGCATCGTAAACAAGTAAGTATGGAGAAACTCCAATGATGCTTCTGGGTGACGTCCGGTATGCCCATAGCGCCATTGGTAACTGGTCGTGCCATTCTCTAGGATTGTCATGTACTGTTCGACTGATAATCTGGATCACGTCTTGTAGGTACTCTCAGCTTGTCCGTTTCCTTGAGGGTAGTAGACAGTGGAGAAGACCTGCTTAATTCCATATTCTTCAAGTAACTCTCGTACCTGTTTGTTGACGAAGGGAGTGTCATTATCAGTGATAATATTCTTAGGCACACCAAAACGACAAATGATATACTCTTTAATGAAAGCCGCAATTGTTTCTCCTGTATTTCCTCACAGAGGAATGACCTCCACCCATTTAGTGAAGTATTTTGTTGCTGTTATGATATATTCGTGCTGCTTCGATGATGGCAGATTGATTTTTCCGATAATGTCCAGTCCCCAACTGTAAAATGGCCATGGACTTCTTATAGAGTGTAAAGGGGTGGAAGGCGCGTGAACAAGGTTTCCATAAATTTTACATTTGTGGCAGCTTTGAACAAAAGAAGCTACATCGTCCTCCATGGTCGGCCAATAATATTTCTCGCGTATCTGGAGAAACAGTTTCCCCTTCCCTTGATGTTCCCCTTCGTGCGCTTCCTTCAGCATAACCGGGATTTCTGTCCCAGTCAGGCACCTCAATAGATCACCTCCGAAGCTCTTGCGGTATAAGATCCCTTCGTGAAATATGAACCGCTTGGCCTTTTTCTTTATCTTGACAGCATCCTTTTGACTAGCAGGAGTTGCCTCGTCGCGGAGATAGCTAATGTACGGCTCTCTCCAGTCCCCAGTGTGGTCCATACTAAAAACCTCCAATTGGTGTGGCGGTGCTTGAAAATTTGAGCAAGAATTCTGAAGCAGTCGGGATTGAGCCTCCATCTCTGGCCAGTAATAGCCCAGGCGTTGAAGTCGTCGGTAAAGCGTTACCACCAGTGATTGTCCACAAATTTCATTGTGAACGTGGTTAAGCTGTAGTTGTGCTTCATTATCCCCAATACATCTCGATAGGGAACCATGCGGGTTTCGATGATATAACATACCATGAAGCATGAAGAAGTTCTGCAAGGTTTTGAGACTGACCTTTCCTTGGGAAAGTGAGATGCTGAGCTTCTGAATGATCAGAGTTCGCCAATCGCAAATCTTGGTGTCTTTGTATTGTGACAACCATGTTGATTCTATGGTTCTCCTCTTTACTGTCAGGGTTTCTTCCAACCCTTCGAACCGGCGTGGCTAGACAATCGGCGTGTTTGTTGTTGCTGCGACCAACATGGATTATGGTTGCATCGGCAAAGTAGTTTAGTAACCTTTGTGCTTCTGACCGGTATGGAGCTAGCGTTACTTCCTTCAATGCGTATACTCCATTCATCTGGTTCACCAGTAACTTGGAGTCATCTCTTATCTCCAGACGTGTGACTCCTGCTTGCTTGGCTATTGACAACCCTATGAGGAAGGCTTCATACTCCGCTGAGTTGTTGGTGCATTGGAAGTCCATCTTGAAGGAGTGTGAGAATACTTCCCCAGTTGGAGATACTAAGACCACGCCCGCTCCTCCGATGTTATTGCTAGGGGTGGCAGAGACGTCAAAATACAACAACCATACTTCTTCCTCGACAACAGAGATGTCTGGAAATTCTCCAGGAAGATCCTCGTGTAGCCCCGTAGTTCCTTCTCCAGGGAATGCTGCTAGTAAGTCTGCGGCTGCTTTCCCCTTGATAGCTCTAGGTGATGCACATGTTATGTCCAGTTCTGACATTTGGAGAAGCCACTTGGCTGTCCTTCCCGTCAGGACTGGTTTTGAAAGTAAAAACTTTGCAGGATCAGATTTAGATACGAGTACCACCTTGTTGGATAATAGGTAATGCCTAAACTTCTGAATGGAATGGATTAGAGCTAAACATGCTTTCTCCGCCTTGGGATATCTGAGTTCAACATCTCTTAATATTCGGCTGAAATAGTATATGGGACGTTCGATTCCCTCGTCGTCCTCTTGAGCGAGCAAAGTCCCGACGGCGGTATCACTGAAGGAGGTGTAGAGACACAACGGCTTCCCCTGGATGGGAGAATTCATGATGGTTGGAGATGACAGTATTCATTGAATCTTTCCAAGCGCTTCTTGTTGGGTTGCGGTCCAGACGAAGCTAGCTCATTTCTTCAGCAAGGGGGTGAATGAGGCAATAAGTTGGGCCATACCAGGTATAAAAGGTCGAACGAAGTTCACCTTGACCATGAAGCTTTGGAGTTCCTTCACAGTCCGTGGAGGCGGCATCGTGAGGATGTCTTGAGTCTTGGACGGGTCTACCTTAATCCCTTCTGCAGTTACTTGAAATCCTAGAAATTTGCCTGAAGAGACACCGAAAGCGCATTTCAAAGGGTTCATCTTCAATTTGTATTCTCTACACCTCTCGAACACTTGTCGTAAGACTCCGGTGTGGTCTGCTCGAGCTCTTGACTTGACCACAATATCATCTACGTAGTCTTCTGCTTGTTTATGCATCATATCGTAGAAGATTGTCGTCATAGCACATTGATATTTGCACCGGCGTTCTTTAAACCGAATGGAATAACGGTATAGTAGCAATTTCCAAGGGGGTTCGAAAGGTTGTCTTACTTGCATCGTGTTCATACATATTTATCTGATTGTAGCCGCTGTAATCATCCATGAAGCAGAACATGCCATGTCCACTAGTGGCGTCCACTAACATGTCGATGTTGAGCAGAGGAAACCTGGGGCAGCACTTGTTCAAGTCTCTGAGATCTACGCAGCACCGGATCTGTCCGTTTTTCTTCTTTACTGGTACCACGTTCGGATGATGAATAAGTTTGATGAAGCCGGCAGCTAGCAACTTCTGAATTTCGTTTTTGATTTTCTCTTCCACTTCGTGTCTGAATTTCCTCGGAGATTGTTTGATCGGCTTGGATCCAGGTATGACATGTAGATGATGGGTGACCAACTTTTCATCCAGACTAGGCATTTCCTCATATGTCCAGGCGAATACATCTTGATACTCCTTGAGAAGTTGGACAAGACTCGCGCGTCCGTCTGTGGACAAAGTCGAACTGATAGATACAGGCTTGGGAGATTCTTCATTCCCGATGTTAACAGTCTCGAGCTCGTCAGTTGTGGAGTTGGTGCCATCTTGTAGCTGTCACGGAGCGTCCAATACCTCCTCTTGTGGCTCGTCGTTCTTGAAGCATTCATCTGGGCGGAGAGACTGGGTACCAGTCTCCCCTGCTAATTGCTAACAACGACGTCGGTATATTGTTTTCCCCTTCTGATCAAGGCTTTCCTCGAAAGATCGTTCCCTCTTGGTGTGGACGTGGGTTGCGGTTTCACCGGATAAAGAAGAGTGCCTGGTCAGCAAATGTGCGTCGTGGTGGATAGGCCTCAATGATGCAAATTGGTCCTCCTCCTGGATTGACGCCCACGTGGGGAGTGGGGTGCACAGGACTTTGTCTGATCCTTCCCGCGTAGTTTCCCTTGGCTCGAACAGTTCCACTCCGCATATTGGTGCGTAAGGAGACAATGATGCAGGAATACGGATGACTTCCTTATTCAGCATGGTCTTCAGGCACTGGTGATACGTTGAAGGGACGACCCTATTTTCATGAAGCCACGGTCTCCCTAGTATCATATGATAGTCCGGCTCCTTCTCGATGACTTCAACTTTTACTTTTGACTGAACGTGCCCTACTGATAAATTCAGATTGACATACCCGTATGTGCTGGTCTGGTTTCCTTCAAAGTCTGTCATTTGGTAGGCTGCCGTATGATCTTTCATGGGAGAACCTTGGATTCCCTGAGAGTCTTGAGAGTAATCACATTCGAAGATGCTCCTGTGTCGATGAGGGCCCTCCTGAACTCTGAACCCTTGATGTGTGCGGTAACATGCAGGTCCTGGTTGTGACCTTCTACCGCCATCATGTCGCCCTCTGTAAATGTGACATTATTTACGGATGTTTCCGATGCGTTTAGGACTTCTAGACGTGAAGTATCCAGGTGTACGTCCAGGGCTATCTGGTTATTTGCAGCAAACGTCCCCGTCCGCTGATTCTTCAAGAGGTATAAAAGTTCACACAAATTTTCCACTAGAGATGCCGCTTCCTGATCCACTGGTCTCTGGTTCGTAATAAAGCTGTTGATTTTGAGAGGGACCAGTCCCCGGTGTAGAAGTCTCCGGAACGCTCATCTCTGATGTGATCTTGACGAGGCGATCAAGTATGCCATTTATCGCTTCCTTGATTAGCTCCATGTTATTCGTATGAATCTCTTGTACCCGCGCTAGTTCACTCAACGTTGGAAGTCTCCTGATTATACCATCAGGTACGCCGTTGGGAGGAGGGTATCTCCGTTGAAGGAATCACCAGGATTTGAGGCCGTTAAGGCAGTCCTAAGACCAACCATCTTGAAACCGATCGAATGGTATTGAATAAATTTACTTTACAACCGAGAGATTAACCTCCCGCTGTGGTCGCCAATTGTTTATAGGTGAAAACTATTTCTGGAAGTTTTGGTAATTTGGGGTGTGTGAATGAGAAATGAATCTAAACCCTAAACAAATGCACTGCACGGGAGTGCTTGTGATTCGAGAAATCAATCTGTACAACTCCGGCCTAAACCAAGAAATGGCCATTCCAGACTTGCTTCGGTCACAAAGTGAAGGAGATGGGGTTGATCTTAGGGAGGGAAGCTAATAAGGTGTTGAGATTGTGAAGGTGTTGGATGTGTATGACTTGTATCAGAAAGCTGAACTGGCTTGCATAATGTAAGTTATCAGTTATGGTGTTTGGATACGGTTGTATCAACACTTGGTTTCTGTTGTCTTGTTCTGTCTTGGAAATACGGAGGAGAACCTATTTATAAAAGTCATTGACCCTAACCCACGTCTCTCATGGGAAGTGGATAAAGTGGAGTTATGGAGTAGTGGAGTTGCGTGTGTTAGTGTCACACGATCAGTCTTTCCCACTTCTCCCATCATCACTAACCGTCCATGTCTTCCTGACACGTTCTTGTGATGGCGCGTTCTGCGCTGCACACTGTAAACAGCCAGACCAATACCCCAGTAAGTATCCCCCAGTTTGTGACATGTTTGATGTCTCGAATGTGTGGATCGTGGGACCCACAAAAAGTAGCATGTGATGCTAGATTAAATAACTAAGTTATTTAGGAAGTCGATACTTGTGAAGTATCGTGTGTATTTATGCAGGTAATGCATCGAATATATTCAGCATGTGTGAAGCATCGTTGTGTTTTAAGGCTTAACGGAGTAAGTCGCGGATTAAGCATCTTGAAATAGCATCACGTCCAGCCATCTTAGAGTGATCGTTTGGAGGCTGTACAGGTAAGTCCTGACTTGGCCGATCACTTTGTGTGGAAGAGTGGTGGAAGGTGATCGTGGTGATGTCTCACTGGTCGCCTAACTCCTGTCTTAAGCTGTCCGTCCAAGCTGGTGAACTTGGACGGACGAGATGGCTTGCGACCCGCATCTGCGACCGTCAGATTAGGGTTTAGGAGGTGCTCGAACACCAACCTTTATCTTGGTCGAATACAAGCATGGGACACGTTTTTGGAAGGGCCTTTGGGCATGCGTGTAGACGACATGCTGGTGTAGGTGTCTGTACCTCACTGTCCCATGGAGATGCGATCTAAGCCACTCAATTTTTCTGGCAAAGAGGAGCGGCTGAGATTGATTTCGACAGAAATCCCATGCCACAAAGGAATTGAAGACCGCACGTCGTGCCTACTTCGGGCGCGCATTTAGGGACGACCAACCATGGTCGGCCTTGGCCGATCAGTCAGGCGTGCAGTCGGCAGGCCAGTGTACACATCCGTACCTTACTGTCCCGTGAAGATGTGATTAAGCCACTCAATTTTTCCGGCAAAGTTGAGTGGTCGAGATCGATTTGCAGTTGAAAACGCGTGGCCATGCCTAGTTTGGGCGCAGTATGTAGGCGGGCCCACAGTGATTGTGTTGACATGCTCTGGGACCTTTGAATCTACATCTACACCCTCCATCTATGCCTGCGAAGATGGATGGTTGAGACTGATTTGCAACACATGTAATGTGCCGCAAACCCTAATTAGGGTTTCACGTCCACGCTGCTTTGGCCGGACGAATTGGCAAGCCACGCTTCTCTTTTGGGGAGGCCGACCATGTGGGGCCCACGTTGGGCCTGTGATGAATGCGCCAATACGTGCCTGGTGGATATGGGTCCGAATCTAAGCCATCCAATCATGCCGGTGAAATTGGATGGTCGTGATAAATTTGGGACCTTTAGTGGAATTTCCTGCGACCCTCAATTCTTCACGCTGACACAACTTCGGACAAACGTATATTGCAATCTGTTCAGGTTAAGGAAGAAGGTACGCCGGTGTACACCATGGCGCTTGTTCGACCGGCTTTGGGATGATCCACGCCGTCCAACCATGTCGGTGAAGTTGGACGGACGTGATGAACTTGAGACTGCCATAGGCGGCCTTTGTTTGTCCGATTCCTCCAAGCTGCTCCATACCAGTCTGGACATCCAACTTGAGGCTGGTATTCGGTGGTAGTTTGGGAGGCATGGTAGGTATTCGACCGACCAGGGCAAAAGTGGGCCTGCTGGTGGTCATTAATGTAGTAGCTTGCTCCTGCTAAGGATCGTCTAGGCTGGTTAACTCGTGCGACCGACTTTTGTGGCCGTGATTGTTTCTGAGACTGATATGGACAGTCCAGATTCAAATATGTTTAATCGGGATAGTATAACACACCGAGAGATGTAGCCTGTACGAGTATTTCGTGCATACCTCATTATCAACGTTTGGAGATTCATGTTACTCTGCTGAGAGCAACACTCAGTCGTCATGCCGCACTAATAGTGAGAGTTCAGCGGAACAGGAAATACAAGGCTAGTCATGTATTAATTGATAACGCTATAAATTCACATGGTATAAGTGATTGTTGCTACATGATCCAACCTGGATGAATTAGTAAAGTGGAGAAGTATTCATCACTTATCAGTGTCTCTATCCTTTGCAGGATGTCAGCGCATAATTTTTTGGCTTTTTATAATTTTAGCCTTAAATGAAATTCCACCATCAACAACTGGGCAATCTTCCTTCTGCTGGTGATATGGACGTAGGTGGTGCTCAAGCTTTATCTTCTGTTCCCATCTCATTTACTATGCCGTCTCTTCGTCGTGGTGAGGGCTCAGTAGTCGTGCCCCGTGTTCGCTCTCAAGCGACTGATGGAGTTGTTGCTAAGTCTAGCAAGGGAAAGATGCCTGAGAACTTGAGTCTTGGTAGTTCTGATGATGCCATTCTGCGGGACTCGAAGGGTCCCTTTTCTGCTGAGGTTGATCGTCATCATTTGGATAACTCTTTTAAAGTAGCTTCGCAGTTGGATGTGCTGTCTGCTCAACATCGTGCGGCTAAGGATCTATTCTTTGACCCGGATTGCCTTCGCTCCAGCCAGAGCTTTGGTGAAATCCGAAGGGGTAGCATCCAATAGATGGAGGCTTTCATTGACACCTACGCTAAGAAACCTCAGTAAGTGATTCCCAACTTACACTTCGCAATTTGTCTTGATTCTCCGTCTATTCTTATACTCCTTTGTTTGCAGCTTTGCAAACAAATAGATATTGGATGCACCTTGTTCAAGTTCTATAGGGCTAAGTGTACTCACTTGAGCACTCTGTTGGAGCGTGCTCGTCAAGAACATGCCCTTGTTAGCACACAACAACCTTCGTCTAGTGATGTTGCTTCTATTTCTAGGGTATCTTCGTTGGAGGATGATTTGAGGAAGACTCAAAGATCTTGGAGGCTTGTTTGTTGGCTCTCGAGAGAGCTAACAATGTTGCTAAAGTTGATGAGGACGGGCGTAAAGGTGTTGATTCCGCTCTGGATGCTGAGTCCTCCAAAGACATAGGTTCGTTTCTTCTTTCCCTTAGCTTTGTTTTTGTTCTTATTTGGTTGCATAGTCCTAAGACAACCTTCGCCTGCCAGCTGGTAGCTCTAGTGAGCTTAGATATCTCCGGGATCAAGTAGCCAAGTTAACCTACGATGTTTGGTATTATCATAAGAAGTCTGACAGGTTGATGAACATAACTGTTCATAATGAGGCCCAACTTTCCCTTGAATTTGCTCATAACGCGGATTTAGTGAAGCAGATGGCTTTGCTTCGTAAAGAATGCAGCGAATCCCTTAATTGGAAGGAGAGTCTCATTTTAAAGAAAAAGGAGGATATTTCCTTAGTTGAGAGACGCCTCTCAGCCCAAGAAATCATCCGCAAGAAATATCCTGCGTATTTTGAAGACGCTTGTGGTTCATTATCTAAGGTTACTGCAGAGCGTAACGTTTTATCTTCTGAGGTGTGTTATCTTAAGAATAGACTTGTCGAGGCAGGCTCCACGTCATCTTCCATGTCGCATGCGTCCTTAGTTAAGAAGTTGGAAGAGTTAGAGAATGTTTACCATGTTTTATCCTCTGAGAATGCTTCGCTCCGGATTGATGTTGATGACCTCCGAACTGAACGTGATACCCTCGTGGAGGATCTCGAGGCCGTTGAGGTGGATCTTGCTGAGGCTCAACATAGTTTAGAAGAATCCCTTAGCCATGCAGGAGGTAGCTTAGGGTCCTTATATTCCAGCAGCATCCTTTGTGTCTTTTGCTGCTTCTCCTTATTGCTTACACCCTTTGTACTCGCAGTTCTCCAGGAGCATCTGGTGGGTGCAAATGCCAAGATTAACCGTCTTAAGGGTCAAATATCTTCGTTGGAGATATCTTACCAGTTTGATGCTGCTGCTAAGTTCAAGGCTGAGGCGCTCCAGCAAGCTAAGGATCAGCTTAGTGCTCAGGTGATAAAGCTTAATCAGAAATCAACCTCTGATTTGGCGGCTCATGCCTCCCAACTGAAGGTTCAGTTCGAGAAGTCGGCCATTGATTATATCAATGACGCCTTTGCGGAAGCTGAACGTCAAGCTGAAGGAGCAGTCTTTCCTCGTCTTCCTTACCCGTGATCATACCGTGTCCAGTCTATCTTAACTGAACTCTTTGTTGTATTATGCCCCCAGCTGAGGGGCCTTTGTATCGTCTCATTTCCTTGAAGTAATGCTTCATGATGGTTTGAACCTTTGTTATCTGCAACTTTTAAGACATGTCAGTTATATTTTGGTAACATTTTTATTGTACCTATATTATTGCATGCATATTTTGTTTGTAAACGTGTTGTGTCTAGATGATTGCACATTCAAGTCATCACAAGGTGCTAAGGTATGTTTAACCTTGGGTGGAACATTCATCGTCCTACCTAACTATCCTTTGGCCAGAAGGTACCGTGGTGGCGAAGGCTCATACGTGGGAAATAGTTTTCCTGTAACCCTATGCGTTCAGCGCGAAGGCTGCTTTACTTCGACATGGTATCTCTATAGGGGATATCTCTTATTGCCTCATGAATGGAGCTATCACTCCGAGGATCCGAGTATTGACATATGCGTAGTTATGTCTTGCCTTGTTTCACCGTCAATCCTGACGGAGGGTGTTTATTCTAACCCAATTTGTCCCTAATCAAAAATTGACTTTCTCTTAGCAAAAAGTTTCTTTCATTGATTAGTAAGGTTCATAATACCTTTGATCATGGATAGAACATGGTGGGCTATTGCACGTTCCCTTCTTCTCCTGAGTAATCACCATTCTCTTACAGGTAGTACTTTTTTAGGTACATTGTATTAAAGAATTGCTCGGTCGAACTCCCATGCGTTGCTATCTCAAGCATGTTTGTCAATGTTTGTGATCAAAACTATAAGTCTGGATTTCTAGTCTACTATAGCTAAGGTCTCGGGCTAGGATAAAAAGTGTAGTTGAGCTCAAGAACTCCATGGAAATCATCATACAAGACAAAGGACTACTCAAGGAACCGATGGATCTTCATCGACTAAAAGGTATGTGGAGACTTGAACTTATCTATCACTCAAAAGTCTATTTATCTCCTATCTTGAGACAAAGTCATTTTTCTATATAGACTTAGATAATACACATTTGCTATTTCGAGCCGAGTCTATCTCGCTTATCTATTTTTCGAAATATGTGTTGGTAAGCTTTCGCTTTAACCAAGTTCATCTTTACCTAGTGAAGAAAGTCATGACAAGTTTCAATCACTTTGGAAATTGCTTACTTTGACGAAAAATAGTTTGTGAATAACAACTATAGAATATCAACGTCCTCTAAGAATGTTCCAATGATTGAAATGAAAGTTTAGATTGTATAACCGTTGGAGGATATAAGCATTGTTGTGGAAACACATATATGTATAAGTCCTTATTCCTTGAACCGAAGTTTGCGAACTTTGTTGATCAAGAGAACCGGCATGGTGGCGTGAGCCGAGTCCGCGAACTGGCGGAAGTTCTTGTCTCGAGAATTTCTGCTGGAGTTTGTGAACTCCGTCAGGGAACTTAAGTCCGCGAACTTGAGTAGGTTATATCTAAAAACGATGTTTGTGAACTTATTCTTATATAAACTAGGGAATGCAAATGCAAACCGTGGCTGTATAGTTCATGAACCGATTCGAGTGAATCAAATCATTTTTGCTTTGATTGTGTCTTGTGTAGTTACATAAGATTTCCTTGCAATTGAACAACTCTCTAACTAGTTCATTTGAGTCACTTGAACTAGTTATGGTGAAGAACAATATGGTTGATATGAAAGTGATCATATGGCTAACCATTTGGTTGACTATTGTTGAACCAACAAATGTACAATTTTGGGTACAGTTATACAAACCTAGAAACGTGCATTTCATTTGTGTGTAACAAGCTAGTTTTCGATCTAACGGTTGAAATATATTATCTTGAATCTAAATCAGGTTTTCATCTAACGGTGAATATTGAATGCTTTGTTACCAAGCTAACATTGATTGCAAACCCTGATTTGAAAGACTATATAAGGGAGAACTCTAGCAACTGGGAAACCTAATCCCCACACCTTATGTGTGATATTAGTTGTGATAAGCTAGAGTCAATTCTCCTTTAACCTTTGGTTTCTTCTTCTAAACCAGGTTAATGACTTAAAGACTTCATTGGGATTGTGAAGCCAGACCAATACTACTTTCTCGTAGTTGTGTGATCTGATCTTGCTGTTTCTATCGTACGAGTACAATTGTAATAATTGGCTTGAGATTGATATCTCCGATAGGCAAAATATAAAAGAAATCACAAACACTTCGTCTCATCGTTTGTGATTCCACAATATCTTTTTTCGCTGCGTCGATTAGGATTATTGTGAGGTGATTGATAATACTAGGTTGTTCTTCGTGAATATAAGTCTAGTTTATCAATTGGTTCCTGTTCACCTTGATTTATCAAAATACGGAACAAAACTCGTAGGTATATTCGTGGGAGACGGATTTATCTATTACCGTAGACTTTTCTGTGTGATAAAAATTTGTTTATTAAAGTCTTCGACTTTGGGTCGTAGCAACTCTTAGTTGTGGGTGAGATCAGCTAAGGGAATCAAGTACATAGTATCCTGCTGGAATCAGAGACATAGGAGCATAATTGTACCTTGGATCAGTGTGAGATTGATTGGGGTTCAACTACAGTCCAGACCGAAGTTAATTTGGAGTAGGCTAGTGTCTGTAGCGGCTTAATATACAGTGTGTGTTCAATCTGGACTAGGTCCCGGGGGTTTTCTGCATTTGCGTTTCCTCGTTAACAAAATTCTGGTGTTTGTGTTATTTCTTTTCCGCATTATATTTTGTTATATAATTAAAATATCACAGGTTGTGCGTTGTTCAATCAATTAGAATATCCGACCTTTTGGTTGTTGATTTAAATTGATTGACACTTATATATTGGTCTTTGGTACCATCCAAGTTATCTCTCTAGTATTTGATAAAGACTCGCAGATTTCTATTTGCTTGAGTATATATCAAATCGAGAGATTGAGATATAAACTCTTTGATATACATTTTATCTAGATTGAGTCTGAATGTCTAGTTGATTCTCTAGAAAGTATATTGGAGTTTGTCCATACAGATTTCTAAGAGAAATATTGGGCGTGGTTGTTGTACCCCCACTTTTTCAATTGGTATCAGAGCAGGCAAATACGTTTAAGACCTTACAAGTCTGTGTTTTTAGAGATCTGACTCTATAGACAGAGGTGCTATCTCTAATAACATACCAGTTCAGAAATTACCAGATGATTCTAAAAGCTTGGATTCACCTGAGAGAACTGTCACATCTAAGTCAATATCTAAACATTCTCTTGATGTAAAAACTGTTGATTGGGAAACTCTCCTAGAAGAACAGTTGGATGAACTTTCTGATGAAGGTGATTCAGATATTGATAGAGATGTTGATGAGGAAGTCTCAGAGTATGTTAAGTTTTTGGATTTGTGGAATATGAAGAAGATTACAACTTCTCGTGTCTCACCTCTTCTGACTCCTCTCTGTCGAGAAAACAAGAAATTGAGAAGATGTTACGCAGGTGTTTTTTTTTCAAATCGTTCTAACGAATCGATCCTCAAGGATTCTGAGGAAAACCTACGTATGAAGTCACTTGAATGTGATAATCTTTATCAAAAGTACTTTTTTTTGAAAGAGAAACTTGCAGAATTTGAAGCAAGGTTTAACTCTCAACAAATTAGTTTTGATGACAGTGAAAGTGCTTGTATCGCTCGAGAAAAACTCCTTGAGGCTGATTTAGGTGCTGCTCTTGATAAAATCAAGATGTTGGAAGATGACTTGAAAAAGTTCAATGCTAGTTCAAGCAAATTAACCACTATGCTAGGAGAAAGTAAAAATCATCGTGATACACGAGGATTGGGCTATAAGGGAATAGATGCTCCAAGTATTAGCAAAGAGGTAAAATTGGTCAAGGCTAGTGATTCTTCTCAAAAAAAGGTCTCCAATGATGGCAAAAGTGAAATACCTTCACCGGTAGTTAAGGTTCGAAAGAGCGAAGTATATCAACCTCCAAAGTCAGCACATACAGATCGAGGTAAGAACATTCCTTATGTTTGCCACTATTGCAGAAATAAAGGTCACCTGGAAAGGAGATGTCATTTCCGTATAAGGAATGAGAAACTTCATGATGCTCTTGTTTGAGAATCACAAGAGTTGTGAAACAAAGATCATACGTTAAGACTAATCCTCTTAATATTACAGGTTGTAACTGTCCAACCTTTAGGCAAATGAATCAATGCTGTGATAAGCCTAGATTTTCCTATAAACGTCATATGAATCCTTTTCACAATCGTAATGGTTATCAAAAGTATAACTTCGTAAAGATGAAAACAAGATCTGATGCTCCCTATTGGAGAAAGACTAACTTGCAAAAAAATAGTCAATCCAATTCTCTTCTGGAAAATCTTGAAGAAATTAATGGGAAGAAGGTTTTGGTCGTTCCTAAACGCACTCAAAAGTGGATACCAAAGAAAGTCAATGATGTTTTGAGTGTGAAAAGCAATGATCTCCCAGAAAGTTCCATGACTATGGAGAAAGCAGTATCCATGATGTTGGAACTTAAAGAGTTCTTTGGGAAGATGGATTTGGATGTGAAAGGTTCTAAAATCGATCTCTTTCATGATAATCCAAAAGTCACTTGTGGTGCTCAAGACATTTTTCACCTCAACACAACTTGAGTGTGTTGTAAGTGTATCCTCACCAAGGAATGCCTTGTTATGAATACGGTGAGGGAAGCACGAAAATTGGGGTGCACAAATTATGTTTGGTAAGGATGTAGAATTCAACTGGATTCATCTAAAAAGGTATGTTTATAAACTTGAGAAAGATTTGTGCTTTTATTTGAGAGAACTTATAATGATTCACATACCTTTCTTATCGTTCTTTTCTACCTAACTTGATATGTGTTTAAGGTTCTTAAATGTTTAGGTTTGAAAATAATAGTTCGGGATGTTTGGACTTCATGGTACACATACCAAGTATGCATACATTCATTTAAAATCAAAATCCAGGGGTTTAAGTTCGCATACCCAGTTTGCAAACTGCTCCAAGTCATGAAAATTCGTTTGCAAACCCGTATGCATACTTCCCTGTAGACGTCGATATTCACTAAACTTGTTTTGGCCATAATGTCTTCGTCTGAACTTGGAATGACCTCATTCTTTTTTCATTCTCTTCCTCTTTGATTTCTCTTCAAAATGGAGATGAGAATTTCTGAATTTGGATGAGTTAAGATTGGTATTTGTCCTGTCTCTTGTTTTTGAGTGTTTTGCTCAGTTTCGTTGCACTTGTTCCACTTCTCTTGGACTTGGGCACATCTTTTCTTGGAGTAATACTCTTCTAAGATCATTGTAGCTTTTACAAGAATGTTGTTGGTGAATCACAAAGAAGGAAGTTCAAGAACGGGAAGTAGTATGCATTACTATGGGATTCTTGAATGTTCACAATCATCTTATGTGAATTGTAGTGCATGGTCGTTAATGACTTTGCATGTTCTTCTTTGTTAAGAAAATATTTTTATACACCTTTGGTAGCTATTCTTGGTGTAAATCCGAGCGAAAAAGATTGATTCTACCCTCTAAGGACAAATCATCTTATATGTGCATTACGAGTTTGTCTTGATGCCTAGGAAACTTCTTATGAGAATTTATTCTTGTTTTTGAGAAGGATTACTAGAGTTTGGAATAGCAATTATTGTGATTACACATAGCTATGTCCAACGTTTTCATCTTCATGTTTTTAGATTTATTAGTTTAAATTCTGAATTTGTTTGGAAGATGATTTTTGCAGTATTAATCTTTATGGTTTTATATATTGCAAATTTGTTATGGGATTTGTGTGTTTACATACGTGAACTATGATTGTCACATACCTTGTCAAAAGTAAAGTCTTTTGTATGTGGATATACATGTATTGATAAAAGAATGAATGGACTTTTGACAAATACAAAAGTTAAGCCTATTATGTCAATTATTGATGGAAGATACGTTAAAATCTTTTGTTTGCAAGTATTATGTCTATTGAATGTCGTTATGCGAATAGTGAAGGAAAATAGAATGAATCCTTGTGTATTCCGCAGTATTGATCTTCCCTGATCCATATTTTATGTATTACTGTGAGGCTCCGTAAATTGTCTTATGTTGAGCATTGAACGACCAAGTTGGTTATTTTTATGATTAACTATGTTGTTGTTCCGTGAGGTACTTTATGTCGAGCATATTCAACTAAATTAATCATCTTGTTTGGTTATTTAGTTGTTTCTACGTAAGTTTTCTTATGTCGAGCATGACCAATTAAATTGATTACTTTTGTGATTAGTTTGGTTGTGTATTTCGATTATATTAATTATGGGTTCTCTTATGATTAATCTAATTGTATGTTTTTAAGTCTCCATAAGTTCACTTATGTTGAGCATTTGTCGATTAAATTAATCATGGGTTCTCTTGTAGTTAGTTTAATTGAATTTTTTGGATTCAAATTCATACTTGTATGTGATTTGTTATGTCCAAATAAATCCTTCTTTTCTTTCGAAATTAAGGTTGCTATTGTTGTTCTTTGGGGAATGAAATTTTATGGGGTAGAGTTCTTAATTGAACTTGTGCTTAATTGCCTAATATTTGTGGGGAGTGCGGATGTGGAATATTATAGGGGTTATCTTGTATCTTTACAAACTCCTTGATGCATGCATTTAGCTTCGGCTTTATGAATGCATCTAAATAAGATGATATATTTTTACTTTCTTTTGGTCAAGAAATGTCTCTTTCAGAAATTTCGTTAGGATCCCGTTCTTGTACCTTTGCCAATTTTATTGACAAAAAGGGGGAGAATTAATATGTAGTTCACACTACAAATACATATGGTTTTCGGATCATTATGTAAGGGGGAGTGGTTTCCATGTGAGATGGAGTATTGACTAAGGGGGAGTGATACATATCACCATAGTATTGTTGTTGAAGTTGTGATACAATTGAACTTTGACGATGTGTAATGATACTATGACACTGTATAACAGTGATTGAGAACTCTTTTTTTCTCATTGTTATTGCAATGGATTTTCAACAACGATGATGCTGAACTTACAACCTTTGGGATCATTGGAGTACTTGGAAGTGACGAAGATTTCAAGTAATGTTGAAGATTTGGCGTATGGAATAGGAGCTACAAAAGTTAATTTATTTATTTTTTGTATTCCATATGTATTGGTAGTTTTTTCACTAAAATTGACAAAGGGGGAGATTGTTAGAGCATTGCTCGGTCGAACTCGCATGCGTTGCCATCTCAAGCATGTTTGTCAATGTTAGTGATCAAAACTATAAGTCTTGATTTCTACTCTACTATAGCTAAGGTCTCGGACTAGGATAGAAAGTGTAGTTGAGCTCAAGAACTCCATGGCAATCATCATACAAGACGAAGGACTACTCAAGGAACCGGTGGATATTCATCGACTAAAAGGTATGTGGAGACTTGAACTTATCTATCACTCAAAAATCTATTTATTTCCTATCTTGAGATAAAAGTCGTTTTCCTATATAGACTTAGATTATACACATTTGCTATTTCGAGCCGAGTTTAACGACTTAAAGACTTCATTGGGATTGTGAAGCCAGACCGATACTACTTTCTCGTAGTTGTGTGACCTGATCTTGATGTTGCTATCGTACGAGTACAATTGTAATAATTGGCTTGAGATTGATATCCCCGATAGGAAAGATATAAAAGAAATCACAAACACTTCGTCTCATTGTTTGTGATTCCGCAATATCTTTTTGCGCTGCGTCGATTGGGATTATTGTGAGGTGATTGATAATACTGGCTATTCTTCGGGAATATAAGTATGGTTTATCATTTGGTTCCTGTTCACCTTGATTTATCAAAAGACGGAACAAAACTCGTAGGTATATTCGTGGTACCATACCACCTCACAATAATCTTAATTGACGCAGCGAAAAAAGATATTGCTGAATCACAAATGATGAGACGAAGTGTTTATGGTTTCTTTTATATCTTGCCTATCGGAGATATCAATATCAAGCCAATTATTACAATTGTACTCGTACGATAGAAACAACAAGATCAGATCCCACAACTACAAGAAAGTAGTATCGGTCTGGATTCACAATCCCAATGAAGTCTTTAAGTCGTTAACCTGGTTTAGAAGAACAAACCAAAGGTTAAAGGAGAACCAAATCTAGCTTAGCACAACTAGTGTCACATAGAAGGTGTGGGGATTAGGTTTCCCAATTGCTAGAGTTCTCCCTTATATAGTCTTTCAAATCAGGGTTTGCAATCAATGTTAGCTTGGTAACAAAGCATTCAATATTCACCGTTAGATAAAAACCTGATTAGATTCAAGCTAATATCTTTCAACCGTTAGATCAAAAACTAGCTTGTTACACACAAATGAAATGCACATTTCTAGGTTTATGTAACAGTACCCTAACTTGTACATTTGTTGGTTCAATAATAGTCAACCAAATGGTTAGCCGTATGATCACTTTCATATCAACCATATTCTTCTTCACCATAAATAGTTCAAGTGACTCAAATGAACTAGTTAGAGAGTTGTTCAATTGCAAGGAAATCTTATGTAATTACACAAGACACAATTGAGAGAAAAAACGATTTGATTCACTCGAATCGGTTCATGAACTATATAGCCACGGTTTGCAATTTTCATTCCTTAGTTTATATAAGAATAAGTTCACAAACATCGTTTTTAGATATAACCTGCTTAAGTTCGAGGAATGGGTTCGCGGACTTAAGTTCCCGGACGGAGTTCACAAACTCCAGCAGAATTTCTCTGGACGAGAACTTTCGCCAGTTCGCGGACTTGGCTCACGCCACCATTCCGGTTCTCTTGATCAACAAAGTTCGCAAACTTCGGTTCAAGGAATAAGGACTTATACATATATGTATTTCCACAAAAATTCTTATATCCTCCAATGGTTATATAATCTAAACTCTCATTTCAATCATTTGAAACATTCTTAGAGGACGTTGATATTCTATAGTTGTTATTCACAAACTATTTTTCGTCAAAGTAAGCAATTTTGAAAGTGATTGAAACTTGTTATGACTTTCGTCACTAGGTAAAGATGAACTTGGTTAAAGCGAAAGCTTACCAACACATATTTCGAGAAATAGATAGGCGAGATAAACTCGGCTCGAAATAGCAAATGTTTATAATCTAAGTCTATATAGAAAAACGACTTTTGTCTCAATATAGGATATAAATAGACTTTTGAGTGAAAGATAAGTTCAAGTCTCCACATACCTTTTAGTCTATGAAGATCCACCGGTTCCTTGAGTAGTCTTTCGCCTTGTATGATGATTGCCATGGAGTTCTTGAGCTCAACTACAGTTTCTATCATATTCCGAGACCTTAGATATAATAGACTAGAAATCAAGACTTATAGTTTTGATCACTAACATTGACAAACATGCTTGAGATAAAAACGCATGCGAGTTCGACCGAGCAATGCTCTAACAGACCCGTTTGTTGTATTCGCGAGCTAGCCTTCGTTGATAGTTTACCATCTTTTGCAAAGCCACTTCCCGCCTTTCATCAAGATCATCGAGATTCTCTAGCATTAGGTTCGTTGTTAGGTTCTTCTCCCATGCCTCCGTTTTTGTTGTTGGAAGTATTATCTCCGTTGGGATGACCGCTTTGGATCCATAGGTTAGCAAGAATGGAGTTTCTCCCATAGCTGCCCTTCTTGTAGTTCGGTAGGCCCATAGGACATTGTGCAGTTGTTCGCAGCATCTTTTCTTGTATGCTCTTAGCTTTTTCTTCAAGTTCATCGCTATTGTTTTGTTAGTCTCCTCCGCTTGTCCATTGATCTTAGGGTATATAGGAGTGGACTTGTTTTTCTGAATGTTGAAAGTATCGAATAACATATCTATGTTCTTTCCTTGCAACTGCTTGCCATTGTCAGAGATTATGACGGATGGTATTCCGAACTTGCATATGATTTTCTCAAACAAGAACTTAAATACATATGTGTCCCTAATTCCTTCCAAAGCCTTTGCTTCCACCCACTTGGTGAAGTAATCCGTGGCCACAATAAGGTATTTTCTCTTCGAGGTTCCCTCTATCAAGGGTCCGACAATATCAACCCCCCACTTGACAAATGTACAAGGGTTGATGACTGAGTTATGCTCCGTTGCTGGTGCTTTAATCTTCCTGACAAAGTGTTGGCATCTCTCACAGCGCTTAGCCACGTTCTTTGAATCTTCGTTCATGCTTAGCCAGTAGTATCCTTGCATTTTAGCTTTGAATTCCAAGGACCTTCTTCCGCTATGATTGCCGGCATCTCCGCTGTGTATATCATGGAGTATCCTTCTGCCTTCGGTTCATGAGAGGCACCGCGTCAGAGGTCCAAGAAATGACCCTTTGTACAGTATTCCATCACGCATGATGTACATTGCTTCTTTTGATTCAAATTTCCGAGCCTCTATGACATCTGCTGGTAAGTTGCCTTTGTCAAGGTATTGGTGAATTAGAATCCTCCAATCGTCTTCCGCTTTGTCTTCGTTGTCTTCGTCCGACATAGGTTGGTCTTTGTCATATTCTTCGACTTAGTTATCTGGTTCTTCTTTGTATTTTTTTCCTTTCTCAGCTTCTCTCATGACTCGAGTTTAAACGGCCAAAGCCTCCTCAGCTCCTCAGATTGGTCCTTCTATTGAAGGCTCATATATCCTTCCAATTTGCACGGAGGTGGTATTTATGTCCCTTAGCATTGATGATATGAATGCTAAGGCATCTGCGTGTCTGTTATCTTTTCGACAGGCATGTCTGAATGTAACGTTGTTGATTTTTGACGCATGCTCCTGTGCTAACTTTAAGTACGAAGATAGTACTTGATCCAGAGTTTGATATTTGAGCTCTATTTGTCTAATGACTAACTGTGAGTCACTAGTCAAAAGAACATCCGATAAGCCTAGCTCCCGTGCCAAGCGTAGACCATGTACGACCGCCTCGTATTCTGTGATGTTATTAGTGTATTGTTCGAATTCTAACCTGAACGCATAGATGAGTCGGTTTCCGGTAGGGGTTGTTATTACAATCCCTATGCATGCGCCCTTCCCATTGGAGGAGCCGTCTACGAATATCTCCCACCTCCGTGAATTCTGAGGTTCCAAGAGATCTTCTGGTTCTTGCTTGTCTTCCTCCGTTCCTGGGATGTCATCTATCTCTGCTTCGTCATTGAGAGGAAGGTCCGCTAGAAATTCTGCTAAGATTTGTGATTTTTCAGCCTTCTTTGTTTCAAAGATTATGTGGGACTGCTTGATCATGGCATTCCATTTTTCCACCCTTCCAATTTCTCCGTGTTGTCGAGGATTTGACTTATCCGAGCCTTTGTGAAGACTCGGATGATATGTGTGTCGAAATATATCCTTAGTTTTTGTGTTGCCACTACTAAGGCATATATAAGTTTCTCCACCTTGGTATTGTGAATACTCGTTTTCCCGTAGTCTACCTAATGTGTACAGCACAGAGAATCATATACTAAGTAGTATGGATACCTCAGTTGAACTGGTATTGTTGAGTAAGTAAAAAGCATGTTCGAAATAATATCTAGTCAGAAGATCATATACTAAGTAAGTAAAGATACTTCACAAGAGCGGATGCTAAGAAATCAAAGGTATCTCTGTAATACAGAGACGAGTAAGAAAATAAGCTAAATAAAGAGATATCTCCGATGAACACATAACTCAGAAAACAGAGATATCTCAGAATACAGAGATAACTCAGAAAACAGAGATAACTCGGTAAGTAAATCTCTAAGAGAGAATATAATGTAAGTGCATCTAAGTTATCAACACACAAGAGATTACATGGTTCGGTCAATCTTAACCTACGTCCACGGGTAAAGATGATAAGTTTATTATTGATCTTGTTACATTTGGGTGGAAAAACTCCATTAAAGAAAGCATCAAGCTCTAGTAAATAAGAGAGAAAGTAGAGAGATGAGTCTTTTCTCTAATCCTAGATCACCCCAAAGTCCCCTTTATTTGTTGGTGAAGCTTGGTATTTATAGCCTCTTATGCTCCAGATATATATTTGTTGTCTTTGGGTCCATCATATCCTGATATATCTTCCGTACCAATGTACCTTCGTTCACCGCAAGCTTTATCCAATCGGAATCTGCCACCTCAGCTGACCCACGTTCCTTAGTACAGATTGTACCTTCGTTGGACGCCCACCATCTCTAATCAGACGATGCCACCTTAGATTCCCCCACGTGCCATCGTGAACTGTGAAACCTCCGTACAAGTTGTACCTTCGTTGTCCGCGTACCTTCGCCAATCATAGGATGCCACGTACTCTGAGCTCACGTGGTTGACGACTGTTCCTTTGTACAAAAAGCTGTGCAGACTGCTCAGCTACCTCTGACAGACCCGTGTGCCTATACTACAACCTATTGCTTAATAATTAAGAAATCTTGGTAGTGATTTGGTGTACTTCGTTGTAGCGTACTTTGATGCTCCACCTCTAATATTGCGCCATGCTCCACGGTAGATTTTTGGTATCTACAATTTGCCCCTTTTCTTGAGGGTTCTTCGAAGAACGGTCCTTAAGAAAAAATCCCGATCCTCCGTTTATTTCGCTGAAGTATCATCGAAGGATCCAATAGGTTTGCTGAGACACCTTCGAAGTATTTTGCTGAGATACCTTTAAAGTATTGAAGTAGTTTGTCGATGTAGAGAAGTATCTAAGTAATTTACTGAGGTAGTATTGAAGTATCAAAGTAATTTATTGAGGTACCCTCAAAGTATAGAAGTATCGAAGTAATTTGCTGAGGTACCCTCAGAGTATAAGATTCTGATGCTAATATTATCACACAAATATGCGTATGTTTGTATATATGTATGCATGTGTGTGTGTGTGTGTATGTATGCATGTACGTACCTATGTATGTATGTATGTAGGTATGCATGTATGTATGTATGTATGTATGAAATCCACGCTTTCGTTAAATGAAAGCTGAGACTGGAGTAGTGGTTTTCACCCTTTTAAAAGCGGAGCCTTCGCTCACTGCTTAGGTATTTTTGCTAACTTTTGGGCTAGCCGTCATTCGTTCAAGATATAACGGGGCCAAAGGGTACCCCCTCTTAGCATGCAACTGAGTTTTAGATGAGTTTGAGCTTATTGATTAGGCGTATATTATTTACCTTTTATTTTTTCTTTCGGCTAAGTTGACTCTAAGATGTCTTTTTACTTGCCTGGTATGGAGTTGTCTCCTGGTGACCTTCGTTGTTGTAACTTCACTCCTTTGAAATAGAAGTATACCTTTTGTAACCTTTATCGTTGGTTAAGCTTTTCGCCGTATTGTTGTACCTGCGTAAATAAAATACGTACATACGCCATTTGGTATTTTTCACCTTTTGGTAATGTGTGTTATAGCATTTTGCTTGCTTTGTTGCACAATACGTGCATGGCATAGTATGTCAAGTTTGTTGCATAATCAAGCCATTGCTCGGTGCTAAGGTATGATTAACCTTTGGTGGAACATTCATCGTCCTACCTAAGTATCCTTTGACCAAAAGGTATCGTGGTGGAGAAGGTTCCTACGTGGGCAATAGTTTTCCTGTAACCCTACGCGTTCAGCGCGAAGACTGCTTTACTTCGACAAGGTATCTCTATAGGGGATATCTTACTTTTTCTTACTGCCTCATGAAGGGAGCTATTGCCTCGAGGATCCGAGTATTGACATATGCGCAGTTATGTCTTGCCTTGCCGTATCGTCAATTCTGACGGTGGGTGTCATTTCTAACCCTTCATTTTTGTTGTCAATTCTGACGGTGGGTGTCAGTTCTAACCCTTTGTTTTTGCATGTTTGTTTTATTTCACACGCATTAAAATCTATATTCCAAATCCAAGCTTTATATTGATTGCTACGTATATAAGCATACCTTACAATTGTATTACCTTCACCATGTATTTGTTGTTTTTAGTTGATGTTGTAGAGGTGCCATGATTGATGTTCCTATATATAAATACAAATTCCTTTGGCACCCTGTGTATTCGAAAGGTACCCTATAGAATTGAATTGATGCTTCTTGTTAGTATTGAAGAATTTCTTCTTGCAACGAACTGCCCCTTGCATTAGTATTTGGCACTTCGTGTGTTCCTCAGGTTGGAGAGTTGGGGTATACATATGTATACATACTTCTTTCTTCGCTGCATTTGAGTTGTGCACTTGTGGGTATACAAATACATACAGGCTTCGTGCATTTCTAGACTGAAAGCATCGCAATAGTGGTGGTTGACAGGTTGCGTCTGTTTATGCGTCGTCGTGTGACTCCTCGTAGCTGAGTATGGTTTGTAGCCTCTTTGCATATGCGTACGCCTACGCACACATGCTTTGTTGATTTTAAAAGGCTTCGCTCACATGCATGCCTGACGGTGGTGAATCTGCCTTTAAGGGGCTTCGCTCCCATGTATGCCTAATGATGGGGAGTCTGCCTTTAAGGGGCTTCACTCCCATGTATTCCTGATGTTGGGGAGTCTGCCTTTAAGGGGATTCACTCCCATGCATACCTTCGTATTCAGACTTAAGTCGTAAAATACAACCATTGTTGATGTCTTTGGCTCCAATTATTATGACCTCCACCTTCGTTTTTAGGTCCGGTTTGGGGGGATTGACCTTTGTTGATGATGTTGATGCTACATACCTTCCTTTGTCCCCAGAAATTCGCAAAGCGAGCTTAAAAATTTTAGACAAACGAAGCTTTGTACTTCCATGCGAGTTTTATTTTGAACCTTCGTCCTTATGCTTCATCTTCGTCCTTAATTGCTCACACTTAGATAGTACGAGTCAAGGACAGTCTTTGGAGCTATCACTCTCTGGAGCGTTGTTAGTGCTGGTATCCTTAGGCGAGGGGGATCCGGGAACCTTGAAGTCTCCGTTCTTCACTTCGTTGGTGTTCTCCCTTCTTCTTTTCCTTTCATGTTGTTTTTCGGCAGCTCTTTCTTCGTTCATCCTTACCTCCGCTAGGTTGCATAGCCTTACATCCTGTTGATCTCCCTTGATTTCCATATGAAAATACTCGATCCAAAGATAAGATCCGCTTTTGCCCTTGGATGCTCGTACTTACATATGTACGAGCCAAGGGCAACCTTCGTAATAGTCTTTGACTGCTGAGAACGTGTATGGACACGTTTGAGCCAAAGATAACCTTCGTATTTTCCCTTGGATTCACGTACTTAGATACGTACGAGCCAAGGACACTCTTCGTAATTGTCTTTGGCTATTGAGAATGTGTATAAATACATTCGATCCAAATATAAGCTCCATATTTTCCCTTGGATGCTCGTACTTAGGTATGTATGATCCAAGGACAGCCTTCGTAATTGTCTTTGTATGTTGAGAATGTATATGAATACATTTTATCCAAAGATAAGCTCCATATTTTCCCTTGGATTGTCGTACTTAGATATGTACGAGCCAAAGGTAGCCTTCATAATTGTCTTTGGCTGTTGAGAATGTGTATAAATACATTCGAGCCAAAGATAAGCTCCGTCTTTGCCCCTGTAAACTCGTACTTTAGATACGTATGAGCCAAGGGCAGCCTTCATAATAGTCTTTGACTGCTGAGAACGTGTATGGAAACGTTCGAGCCAAATATAAGCTTCGTATTTGCCCTTGGCTGCTCGTACTTAGATATGTACGAGCCAAAGGAAGTCTTCGTAATTGTCTTTGGCTGTTGAGAATGTATATAAATACATTCAAGGCAAACATAAGCTCCATCTTTGCCCCTGTATACTCGTACTTAGATATGTACGAGCCAAGGGCAGTCTTCGTAATAGTCTTTATCTTTGTCCTTGACCATTGAAAAAGTATATGCATACCTTCGAGCCAAAGGGCAGTCTTCGTAATAGTCTTTATCTTTGTCCTTGACCGAAAGTATATGGATACCTTCGAGCCAAGGATAGCCTTCGCCTTTTTCTTTGGCTGCTGAGAACGTATATGGACACGTTCGAGCCAAAGAAAACCTTCGTTTTTTGCCCCTCGTAGTTCACACTTAGGTATGTAAGAACCAAGGACAATCTTCGTGCTCCATCTTTTCCATTGGATGCTCGTACTTAGATACATACGTTCCAAGGACAGTCTTCGTAATTGTCTCTGGCTGTTGAGAATGTATTTAAATACATTCGAGCCAAAGATAAGCTTTATTTTCGCTCCAAGGTTTCGTAATTTTGACCTTCGTATTTCCGTTTCCTGAGAGTAAAGAGAAAAAGGGGTAGGGTACGTTCCTAGTAGACCCATTAAATAAAAAAAAATTAAAAGTTTAGTATAGAACTTAACAGAGATATGTTTGTTGAGTTCTTATTTAATAGAACTATCTAATGTTTGGGACTTAGTTCCTAAATGAACCTCAGATTCAAAAACGGCAGAGAGTACTGCAAGCTGAGTAAAAGAAGACTATGCGAAAAACGACCCTCAGCTCATAAATAACTTAAGGGATTTTACTTCAAAACTTAGACTGAGGTTGAAAAAGTGGGGGTACAACAACCACACCCAATATTTCGCTTAGCAATTTGTATGGACAAACTCCAATATACTTTCTAGAGAATCAAATAGGCAGTCAGACTCAATCTAGATAAAAAGTATATCAAAGAGTTTATATCTCAATCTCTCGATTTTCTATATACTCAAGCAAATAGAAATTTGCGAGTCTTTATCAAATACTAAAGAGATAACTTGGATGGTCCCAAAGACCAATATCCAAGTGTCAATCAATTTTAATCAACAACCAAAAGGTCAGATATTCTAATTGATTGAACAACTCACAACCTGTGATATTTCAATTATATAACAAAATATAATGCGGAAAAGAAATAACACAGACACCAGAATTTTGTTAACGAGGAAACCGCAAATGCAGAAAAACCCCGGGACCTAGTCCATATTGAACACACACTGTATTAAGCCGCTACAGACACTAGCCTACTCCAAACTAACTTCGGTATGGACTGTAGTTGAACCCCAATCAATCTCACACTGATCCAAGGTACAGTTATGCTCCTTCGTCTCTGATCCCAGCAGGATACTACGTACTTGATTCCCTTAGCTGATCTCACCCACAACCAAGAGTTGCTACGATCCAAAGTCGAACAATTTAATAAACAAATCTGTATCACCCAGAAAAGTCTACGGTAATAGATAAATCCGTCTCCCACAAATATACCTACGAGTTTTGTTCCATCTTTTGATAAATCAAGGTTAACAGGAACCAATTGATAAACTGGACTTATATTCCCGAAGAACAGCCTAGTATTATCAATCACCTCAAAATAATCCTAATCGACGCAGCGAAAAAAGATATTGTGGAATCACAAACGATAAGACGAAGTGTTTGTGATTTGTTTTATATCTTGCCTATCGGAGATATCAATCTCAAGCTAATTATTACAACAAGATCAGATCACACAACTACGAGAAAGTAGTATCGGTCTGGCATCACAATCC
Source organism: Papaver somniferum (assembly GCF_003573695.1). Classification (NCBI taxonomy): domain Eukaryota; kingdom Viridiplantae; phylum Streptophyta; class Magnoliopsida; order Ranunculales; family Papaveraceae; genus Papaver; species Papaver somniferum. Next base: position 168,165,494 of record NC_039364.1, on the reverse strand, counting down.
CAATGAAGTCTTTAAGTCGTTAACCTGGTTTAGAAGAAGAAACCAAAGTTTAAAGGAGAATCGACTCTAGCTTAGCACAACTAGTATCACACAGAATGTGTGGGGATTAGGTTTCCCAGTTGCTAGAGTTCTCCCTCATATAGTCTTTCAAATCAGGGTTTGCAATCAATATTAGCTTGGTAACAAAGCATTCAATATTCACCGTTAGATGAAAACCTGATTTAGATTCGATCTAGTATCTTTCAACTGTTAGATCGAAAAATAGCTTGTTACACACAAATGAAATGCACGTTTATAGGCTTGTGTAACCGTACCCAAACTTGTACATTTGTCGGTTCAACAATAGTCAACCAAATGTTTAGCCATATGATCACTCTCATATCAACCATATTCTTCTTCACCATAACTACTTCAAGTGACTCAAATGAACTAGTTAGAGATTTGTTCAATTACAAGGAAATCTTATGTAACTACACAAGACACAATCGAAGTAAAAACGATTTGATTCACTCGAATCGGTTCATGAACTTTATAGCCACAGTTTTCATTTGCATTCCTGAAATTATATAAGAATAAGTTCACAAACATCGTTTTTATATATAACCTACTTAAGTTCGCGGGACTTAAGTTCCCGGACGGAGTTCACAAACTCTAGCAGAAATTCTCGGGACGAGAACTTCCGCCAGTTCGCGGACTTGGCTCACGGCACCATGCCGGTTCTCTTGATCAACAAAGTTCGCAAACTTCGGTCCAAGGAATAAGGACTTATACATATATGTGTTTCCAAAATAATGTGTATATCCTCCAATGGTTATATAATCTAAACTCTCATTTCAATCATTGGAACATTCTTAGAGGACGTTGATATTCTATAGTTGTTATTCACAAACTATTTTTCGCCAAAGTAAGCAATTTCCAAAGTGATTGAAACTCGTCATGACTTTCGTCACTAGGTAAAGATGAACTTGGTTAAAGCGAAAGCTTATCAACACATATTTCGAGAAATAGATGGCAAGATAAACTCCGCTCGAAATAGCAAATGTGTATAATCTAAGTCTATATAGCAAAACGACTTTTGTCTCAAGATAGGAGATAAATATACTTTTGAGTGATAGATAAGTTCAAGTCTCCACATACCTTTTAGTCGATGAAGATCCACAGGTTCCTTGAGTAGTCCTTCGTCTTGTATAATGATTGACATGGAGTTCTTGAGCTCAACTACACTTTCTAACCTAGTCCGAGACCTTAGCTATAGTAGACTAGAAATTAAGACTTATAGTTTTGATCCACAGGCGTATGCGAAAGAAAACGACCCTCAGCTTATAAATAAGCTTAGGGATTTTACTCCAAAACTTTTACTGAGGTTCCTTCGGAGACGAGGGTATTCAGATCCAGAAAAGGTTTGCTCATGAGCAAGCAACTAACAATAAAATAATAGCTTTTTAAGCTTTGAAAAGTGTTTCTAAAGGTGTTTCTTAACCACTTTTTGTAGATCCATAAGATTTCAAGATTTCTTCGAGGTTTAATACTCGAAAACTTGTCAACGAATGATAAATCTTCACTAGAAAGTGAGATCTATGCCTCTTATTCTTATATCTGATCTTCTAAAGAAGATCTAAAGAAAAAAAGATGATGAAATAGCAAATATAAAAATTTAGAGCTTTTTGGTCCAGCTCGTTTTTAGCGCCAAACTGTGATTACTCGTTTTCCCGTAGTCTACGTAACGTGTACAACTCGACATATGGAATACAAAAAAATAAATAAATTAACTTTTGTAGATCCTATTCCATACGCCTAATCTTTAACATTACTTGAAATCTTCGTCACTTCCAAGTACTCTAATGATCCCAAAGGTTGTAAGTTAAGCATCATCGTTGTTGAAAATCCATAGCTATAACAACAAGAAAACAAGAGTTCTCAATCATTACAATGTCATAGTATCATTACACATCATCAAAGTCCAATTGTATCACAACTTCAACAACAATACTATGGTGATATGTATCACTCCCCCTTAGTCAATATTCCATCTCACATGGAAACCACTCCCCCTTACATAATGATCCGAAAACCATATGTATTTGTAGTGTGAACTACATATTAATTCTCCCCCTTTTTGTCAATAAAATTAGCAAAGGTACAAGAACGGGATCCTAATGAAATATCCGAAAGAGACATTTCTTGACCAAAAGAAAGCAAAAATATATCATCATATTTAGATGCAATCATAAAGCCGAAGCTAAATGCATTCATCAAGGAGTTTGTAAAGATACAAGATAACCCCTATAATATTCCACAACCGCACTCCCCACAAAGATTTGGCGATTAAGCATGAAAAAGCGGGGGTCTAACACCACCACCCAATATTTCGCTTAGCAATCTGTATGGACTAACTCTGAAATACTTTGCTAGAGAATCAACTAGACAGTCGGACTCAATCCAGATTAAAGTATCTCAAGGAGTTAATATCTCTCTCTTGATTTGATTTTTACTCAAGCTAAAAACAATAGCGAGTCTTTATCAAATACAAGGAATAACTTGGACGGTACCAAAAACCAATATCCAAGGATCAATCAATATCAATCAACAACCAAAGGTTGGATTTCCAATTGATGATCTTAACGCACAACCTGTATTATTTCAATTATATAAAAAAATATAATGCGGAAAAGAAATAACACAGACACCAGAAGCTTTTTTAACGAGGAAACCGCAAATGCAGAAAAACCCCGGGACCTAGTCCAGATTGAATACACACTGTATTAAGCCGCTACAGACACTAGCCTACTACAAACTAACTTCGGACTGGACTATAGTTGAACCCCAATCAGTCTCCCACTAATTCAAGGTAAAGTTGTACTCCTACCCCTCTGATCCCAGCAGGATACTGCGCATTTGATTCCCTTAGCTGATCTCACCCACAACTAAGAGTTGCTGCAACCCAAAATCACAGACTTGATAATAAACAAATCTGTCTCACACAGAAAAGTCTATCAAAGGATAAATTTGTCTCCCACGGAAAAACCTAGGTTTTTGTTCCGTCTTAAGATATAAAATCAAGGTGAACAGGAACCAATTGATAATCCGGTCTTATATTCCCGAAGAACAGCCTAGATTAATCAATCACCTCTCAAAAATCCTTCTTGACTACACAAGAGGTTTGTCGAGGAATCACAAACAATGAGACGAAGATGTTTGTGACTTCTTTATCTTGCCTATCGGATAACTCTCACGATCTCAATCCAATCAATAGATTGTACTCGTACGATAGAAGATGCAAGATCAGATCACACAACTACGATAAAAGTAGTATCGGTCTGGGTTCACAATCCCAATGAAATCTTTAAGTCGTTAACCTGGTTTTAGAGAAGAAAACCAAAGGTTAAAGGAGAATCGACTCTATAGAGCGCACTAGTATCACACAGACGTTTGGGGATTAGTTTTGCACAATGCTAGATGTCTCCTTTATATAGCTGTGGATGGGGAAAAACGATTTGCTGGTTTTTAAGGAATTGAGGAGATGACCGTACGGAGGAGACTCCTCGAACCGAGCGAAATGTTAAACCTAACACAGATTCACCTCCGCAAAGAGGGTGCTTTAGATTCGAGAGATCAATCTGTAGTACTCCGGCCTAAATCAAGACAATGACCGTTCCAGAGTAAATTTGGTCACAAGAGAGGATGGGTTGATCTGTAGGAGGGAAGCTGAGAAATGCGTGGAATCAATGGTAATCAAAGATTGTGGGTGTGTGAATTCTGAATATGATAAGCTCTGAATGATTGAAATTACTCAATTGAGAGTAGTTGCTCAATTGACGAGTTGATGATCTCGTGTTGTTGATGAGACGTGAGATTCATAATACTGATGATGATTCAATCATGATTCAGAGACTTATTTATATTGCTGGAATTTTAGACACCATGATCCCATGAAGTGTGACAGTTGATGGAATCAAGGAGTGGGAAAGTGGAGATCGTGTTTGAAACCAGTTGCTCAACATGTGGAGACTTGGTCGATTTTCCACCCACTACCTCGTGAATTCCTTCAACAGATTGCACAACTTGCTCACATTCCATCGTGTGTTTGAACACACGTGCCGTAGACCGCCAGACCAAAACCCTAAGTGATATCCCCCCAAGTGACACGATTGACGTCTCGTGGTTTGTTAGTCAATTGATGAATTCGTGGTTTGATGGGACGATGAGTCCATGTAGTTGCTGAGTGTCGAACATGATGTTCTGAAACTCATGAATTGAACATGTCATGAGACAGAGGTATAATTCTTACGATGAAATGAGTAAGTATTGCTCATTCGATGGATCGTTGAATATTGATTGTTGAACGAATATTCCCTGGTTTGAGCAAATATTTATAATCTGAGCAAGTGTTGCTCATGTGATGAATTGTTGAATATTTGATCGTCTAAGCATGTGTTGCTTATCTGATGGATTATTGACAACGTACCAAAAATATTAATTAGAATACTGGTCGTTGAACCGAGCATAATTAATAAAATTAATGACCATGAGGCCGTCGTAAAATTATTAAGGTTGGAATCTGGAATGATGATCCTTGGATTCAGAAACCCTAATTTGATCAATTTATGATCAATTCATGGTTCGTCAGAAGTTTAACCATGGGACGAAGGAGGGAGCGACTACATGGGACCGCGGATCAACCATGTAGTGTCCATATGCTCATGTGAGCAAATACGAAGAACTCCTGAAGAGTTGACGATTCTTTGGTGGAAGAATGATTAAATACTGGCTTAATCATTTATTAAAAAATGCTCGTCTGAGCCTTAGGTGAGAAAACCTAATCAATTATGACGGGGCGAGGGACCAACCATGGAGTCATGAAACCGTCCCTGGGTTGTCACGTGACCACCTGACGATCACTTCATGAAAATCCAAAGTGTTTGGAAGAGTTTTGGACCTAATACGAGCAATTGTGCAAATTAGGTCAAAACTGTGAAAATTGATGGGATCGGCTTCCGTGAGCCAAAGAGCCGATCTTGGTCGGTCAAGATAGAGTTCTTGTGTCCCCAAGGCGTCCGCGTCTCAGTCCTGAGAATTTTGATATTTTTTAGCGTGCAATTGAGCATCCATTCGAGAAAATATGCCAAAATTAGGGTTTCGACGAAACTGAGGAAAACACCATGAGATGATGAAAAATAATTATAAAATAAGGAATGAGGGGGCATGGGACCGGCATGGTCAAGGCATGGTCGTCCGGTCGTGACCACGGTCCCGTGGTGCCTTTTCCTTAATTTTATAATATTTTGATGATTTTATGAAAAATTCATGAATTTTGAGAAATTTGATGAATTTAGGGAGTTTCCATGAATTGAAGGAGTTTTCATGAGTTCATGGAAGCAAAATATTAAAATAATAAAAACACGTGCGTGTGGGACTATGGAGGCATGGTCGGCCGGCTTATGGACCGGTACCACGAGTTTTTTCATAATTTTTTTTAATATTTTTAGGTATTTTTGATGATTTGAGGGAATTTTTCCTAATTTGAGAGAAATACCATAAAATCAAGGAATTTGATGAATTCAAGGAAAAATAGGATAAATAATAATAAAATAATAAAGCAAAGGGCGTGTGGGACCGGTTAGTGGCCCGGTCCCACAAGTTTTCATAATTTTATTTTATTTTATTATTATATGATGATTTGTGCAAAAAATACCATGAAATCAAGGAGTTTTTTCATGAAATTAGAGAAATAATAATAATAAAATAATAAGGAACCGTGGGGTGTGGGGCCGGCTGGGACCAAGGCATGGCCGGTTGGCCAATGGTCACGACCCACACTCCTTTCCTTAATTTTATATTATTTTTTATGGATTTATGGAAGTACCATGAGACCGAGGAGCTTCCTCGAGACGAAGGATATTTGATCAGATGAGAGAATTTTCATCAAATCATGAAAAATAATAAAAATGTATTAAAAATATAAAACTGGCGTGGAACTGACCACGGCACGGTCGGTAGGTCGTGTGTCCGTGTTCCCAGCACCTTGGTCAATATTTTTAATTATTTATTATTTTCTTCCCTATTTTGCATAGGTTCATCGTTTCGTTGTATTTTGAAATACCCGTTCGTTCGGTGACTGTTATTGTATCGTCGTTGAATACACTTTCACCATTTGAATCGGGCTTACTTAGAGGTAGCTCAGACGCCCGATTGTTGATTATTTATTACTAATTGTGGAATCCAGTGGAGAATAAGTCACAAAACTGAGTAATAAGATGTTTATTATTAATTCATAGGATCAGCTGAGGATTCGACTACGAATTCAGAATAATAAAGTGAGCATTACCATTCCATGGGATCGTAGATTCGACCATAGAATCAGAGTAATTAAGATTTATCTATTACCATTTATGAGACCAGTTGTGGATTCGATCATGAAATCGGAGTAATGAGATAATATAGTTATTGCCATTCTATGAGATCAAGCCGTGGATTCGATCATAAAATCAGAATAATTGTTTATTGACATTCCGTGGGACCAGTCGCAGATTCGACCATGGAATAGGTGCAACTGTTATTGCCATTCCATGGGACAAGTCATGGATTCGACCATGGAATATGAACAATTAACTTTGTGGATCTATACTAGCAGAGCAAGATGTCTAGGAGCATTAATTATCCCGATATGAGCTTGTCGGTAAGCCATATCCTTTATATAGTCAGGGTAAACTCGTTGTTTGTTCCTGAAGACGTTATCGCTCTATACTAGCAGAGCAAGCTGTCTAGGAGCCGTCCATCTCGTGATACTATATATAATTAATCACTGAAAGTATTCAGTATTCATGAGATATGTCGTTGTCCAGTCGTGAGACTACATATCTACATGTACTCTGAGAGAAAGTACTCTCCGTTGAGAATTCGATGAGAGACCCATGTCTCGATACTCATGTCTGATTGCTGGATCAGAGATTCGTATAATTATGAGTTTACAATTTTAGCCCTTGTCGAAAATCCACCATCTACATTAAGTCCCCTGCTTACTGAGGAAAGCTGTGTTCCTCAGTCAGCATTAAATGGGGATTTTCCGGCCATAAATAATAATACCAGTAATTGAACTTAGTCGTAAGTTGAGACGTTACCGGATTTAGAGAGCATTAGCAAACCACGACTTGATGAAGGCTTCAATGTCATGATTGGAGTATCGTTTGATGAGCATAAATTGGTGTTGATCCGCTGGTTTGGACGACGAGTCCATGGTCGGTTAGGATTCGCGGGTCGGGCCCAATAAGGAAATCCTTAGAAAATTAGGTTTTGGCAATAAAAAATTGTATAAAAGGAGTTAGTCCCCCCTTTTTTTTATTTCACGACCAGAGCTCCATCACGCCTTCATCTTCATCACGTCCGAGCGTCAGGAGTTTTTTGCCGGAGCTCCGATCGCCGCCGATCGCCGCCGACCAGGTGAGCGATTTTTTTTTTTGATGTTTGCTGTTGTTTACATGAATTTCATGAAGTGATCATGTTGAATCATATACATGTTTATACAATTGGTGTGAGTTTTATGAAAAACCCTCGTTTTTGAAAACGTCTGTTCGTTCGACCGTTAGTTTTGAAAACTAACTATAATCCCTGATTTTTGAGAGATTTTTTTTAAAATATGAATTTAGGTCCAGTGATAAAATTTAGTGTATGAGCGTTCATGTATACCAAGGTTTCATCATAAAAGAAGTGAATTTTCATGAAATCGGAATAATCCTTCGTTTTAAAGACAAATAACAACGACACGAAGGAAAATATGTATGATGAAATTGTGTCCAGTGATAAAATTTTGCTTATGAGCTTTCATGTAAATACAAAACTTTATCATATGTATGAGATGTGAGCTTTCATAATATTTTTGAAATAAACCTTCGTTTTAAAAACAAATAACGACGATACGAAGGAAAAATATATATTTTTTTATATGTATATGCATCCGTGACATATATTGTGTAAAATATGATGGTATATTTTATTTGCATGAATTTTTTTTCATTAGATAAAATCCTTGATAATTTATGTAAGCAATGTTGCATTAATTGCTGTTTTTTGAAAAATCTGAAACGTGGGTTTTGAGGAACCTTCGAAGATAGACAATATATTTATGATGAAATATTTTATTGTTTTAAACTTCATAGGTCAGTTGTGTGAATTTTCATATTATGAAAATTGTGTCCGTGATTTTATGAAAAATCAGTTTCGGAAATTAAATAAAGTTTCGTTCGTTTTTGCAGTTTTCGAAGAGACGAACGATTTTGAGGTGTTAACTCTTACAGCATAACTACTACCATTAGTAGAATTGTAAAGAGGTAAGAGTTCAGAGTTACCTTTTATGCTGATGTTGGTTTGTTTACATAGTAGTAATCTTTGATCTTCCGGTTCCAGAAAATGTCGACCAACAACAACATCAATTACGATTACTGGTATTCCTCTTCTTCCTCTAGCTCTTCTGATGAGGATTCCGATGCTCCTGTAGAGAAATCAAAGGATAGGGTTCCCCATGAAGGGGGGAAGCCTAATGTTCCCTTGGGTGAGCGAAGAGTCTCTTTTGCTGAACTCAAGAAAAGATGAGTTGAAGACAAAAAGGAGGATTCCCGTCAACGTGAGAAAGATCGCACCCGGCGTAAGAGACAGAGGGTTGAGGAGAAGCGTCGATCCTTGGATGGAGTGCCTTCTGATTCTGATGTTGATGCTTCTGAAGAAGAGATCACATGGGAACCATCCGAGCGTTACATTAAGCCTGATCGATATGAAAGAGAGCATCATAGGATGATGAAGAAAATTGAAGCTGAAGCTGCAGCAGAAGATGACTCGGATTCAGATGATGATGATATTATCTTCTGTCCACCGGACTCCACCAATGATGCTGACAGTGACTCTGAAGAAGATGATTCCGAGAAGGATAATGACGATGAATCTGACAATTCGGATGAGTCCGACGAGTAGTTTTACTTCCATCTTCTTTAAACGTTAGAGCATTCCCTTTTAGTCTTCATAGTGGATATCTTTCTTTTGACTGTTTAAATGACTTCACTTCAATTAGACTTTTCTTCCGAATGATGAACATTTTGTTAACGTCGATTTTTTCTAATCCATGACATGGACCAATGTCCATACATCCAAATCCATCATGACTTGTCGATTTTCATGAGAAGTAACATAACACACGGCTGAGAATTCATGACGTGTACAAGGCCGCGTGGCCTATCTTTTGACCCGTGATGTTCAGTCCCCAGTGCGTTATTTTCCTCCGCATCTTCAGTATCGATCTTTGAAGCCCAGGGTTTTAGTGAAACTCGTAACTGAGTTGACTATTCGCGAGTGATGACTATCGCCTGATATATATATCTTCAAGACTCCAAATCTATGATCACGCAAATATTTCTTCCATTCTTGAGTCAGTTTCATCGTGCAGAGAAGTTTTGATCTTACCGCCTTGCCGTCATGTTGAGCAATATCATTTCTTCTCAAGATGATCTTCAGTCGAAGCGTGAAAAAGTAACGTCTATCTCATTAAGTTGTACACTTCTTCTTCTTCTCCTTTCTTGTCTCTGTTCGATCGAGATTGTTGATCACAAGAGAATGATTTGTCGTAGGACTGTAAGAAGAATGCTACTCCTCATAATGAAAGGCCTAAGCGGACTGTTAGAGCTCCTGCCCGGTATGGATCGGCTCGTGCTGAAGCTGGATCGTCTGTAAGTAAACCTATGACTTTTGAGATTGTACTGAGTCCCGGGATTAACACTCCTTCGTTTCATCGTAGGCGGATGTCCGTGTCGTCGTCGATGCTAGACGAAGAAAGAGTCAAAAGTTCGTGACCGTGGTTGAGGTTGAGGAAAGCAGCAACCAGGCATGTGAAGATTCTGCAGGATCCGTGGAGACTGGAGACAGTGTCCATGTTCATGAATACCCAACCACTGGACTCTTATTCGAAGATCCATTGATTAATACCTTCCCAGACAATGAAGTGGTCGATGGATTCGTGATTCCCAAATGTCATGCGCCTCTGTACACCAAGATTTGGAAGAAGTATGGTCACATTTCTACCACAGAAGTGTGGAAAGGTTTTCTTCCAACCCTTTTAACCACGGTAGCGGGGCTATTGCCGATCATCGAGGAAATGAATCAGATGCACTTGCGAGACGTCAAAAACCATGAACCGCACAAACGGGATGAAATGATCTCGAATTGTGAGATATTGTGATTCAATGTAAGCTTGCTCTGTCGCCGTCTTGAGATAATCAAGGTTCATAAGGCGGCAGAGGCTGCTGATGCAATTTCCATGAATGCGGCTTTAATGGATAAGGAGAGGATACTGGCTCTGGAGTCAGCAAGGATTGAGAAAGCGGTGGAAGACTTGAAGGCAAAGACCAAGTTTTTTCAGAAGAAGCTTGACGAGGCTTCTTACAGAGACTATCTGTTGCTGGATGGTTTGCTCTGAGTGAGCATTTGTGGTTGTTGTTTTTTAATAAATCTGAATTTCTAGTTAGGTGAAACAATTTATCATGGTGTGAACGAATTTTTCTCATTCATGAAATGTTTAACGAACAAAGGAGCATTCGCTAAAATTTTTCCTTCCTTTCCTCCATTGATAGCTAAAATTTTGTAGTATCCGCTAGACACTGCTTTGATAATAACATATGGCCCTTCCCATTTAGGAGAGAACTTAGGAGCAGACATGTCTTGTTGAATGTGCTTTGCCGTCTTTAATACCAAATCTCCTACTTGAAATGTACGAGGTCTTACCATTTTGTTGTAGGCTCTGGAGATCTACTGTTTGTAAGCTTCCACATATTTTTCCACCTTGGCTCTCCTTGATTCAAGCATATCCAATTTAGTGATTCTTGATTTGGAGATTTCAGCCTCATCCCATTGTACGCCACTGGATGCTGTAATCCTGGCTGAGGGAATTTTGATTTCTGCTGGAAGTATGGTGTCAGCTCCATAGACGAGGGAATATGGTGAAGTACCGATCGATCTCCTTGGTGCAATTCTGTAAGCCCACAGAGCCATGGGTAATTGCTCATGCCACGATCGAGGATGGTCATGAATTGTCCGACTGATAATCCTGATCAAAGTCTTGTTGGTACTTTCTACTTGACCATTTCCTTGTGGATAGTAAGGCGTAGAGAAGATTTATTTGATACCATATTTATTGAGCAGCTTCTCAACATCTTGATTGGAAAAAGGAGTTCCGTTATCTGTGATGATGTTCTTAGGAACTCCGAATCTGCATATTATGTGCTCTTTGATGAAGGCAGCAATCGTAACTCCAGTGGTGCTTCGAAGAGGAATAGATTCAACCCACTTGGTGAAGTACTCTGTTGCAGTGATGATGTATTCATGTTATTTTGAAGATGCTGGATTGATCTTCCCAATAATATCTAGTCCCCAGCTGTAGAAAGGCCACAGACTATTCACTGAATTGAACGGGAGACAAGGAGTGTGGATGAAATTACCATGGGTTTGGCATTGGTGACACCTCTGAACGTGTGCGGCTGCATCATCTTCCATGGTCGGCCAATAATACTTCTCATGAATTTGAAGAAATAGTTTCCTCTTTCCTTGATGTTCTCCATCATGTACTTCCTTCAGGATTGTAGGGATTTCATGTTCGGCTAAGCACCTCAGTAAATTTCCACCAAAGCTTTTGCGGTATAAGATCCCATCGAGATAGACGAATCTCTTAGCTTTCTGAATGAGTTTGACTGCTTGCTTCTTTTCCAGTGGTAGTTCGTTGTCCCTGAGGTATTTGATGTAAGGCTCCCTCCAGTCCCCAGTGTGGTGGACCGTCAAAACCTCCAAGTGATGAGGAGGTGTTTGGCAGTCAGGACAAGATCCTTGTAAAGCTCTTGACTGAGTCTCCATGGATGGCCAGTAGTATCCCATTCTTTGAAGCTTTATGTAAAGTGTTACCACTAACGTTTGCCCGCAGACTTCTTCATGTATGCGCTTGAGCTGTTCTTCCGCTTCGTCGCTCCCAAGACATCGTGATAGAGATCCATCAGGGTTTCGATAGTATATCCCTCCACGAAGCAATAAGTACTTTTTCAATTCCTTGAGGCTGACTTGGCCTTCTGAAATAAAGATGCTCAATTCATGAATGATGGGTAATCGTTCGTTGGAATGTCTTCGATCTGAGTGAGCCAAGTTGGAGATACTGCACGCCTTTGTACAGTTATCGTTTTATGTGCTCCTTCGAATTGCAGCTTGGAGGCGAGAGTTGCTAGTCAATCAGCATGCCTATTGTTATTCCGTTCAGTATGGACGATCGTTGCGTCAGCAAAATAGTTCAACAGTCGCTGAGCTTCGGTTTTGAATGGAGCAAGTGTGATTTCTTTGAGAGAATACGTTCCATTCATCTGGTTGACCAATAATTTTGAATCTCCCCTTATCTCGAGGTGTGTTGCTCCTTCTTGCTTGGCCAAGGATAATCCTAATAAGAAGGCTTCATATTCCGCTGAGTTGTTGGTGCAGTGGAAATCCAACTTGAACGAATGTGAGAAAACTTCACCAGATGGAGACACCAGCACTATTCCCGCTCCTCCGATGTCACTACTAGGGGTGGCAGATCCATCAAAGTATAGAAGCCATGTTTCTTCCTTGATGACCAAGATGTCTGGGAATTCGCCGGGCACTTCTTCATGTAGTGTTGTTGTGTCTTCCCCTAGAAAAGCAGCGAGCAAGTCTGCGACCGCTTGACCTTTGATGGCTTTAGGTGGCGTGCAAGCTATGTCAAATTCTTACATCTAGAGTAGCCACTTCGCTGGTCTCCCTATCAAGGTTGGCTTTGATAGCAAGAACTTTATGGGATCAACTTTGGAGATGAGTACGACCTTGTTAGATAGTAAGTAATGTCTGAACTTCTGGATTGCATGTACCAATTCCAGGCATGCCCTTTCGGCCTTTGGATATCGGAGTTGAGCGTCTCTCATTGTGCGGCTGAAGTAGTAAATCGGTCGTTCGACGCCTTCGTCGTCTTCCTGAGCGAGGAGTGCGCCGATGACGACGTCACTGGAGGATGTGTAAAGAATCAGAGGTCGTCCCTGTACTGGAGACCTCATGACGTCCGGTGACAATAATATCTGTTGTATTTTATGGAAAGCTTCTTGTTGAACAGCTGTCCAGGTGAAGCTTGCTCCTTTTTTCAGCAGAGGTGTGAACGAAGCAATGAGTTGAGCTAATCCAGGAATGAAGCGTCGAATATAATTTACCTTGCCCATAAAGATATATAGTTCCTTCACGGTTCGTGGAGGAGGCATGGTGGTAATAACTTTTGCCTTGTCTGGGTCTACTTTGATCCCTTCAGCCGTGACCAGGAATCCTAAGAATTTTCCCGAAGAAACTCCGAATGCGCACTTTAAAGGATTCATTTTTAATTTGTATTCTATGCATCTTTCAAACACCTGTCTTAGAACTTCGAGATGAGATACTCGAGTCTTCTATTTTACCACCACATCATCAACATAGTCTTCTACTTGCTTGTGCATCATGTCGTTGAATATGGCAGTCATGGCTCGTTGATAGGTGGCACCAGCATTCTTTAATCCAAAGGGCATCACAGTGTAGTGAAAATTTCCCAATGGGAGTACGGAACGCAGTCTTGTTGGCATCATGTTCATACATCTTGATCTGGTTGTACCCACTATAGCCATCCATGAATGAGAACATACCGTGACCACTGGTTGCATCGACGAGCATGTCAATGTTGGGTAGAGGAACATCATCCTTTGGAAACATTTATTCAAGTTCCTGAAGTCGACACAACATCTGATTTGACCATTTTTCTTCTTAACAGGTACCACATTTGCTAGCCACGTTGGATGAAGAATAGGCTTGATGAACCCTGCTGCCAACAATTTCTGGATTTCGACCTTGATTTGCTCCTCGACTTCGTGTCTAAATTGTCTGGGCGGTTGTTTGACAGCTTTGGAACCAGGGACGATGTGCAGGTGATGGGTGACGAGTTTTTCATCCAGACCCGGCATTTCTTCGTACATCCAGGCGAAGACATCTTGATATTCTTTCAACAATTTTATCAGCTCGGTCCGCTCCTCTGGTGATAGTACTGAACTGATCAGGATTGGCCTTGGATCGTCTTTAGTCCCAATGTTGATTGTTTTAAGATCGTCAGTGGTAGAGTCAGTGCCGTCCTGTAGTTTTCGTGGGGCATCCTGTACTTCTTCTTCAAGTGATAGCTCACTATGACACGATTCTTCATGGTGGGGAGACTTTTCATTGTTCTCCCCGATTAATTGCTAATCTTTCCGTCGGCGATAAATGACTCTCCCTTCTACATCTCGATCGGTCGTGAATTTTGACCCTGGAGTTGAGACTTGACCATTATGGCGTTTAGTCGGTGTAGTAGGTGACTTGATCATTTTAGGAGATGAGGATGACGGATCATTATCAGCCTTATCGATAGTCTTCCAGCTTGGAAGTGGAGTATTGCGAATCCTGCTTGGAGGTTCCGGGACGCCCTTTTGAGATTCAAGGAACACAGTATCATAGACGGGAGCATAAGGAGATGATGAAGCCGGAATGCAAACGATCTTGTTGTCGAGCAGGGCCTTCATGCATTGATGGTATGTTGAAGGAACCACCTTGTTATCATGGAGCCATGGGCGTCCCAGTATTATGTGGTAGTCAGGTTCTTGCTCGATCACATGAAACTTTGCTTTCGATCGAATCGGCCCCACCCTCAAATCTATGTATGCATATCCATATGTATGGCTTTGACTTCCTTCAAATGTCATTAGGATGGGATAGCGAGACGATTTTACCTTGTGGGAATCTGGCCATCCTGAGAGTCTTCATAGTGACAATGTTGGTGAAGCACCGGTGTCAACAAGAGCTCTTCTAAATTCGGTGCCTTTGATGAAACCAGTGACATACAATGCTCGGTTGTGTCCTTCATCCGTCATGCGATCTTCTTCTCCAAAAGAGATGTTGTCGATCGAATGCCAGACTAGGGAGACTTCTTCAACTGATGGTGTTGGTGGCGTTATTTGCACGCTGGATGATATCTGGTTGAGTGCTGAAAATGTCTGTGCGCTGATCCCTGGAGAAGTGCAGGAGTTCACATAGATTTTCATCAAATGTGTGACCTCTTGTTCCACCGGCTTCTCGTATGTGGTGAAGCTGTTGATTTGAGGGTCAGGACGTTCAGTCCCCGGTGTTGAGGCTTCTGGAGCGGAGATACCGCCTAACTCGGATGTTAATTGATGAGAAAGTCGAGGATGTGGTTTATCGTCTCTTCATCAGGTCCATGTTCCTGGTATGGACCTCTAGGATTTGAGCCAATCTGCCAAAGGGGGGATCTCTTCTCATGCCGCCAGGTGTATGAGGAACGTTTGAAATATTGATCTGATTAGTTGAATTAGTCCTAAGACCAACCATCTTGTGAATTGTGAGATTGCAACCGAGAGAATGATCTCCCACTGTGGTCGCCAATCTGTAGATGGGGAAAAACGATTTGCTGGTTTTTAAGGAATTGAGGAGACGACCGTACGGAGGAGACTCCTCGAACCGAGCGAAATGTTAAACCTCACACAGATGCACCGCTGCAAAGGGGTGCTTTAGATTCGAGAGATCAATCTGTAGTACTCCGGCCTAAATCAAGACAATGACCGTTCCAGAGTAAATTCGGTCACAAGAGAGGATGGGTTGATCTGTAGGAGGGAAGCTGAGAAATGTGTGGAATCAATGGTAATCAAAGATTGTGGGTGTGTGAATTCTGAATTGATAAGCTCTGAATGATTGAAATTGCTCAATTGAGAGTAGTTGCTCAATTGATGAGTTGATGATCTCGTGTTGTCGATGAGACGTGAGATATGATACTGATGATGATTCAATCATGATTCAGAGACTTATTTATATTGCTGGAATTTTAGACACCATGATCCATGAAGTGTGACAGTTGATGGAATCAAGGAGTGGGAAGTGGAGATCGTGTTTGAAACCAGTTGCTCAACGTGTGGAGACTTGGTCGATTTTCCACCCACTACCTCGTGAATTCCTTCAACTGATTGCACGACTTGCTCACATTCCATCGTGTGTTTGAACACACGTGCCGTAGACCGCCAGACCAAAACCCTAAGTGATATCCCCCAAGTGACACGATTGACGTCTCGTGGTTTGTTAGTCAATTGATGACTTCGTGGTTTGATGGGACGATGAGTCCATGTAGTTCTGAGTTGAACATGATGTTCTGAAACTCATGAATTGAACATGTCATGAGACAGAGGTATAGTTCTTACGATGAAGTGAGCAAGTATTGCTCATTCGATGGATCGTTGAATATTGATTGTTGAACCAATATTCCTTGGTTTGAGCAAATATTTATCATCTGAGCAAGTGTTGCTCATGTGATGAATTGTTGAATATTTGATCGTCTGAGCATGTGTTGCTCATCTGATGGATTATTGGCAGCGTACCAAAAATATTAATTAGAATACTGGTCGTTGAACCGAGCATAATTAATAAAATTAATGACCATGAGGCCGTCGTAAAATTATTAAGGTTGGAATCTGGAATGATGATCCTTGGATTCAGAAACCCTAATTTGATCAATTGATGATCAATTCATGGTTCAGAAGTTTAACCATGGGACGAAGGAGGGAGCGACTACATGGGACCGTGGATCAACCATGTAGTGTCCATATGCTCACGTGAGCAAATACGAAGAACTCCTGAAGAGTTGACGATTTGTTGGTGGAAGAATGATTAAATGCTGGCTTAATCATTTATTCAAAAATGCTCGTCTGAGCCTTAGGTGAGAAAACCTAATTAATTATGACGGGCGAGGGACCGACCATGGAGTCATGAAACCGGCCCTGGGTTGTCACGTGACCGCCTGACGATCACTTCATGAAAATCCAAAGTGTTTGGAAGAGTTTTGGACCTAATACGAGCAATTGTGCAAATTAGGTCAAAACTGTGAAAATTGATGGGACCGGCTTCCGTGAGCCAAAGAGCCAATCTTGGTCGGTCAAGATAGCGTGCTCGTCCCCAAGGCGTCCGCGTCTCAGTCCTGAGAATTTTGATATTTTTGGCGTGCAATTGAGCATCCATTCGAGAAAATATGCCAAAATTAGGGTTTCGACGAAACTGAGGAAAACACCATGAGATGATGAAAAATAATTATAAAATAAGGAATGAGGAGGCGTGGGACCGCCGTGGTCAAGGCATGGTCGGCCGGTCGTGACCACGGTCCCGTGGTGCCTTTTCCTTAATTTTATAATATTTTGATGATTTTATGAAAAATTCATGAATTTTGAGAAATTTGATGAATTTAGGGAGTTTCCATGAATTGAAGGAGTTTTCATGAGTTCATGGAAGCAAAATATTAAAATAATAAAAACGGGCGTGTGGGACCATGGAGGCATGGCGGCCGGCTATGGACCGGTCCCACGAGTTTTCATAATTTTTTAATATTTTTAGGTATTTTGATGATTTGAGGGAATTTTTCCTAATTTGAGAGAAATACCATAAATCAAGGAATTTGATGAATTCAAGGAAAATAGGATAATAAAATAAAATAATAAAGCAAAGGGCGTGTGGGACCGGCTAGGGCATGGCCGGCCGGCTAGTGGCCCGGTCCCACAAGTTTTCATATTTATTTATTTTATTATTATGATGATTTGTGCAAAAATACCATGAAATCAAGGAGTTTTTTCATGAAATTAGAGAAAATAATAAATAAAATAATAAGGAACCGTGGGGTGTGGGGCCGGTGGGACCAAGGCATGGCCGGTTGGCCAATGGTCACGCCCCACACTCCTTTCCTTAATTTTATATTATTTTTTGGATTTATGGAAGTACCATGAAACCGAGGAGTTTCCTCGAGACGAAGGAGATTTGATAATGAGAGAATTTTCATCAAATCATGGAAAATAATAAAAATGTATTAAAAATATAAAACTGGCGTGGAACTGACCACGGCACGGTCGGTAGGTCGTGTGTCCGTGTTCCCAGCACCTTGGTCAATATTTTTAATTATTTATTATTTTCTTCCCTATTTTGCATAGGTTCATCGTTTCGTTGTATTTTGAAATACTCGTTCCTGCGGTGACTGTTAGTGTATCGTCGTTGAATACACTTTCCCCATTTGAATCGGGCTTACTTAGAGGTAGCTCAGACGCCCGATTGTTGATTATTTATTACTAATTGTGGAATCCAGTGGAGAATAAGTCACAAACTGAGTAATAAGATATTTATTATTAATTCATAGGGTCAGCTGAGGATTCGACTACAAATTCAGAATAATAAAGTGAGCATTACCATTCCATGGGATCGTAGATTCGACCATAGAATCAGAGTAATTAAGATTTATCTATTACCATTTATGAGACCAGTTGTGGATTCGATCATGAAATCAGAGTAATGAAATAATATAGTTATTGTTATTCTATGAGATCAAGCCGTGGATTCGATCATAGAATCAGAACGATTGTTTATTGCCATTCCGTGGGACCAGTCACAGATTCGACCATGCAATAAGAGCAACTGTTATTGCCATTCCATGGGACCAGTCGTGGATTTGACCGGAATAGGAGCAATTGTAATTAGGAATAATTAACTTTGTGGCATTATACTAGAAGAGCAAGCTGTCTAGGAGCATTAATTATCCCGATATGAGCTTGCCGGTAAGTCATATCCTTTATATAGTCAGGGTAAACTCGTTGGTTGTTCCCGGAGACGTTATCGTTCTATACTAGCAGAGCAAGCTGTCTAGGATCCGTCCATCTCGTGATACTATATAGAATTAATCACTGAAAGTATTTAGTATTCATGAGATATGTCGTTGTCCAGTCGTGAGACTACATATCTACATGTACTCTGAGAGAAAGTACTCTCCGTTGAGAATTCGATGAGAGACCCGTGTCTCGATACTCAAGTATGATTCCTGGATCAAAGCTTCGTATAATTATGAGTTTACGATTTTAGCCCTTGTCGAAAATCCACCATCTACAATATCCTTCAAATCAGGGTTTTGCCTTAGTTACAAAGAAATCCATATCACCATTAGATGAAAATCTGGTTTAGATTCAAGCTAATATTTCTCAACCATTAGATCGAAAACTTAGTTCGTCACACACACTTGGGTAGACGTTTACTTGGTTTGTAAAAACCATGCCCAAACGTGTACGTGTATGTTGGTTCAACATAGTAACCCAAAAAGTTAACCATATGAGCAATTCATATTAACCTAGTAGGAGATAGAATAGATAGACTTTTGAGTGATAGATAAGTTCAAGTCTCCACATACCTTTTTGTTGATGAAGTTCCACGGTTCCTTGAGTATATCTTCGTCGTTGTATGATGAATCTCCATGAAGTCCTTGAGCTCAACTACACTTTTCTATCCTAGTCCGAGACTAAGCTATAATAGACTAGAAATCAAGACTCATAGTTTGATCACTAACATTGACAAACATGCTTGATATAGCAACGCATGAGAGGTCGACCGAGCTATGCTCTAAAAATCTCCCCCTTTGTCAATTTTAGTGACAAAACTATTAATACATATGGAATACAAAAAAGATAAACTTTAGTGGCTCCTATTCCATAGTCTAATCTTCAACGTTCCTTAAAATCTCCGTCCTTCAAAGTACTCCAATGATCCCAAAGGTTGTAAGTTTAGCACCACCATTGTTGAAGATCCGTAGCTATAACAATGAGAGAAATCGAGATTCTCGATCATTATTATACAGTGTCATAGTATCATTATGTAACATCAAAGTCCAATTGCATCACGACTTTAACAACAATACTATGGTGATATGTATCACTCCCTCTTAGTCAATACTCCATCTCGATCATGGAAACCACTCCCCCTTACACAATGATCCGAAAACCATATGTATTTGTAGTGTGAACTACATTATTTCTCCCCCCCTTTTGTCAATACAATTGGCAAAGGTAAAAGAACGGGATCATAATGAAATTTCCATAAGAGACATTTCATAGACAAAGAAAAATACATACCAACTTAATTTAGATGCAATCATAAAGCCGAAGCTAAATGCATTCATCAAGGAGTTTCAAGATATAAGATAGCCCCTATAAAATTCCACAACCGCAAACCCCACAAGATATTACCATTAAGCACAAGTTCAAAAGAACTCTCCCCCATTTGATGTCATTCCCGAAAGAACAACAAGAGCGACCTTAATTTTCGAAAGAAAAGAAGGATTTTTTAATTGGACACCAAAAACCATGGAAATGATTTTCTATATCCAAAACTCAATCAAATTAATCACAAGTAAACCCATGATTAATTTAATCGGAATACGCAACTAAATCAAACCACAAAAGTGATCAATTTAATTGATTGTGCTCAACATAAGAAAACTCACGGAGCTAAGACTAAGATAACCACACAGAGATGACTACCTTAATAGTTAAAATACTCAACATAAGGAAAACCTTACAGAATATACGACTACATCAACCAATAGAACATGATTAGTATAGCCGTTCATATACTCAACACAAGAACTTGTGGAGTATATGAAAAACTCAACTAGATTAATTACAAGAGAACCAATAATTAATCTAATTGGAATACACAACCAAACTAATCACGAAGCAATCAATTTAATTGTCAAAAGATTTTGCTCGACAAAAGAAGACTTTCGGAACAAATAACTAAATAACCAATCAAGATGATTAATTTAGTTCAAGAATGCTCATATAGCATCTCATGGAACAACCAACAAGGCCAATATTAATCGACATAGTTGTAAGGTTTTCAACATAAGATACACAATGGAGCCTTCACGGTAAAACATAACAAAATGTATAAATAAAGATCAATACCGTGGATAACATACAAGGATCTATTCTATTTTCCATCACTATTTGCATAACGACATAATAGACTTTATCCTTGTCAAACAAAAGATTCATCCTATTTTCCATCAAATAAATGACTGCATAGGCATAACTTTTGTAATTGTCAAAAGTCCATTCGCTCTTTCATCAATACGAATGTCAATTTATGAACGACTTTACTTTTGACACAATATGGGACCTTCAAGTTCACGGACGCAAACAATACATATCCCATAAAAATATTGCAATACTTCAAAACAGATTAATACTGCAATAATATCATCCTCCAAATATTTTTAGAATTTAAAAACCAATAAAACCTAAAAAAATAAACATAAGAAGATGAAAACAAAAATAGCTATGTGTAGTCACAATCTTCGCTATTCAAGCTCTAGTTATTCTTCCAACTAATTCAAAAAGAAGACATACTAGGCAACAAACTAGAACCAAGATCAGACGAAAAACTAAATGCTGTCTGCAACCAGGGATTGAACAAGAATGAGTTCCTCAGTTGCCTTCCTTAGTTCGCCTTTTAGGTAGTCAAGGTTCCTCGTCGCAATACTGAGTTGTTCTCGAACAACCTTGAAGTCTCCAAGAAGATTTCCTACCAGTTGTGAAAGAAATCTGAACTGGTAGTTTGTCTTCGTTTTCATGATCCAGAGCATGAAAGCACGAGATATCAATAGGACAAAGCTCAACATCATCAACCTTGTTGCTTCCCTCCATTGTGCACCAAAAAGACTTTTAGAAAGTCATTTTGCACTTCTAGAACACATTATATATATAAGGAATTACATCGAACCCTAGGAAACATGCCTTTCGTGAGGGATGGTGCGTGTACTGGAGAAACGGGCCTAAGATAGACCAAAGAATCCCAAAACGTAAAACGAAATAGATGTTGAGGAGCAAACGGAATAAAGTAACATCGAATGCAGTATAATCCTGACAGCTTTCTCAAGATGAAAATCCTGAGAATCATGAGCATCCCTTTTTAAAAGAGATGCAACATGAACATGTCAGGGTGTAATAAGATGAGCATCTTGCTCGTCATTATTTACTTCTTCTTTTTCTTTTTCATTGGTATTTATAAATCTACCTGGTATAGTTGAAGAAGCATTATCAAGAGAATATTTAAAAGTACATGTGTTAACAGCATTCCATGTTTTCTTGATATTCCGTCTTAGGTTGTTTATACAGATCTTCAGATCAGACACCCTATTGTTGACGTGTAGAAAATCTGAGTTGGAAGACTTGAATTCACAGTCCTTTTTGAGAAGATTAGAAGAACTTAACTCGTTTTTCTTCCTCCTGTTCCTTTTTTTTTCCAGACTGATTTACAACACCTGTCACATTTTTGTTGTTTTTCCTTCCACCATTGTAGGCATCCTTCGGTTTAAAACATAATTAGAAAAATCCTTATCACAATATATCCCTTAAGGCCGAACAGAGTTGATTCCAATCTGTGATATAGGTTTAACAACTTCTTTAGACATCCAAGTAACAATGTTGTGAAGTTTTTCATTCCTTATCCGAAGGCGACACCTTCGCTCAGAGTGTCCTTTGTTTGCGCAGTAATAGCAGTTGAAGGACTTAGGTTCAGTAGTTCTCTTTTGAGCAGATTTAAAAGAAGTAGAATTCTTGTTTTTGCAAGCTGACACAGGTTCTTCACATGGAGAAATATTAACAACTTTAACAAACTTAATCTTACCACTGTTAGGAGCGTCTATTCCTTTACATCCCAGACCACGTTTATCATGATGTTCTTTACAAGCTCCCAGCATAGAAGACAGTTTTGTAGATCTAGAACCGAACCTATTTAGATTCTCTTCCAGTGATTTTACCTTATTAAGAGCAGCAGTGAGTTTGGTTTCCAAGGATTTCTCTTTGGTAAAAAGACTGCGTTCTTTGTCATTGAAACATTTCTGTTGAGATTCACATCTTGCTTCAATTTCGACAAGTCTCTCTTTTAACATACAGAGGTTACGAAGAATATTATCACATTCATATTTTTCTGAGCGAACCTCTTCTTCATGATCTTTAACGGTAGATTGTAAGAGTTTGTATCCACCATCATAACCTTTGAAGAGTTTTCTCCACTTTATGTTTTCTTGACAGAGAGGACCCATGTACTTTCTCAAGCAAGCAGTTGACCTTGTTTCTTTCAATTCACGATTGAACAACTTGATGTATTGAGAAACTTCCTCATCAACACTCCTTCTTCTGAATCACTATCATCCGAGAGATCATCCAACTGTTCATCAAGAGATTTTATCCAGTTGAATACGGATTCGTCTGAAAAAGAGCGAAGGAATTTTCCCCAGTGGTTTTAGATCTTTGAAACTTATCTGAGCAACCCTGTACTGATGTTGCGCTGTCAGAGATAGTACTCTTGTCCATAGAGTCAGATTGCTACAAACACAGACTGATGAGGTCTTAAACGTGTTTGCCTTCTCTGATACCAATTGAAAAAGCGGGGGTCTAACAACACCACCCAATATTTCGCTTAGCAATCTGTATGGACTAACTCCGAAATACTTTGCTAGAGAATCAACTAGACAGTCAGACTCAATCTAGATTAAAGTATCTCAAGGAGATAATATCTCTTTCTTGATTTTATTTTTACTCAAGATAAAAAAAATAGCGAATCTTTATCAAATACAAGGAATAACTTGGATGGTACCAAAGACCAATATCCAAGGATCAATCAATATCAATCAACAACCAAAGGTTGGATTTCCAATTGATGATCTTAATGCACAACCTGTATTATTTCAATTATATAAAAAAATATAATGCGGAAAAGAAATAACACAGACACCAGAAGTTTTGTTAACGAGGAAACCGCAAATGCAGAAAAACCCCGGGACCTAGTCCAGATTGAATACACACTGTATTAAGCCGCTACAGACACTAGCCTACTACAAACTAACTTCAGACTGGACTATAGTTTAACCCCAATCAGTCTCCCACTAATTCAAGGTACAGTTGTAATCCTACGCCTCTGATCCCAGCAGGATACTGCGCACTTGATTCCCTTAGATGATCTCACCCACAACTAAGAGTTGCTGCAACCCATAATCGCAGACTTGATAATAAACAAATCTGTCTCACACAGAAAAGTCTATCAAAGGATAAATTTGTCTCCCACAGAAAAACCCTAGATTTTTTTTCCGTCCTAAGATATAAAATCAAGATGAGCAGGAACCAATTGATAATCTGGTCCTATATTCCCGAAGAACATCCTAGATTAATCAATCACCTCTCAACAATCCTTCTTGACTACACAAGCGGTTTGTCAAGGAATCACAAACAGTGAGACGAAGATTTTTGTGACTTCTTTATCTTTCCTATCGGAGAACTCTCACGATCTCAAGCCAATCAATAGATTGTACTCGTACGATAGAAGATGCAAGATCAGACCACACAACTACGATAAGTAGTATCGGTCTGCCTTCACAATCCTAATGAAGTCTTTAAGTCGTTAACCTGGTTTTAGAGAAGAAAACCAAAGCTTAAAGGAGAATCGACTCTAGCGAGTGCACTAGTATCACACATACGTTTGGGGATTAGTTTTGCACAATGCTAGATGTATCCTTTATATAGCCTTCAAATCAGGGTTTTGCCTTAGTTACAAAGCAATCCATATTCACCGTTAAATGAAAATATGATTTAGATTCAAGCTAATATTTCTCAACTGTTAGATTGAAAACTTAGCTTGTCACACACACTTGGGTAGATGTTTACTGGGTTTGTAAAAACCATGCCCAAACGTGTACGTGTATGTCGGTTCAACATAGTAACCCAAAAGGTTAACCATATGAGCAATTCATATTAACCTGGTTCTTCTTCACCATAACTAGTTCAATTGACTCAAATGAACTAGTTAGAGAGTTGTTCAATTGCTATGAGATCTTATGTAACTACACAAGACACAATTGAAACAAAGATGATTCGATTTGATTGAATCGACTCATGAACTTTATATCCACGGTTTGCATAAAGCATTCCTTAGTAATTTAAGTTTCATGTTCAGAGCACATCTTTAGATCATAACCACTTAAGCTCACAAACAAGTTCGCGGACTTAACGCAACCGGTATAGTTTTCCAAACTCAGCAGAAAATCTCGGCAAAGAGACTTCCGCCAGTTCGCGGACTGAGTTCGCTGACTAATCACGCAAATGAGTTTTTGGAAAATCCCAGCAGAAATTCTCGGTAAGAGAACTTCCGTCAGTTCGCGGACTGAGTTCGCAAACTGAGTTCGCAGACTTGGCAAAGACAATTTCTCCGGTTTCTCTCAATCAACAAAGTTCGAAAACTTCGGATTAAGGAATACATGGTTATGTAATCTAAACTCTCATTTCAATCATTGAGACATTCTCAGAGGACGTTATTTAGCTGTTATTCACAGACTGTTTCACGTCAGAGCAATTCTCAAAGTAATTGAAACTTTTCATTACTTTCGTCACTAGGTGAAGATAAACTTGATCAAAGCGAAACGCTTTACCAACACATGATTTCGATAAAAAGATAAGTAGTGAATACTCAGCTCGAAATGTCAAATGTGTATGATCCAGTCTATATAGCATACGACTTTTTGTCTCATAAGAAGTAGGAGATAGAATAGATAGACTTTGAGTGATAGATAAGGTTCAAGTCTCCATATACCTTTTTGTTGATGAAGTTCCATGGTTCCTTGAGTAGATCTTCGTCGTTGTATGATGAATCTCCATGAAGTCCTTGAGCTCAACTACACTTTTCTATCCTAGTCCGAGACTTAGCTATAATAGACTAGAAATCAAGACTCATAGTTTTGATCACTAACATTGACAAACATGCTTGATATAGCAACGCATGCGTGGTCGACCGATCTATGCTCTAACAATCTCCCCCTTTATCAATTTTAGTGACAAAACTATTAATACATATGGAATACAAAAAAGATAAACTTTAGTGGCTCATATTCCATAGTCTAATCTTCAACGTTCCTTGAAATTTTCGTCCTTCCAAGTACTCCAATGATCCCAAAGGTTGTAAGTTTAGAACCACCATTGTTGAAGATCCGTAGCTATAACAATAAGAGAAATCGAGGTTCTCGATCATTATTATAGAGTGTCATAGTATCATTATGTAACATGAAAGTCCAATTGCATCACGACTTTAACAACAATACTACGGTGATATGTATTACTCCCCCTTAGTCAATACTCCATCTTGATCATGGAAACCACTCGCCCTTACACAATGATCCGAAAACCATATGTATTTGTAGTGTGAACTACATTATTTCTCCCCCTTTTTGTCAATAAAATTGGCAAAGGTAAAAGAACGGGATCATAATGAAATTTCCATAAGAGACATTTCATAGATTAAAAGAAAAACACATACCAACTTAATTTAGATGCAATCATAAAGCCGAAGCTAAATGCATTCATCAAGGAGTTTTAAGATACAAGATAACGCATATAAAATTCCACAGCCGCACACCCCGCAAGATATTACCATTAAGCACAAGTTCAAAAGAATTCTCCCCCATTTGATGTCATTCCCGAAAGAACAACAAGAGCGACCTTAATTTTCGAAAGAAAAGAAGGATTTTTTAATTGGACACCAAAAACCATGGAAATGATTTTCTATATCCAAAACTCGATCAAATTAATCACAGGTAAATGATAGGATCCGGAGATACCTATATATAATAACCGCAATCGCACGACGTCTACAATGTAGACAACGACAAGTACGGGTCGTTCCCACGAGGAACGGTGGAAATATTGTAATCACTATCTCTAATCGATTAACCAGCAATGATATTTGGATTTTTAGAATTGTAAAAACAAAGAAAATAAATTAAACCAATTAAACGAATCAAATGGAAAAATCGGTAACCAGGGTTTCATGATATCCACTACTATCTCTATTTAATTACTAAAATGAAACATGATTTCAAATATATGCTTATTGTTCGTTCTATCGACACCACCTATTATATGTATTAGAGTCGCAAATATCACTGGGACACCCTAAGCATGGCACATCAAAAGACTAAACCCAAGCAAGTACCAACAAATTGTGTTAGCGAGAAAGTTATACGAAACTAAATTATTGATTCACAAATTGTATCTGGCTCTTCTAAGTATAACCCATCAAAGGATTCAACCCAAACATGAACTATCAAATAACGAGACCAAAACTATCTGTAAAACTATCCAATTACGCACAAAGGTTATTACTAAACCGATGGAGCAACAACTCATTTTTTCGATA
The DNA here is from genome assembly GCF_003573695.1 of Papaver somniferum. Classification (NCBI taxonomy): domain Eukaryota; kingdom Viridiplantae; phylum Streptophyta; class Magnoliopsida; order Ranunculales; family Papaveraceae; genus Papaver; species Papaver somniferum. Next base: position 168,138,377 of record NC_039364.1, on the reverse strand, counting down.
AATCAAAAACAATATTCGAAAATCAATCTAATCAAATCATAATGGTCTTTGCTCAATATTATTCAAATCAAAATAGCCTAATACCCATGTAGTTTCAAACCATAAAAGCCCTAGTTACAAAGATTTAGTTAGACATGACTTTCTCAAAAGCCATAAACATATGCAGGAGAATCACTAGCATATCAAGATGGAAATGAAAATATAAAATTCGCAAACCCTTGTCTTCCACCTCCTTTCTCTTCTCTGATTTCGGCTCTGTAGCCGCACTCCAAAACCGGCCTCCTCTCCGAAGTTGTTCTCTGTTCGTTTTTATATGTCTGCTGCTGCGAGTTTCCACATAACAAAAAGACCTAGCAACATCTGCCAAGGCCCAGCCCACCAGTAGCTCCAAATTCAGACCCGCTACTGCCGACCACAACATCACCTCGAGCTTGAACTTCGTCTTTGCAGCTCAATCTTTCACTGCACTCAAAACTCGAACCAACACCAGATTCTGACCAATTCACTGCACTCAAAAATCGAGCCAACACCAGATTCTGACCAACTATCTGTGCTGCGAGAGTTTCCATTATATTCCTTGGCCATTCAAATTTCGTCATCCCGGCTCCAGCTTAACCACCTCCAAAAAAAAAACAGCCTCAGATCAATTAACATAGTCTCTCAATCAGACTACTGCATGTCTCTGCCTGTCTAGCTTCAGCTCCTTTGCAGACACAAACGTCAGTACTTGCCATCTAATCTCAGGCCTTAAAACACCTCCAATTCATATCCGACCCTAGCAAACCGTAGCAAACCCCGACTGAGATCACTAACTGCGAAGCATACAGACATCTCCACTTCTTACAGTCTTTCCAACCCAGCTCCCAGCCAAAAAGTTCTCAAGAACAGCTATCATTGCTTCGCTCATAGACGATAGGATCTACGACATCAACCACCACCGCAATCATTTCCTTTTACCGGCAAAATCTCGTCACCGGAAGCAGCAACAACTCGTCGATCCAACATATAACTCACAAGTAGTTTTCCCTTGATTATTAACCCCAATGATCGAATCAATTTCACCCAACTCTCGGAACTTGTTCACTGCCAATTCTAAGTAACAGCCTGTAAGCAGCTTCATCCACTGCATCGACGAGATCAGTCCGTACGAAACCATCCAAAATATCTCTCCCTAACTCCATTGGTCGCAGAAACTACATCGACTAATCTCTGTCCATCTGAGTTTTCTCGACTTGCAGGTAGAGCACAACACCAGCATCAGCTTAGCCTTCTCGTACACTAACCAAACCATGGCAGTTGATTACCAGTTTCACCACCTTAGTTTTCTCGCTTTCGAAAGTATCTCTTCTTGTTTTGTATCCCAGCTGAGAATCACGTCCAAACTAAATGGATGGCAACAGCCCCGTAACAAGCTAGCCAACATATCCATCTCAAAACCCATCCAACCACCGTTAGCCCACTGGCTTAATTAGCATTCGACACTCATCTCAGTCACATCCAACTCTCCATTGCTTGACTTGCCAACCACCGGCTTTAACATTGTTGTTGCAGTAACCAACATCTCATATCTGCACCTGTGTTGTCTCATGAGTCACCCAGAACACCACCTTATTTCCGTTCCACCAAGAGTACTGATAAGAGTATAAGAAGCATCTCGAGACTCTCTTCTGTTTTATAAGAAATGAGATGTGGAGAACACTTATGGACACGTCCCTCTCCCCCTTAGCCGATTAGTGGGATTCACATGCTTCAATAAACAAAGCAATCCTCTGTTTTCATTTGTATTATTTGTACTACTCCCTGGCAGTGAATGTGAAATGTAGCCATGCAGGTGGTCGAATATTAATTTCCACTGTCTTTGGTGCCGTGAGCAGAAGCATCAGAGCCTTTTAGTCGCAAACACCATATTAGCTTCATTTAGCAATTTATTTTTTGGATGATCCGAATTGTTTGTACTTTCTACAAAAGTATTAAAATAGTGTCATTAGCCAAAATATCGAGTTTTAATTAATATAAATATGGGTATAAAATGTAGCACATACGTGTTTATCAGTAAACCCATGATTAATTTAATCGGAATACACAACTAAATCAAACCACAAAAGTGATCAATTTAATTGATTGTGCTCAACATAAGAAAACTCACGGAGCTACGACTAAGATAACCAGACGGAGATGACTACCTTAATCGTTCAAATACTGAACATAAGGAAAACCTTACGGAATATACGACTACATCAACCAATAGAACATGATTAGTATAGCCGTTCATATACTCAACACAAGAACTTGTGGAATATATGAAAAACTCAACTAGATTAATTACAAGAGAACCTATAATTAATCTAATTGGAATACACAACCAAACTAATCACCGAAGCAATCAATTTAATTGTCAAAAGATTTTGCTTGATAAAAGAAGACTTTCGGAAAAAATAACTAAATAACCAATCAAGATGATTAATTTAGTTCAAGAGTGCTCATATAGCATCTCATGGAACAACCAACAAGGCCAATATTAATCGACATAGTTGTAAGCTGCTCAACATAAGATACACAATGGAGCCTTCACGGTAAAACATCACAAAATGGATCAATGAAGATCAATACCGTGGATAACATACAAGGATTTATTCTATTTTCCATCACTATTTGCATAACGACATAATATACTTTATCCTTGTCAAACAAAAGATTTCATCATATTTTCCATCAAATAAATGACTGCATAGGCATAACTTTTGTAATTGTCAAAAGTCCATTCGTCCTTTCATCAATACGAATGTCAATTTATGAACGACTTTACTTTTGACACAATATGGGACCTTCAAGTTCACGGACGCAAACAATACATATCCCATAAAAATATTGCAATACTTCAAAACAGATTAATACTGCAATAATATCATCCTCCAAATATTTTTAGAATTTAAAAACCAATAAACCTAAAAAAATAAACATAAGAAGATGAAAACAAAAATAGCTATGTGTAGTCACAATCTTCGCTATTCAAGCTTTAGTTATTCTTCCGACTAATTCAAAAAGAAGACATACTAGGCAACAAACTAGAACCAAGATCAGACGAAAAACTAAATCCTGTCTGCAACCAGGGATTGAAAAAGAATGAGTTCCTCAGTTGCCTTCCTTAGTTCGCCTTTTAGGTAGTCAAGGTTCCTCGTTGCAATACTGAGTTGTTCTCGAACGACCTTGAAGTCTCCAAGAAGATTTCCAACCAGTTGTGAAAGAAATCTGAACTGGTAGTTTGTCTTCGTTTTCATGATCCAGAGCATGAAAGCACGAGATATCAATAAGACAAAGCTCAACATCATCAACCTTGTTGCTTCCCTCCATTGTGCACCAAAAAGACTTTTAAAAAATCTTTTTGCACTTCTGTAACACATTATATATATAAGGAATTCCATCAAACCCTAGGAAACATGTCGTTCGTGAGGGTTGGTGCGTGTACTGTAGAAACGGGCCTAAGATAGACCAAAGAAGCCGAAAACGTAAAACGAAATAGATGTTGAGGAGCAAACAGAATAAAGTAACATCGAATGCAGTACAATCCTGACAGCTTTCTCAAGATGAAAATCCTGAGAATCATGAGCATCCCTTTATAAAAGAGATGCAACATGAACATGTCAGGGTGTAATAAGATGAGAATCTTGCTCATCATTATTTACTTCTTCTTTTTATTTTTCATTGGTATTTATCAAGCTACCTGGTATAGTTGAAGAAGCATTATCAAGAGAAGATTTAGAAGTACCTGTGTCAACAGCATTCCATGTTTTCTTGATATTCCATCTTAGGTTGTTTATACAGATCTTCAGATCAGACACCCTATTGTTGACGTGTAGAAAATCTGAGTTGGAAGACTTGAATTCACAGTCCTTTTTGAGAAGATTAGAAGAACTTAACTCGTTTTTCTTCCTCCTGTTCTTTTTTTTTTCCAGACTGATTTACAACACCTGTCACATTTTTGCTGTTTTTCCTTCCACCATTGTAGGCACCCTTCGGTTTGAAAACATAATTAGAAAAATCCTTATCACAATATATCCCTTAAGGCCGAGCAGAGTTGATTCCAATCTGTGATATAGGTTTAACAACTTCTTTATACATCCAAGTAACAATGTTGTGAAGTTTTTCATTCCTTATCCGGAGGCGACACCTTCGCTCAGAGTGTCCTTTGTTTCCGCAGTAATAGCAGTTGAAGGACTTACGTTCAGTAGTTCTCTTTTGAGCAGATTTAGAAGAAGTAGAATCCTTTTTTTTTTCAAGCCGACACAGGTTCTTCACATGGATAAATATTAACAACTTTAACAAACTTAATCTTACACTGTTAGGAGCGTCTATTCCTTTATATCCCAGACCACGTTTATCATGATGTTCTTTACAGGCTCCCAGCATAGAAGACAGTTTTGTAGAGATAGAACTGAACCTATTTAGATTCTCTTCCAGTGATTTTACCTTATTAAGAGCAGCAGTGAGTTTGGTTTCCAAGGATTTCTCTTTGGTAAGAAGACGGCGTTCTTTGTCATTGAAACATTTCTGTTGAGATTCACATCTTCCTTCAGTTTTGACAAGTCTCTCTTTTAACATACAGAGGTTACGAAGAAGATTATCACATTCAGATTTTTTTGAGCGAACCTCTTGTTCATGATCTTTAACGGTAGATTATAACAGTTTATATCCACCATCATAACCTTTGAAGAGTTTTATCAACTTTCTGTTTTATTGACAGAAAAGACCCATGTACTTTCTCAAGCAAGAAGTTGTCCTTGTTTCTTTCAATTCACGATTAAACAACTTGATGTATTGAGAAACTTCCTCATCAAGACTCTGTCCTTCTTCTGAATCACTATCATCCGAGAGATCATCCAACTGTTCATCAATATATTTTCTCCAGTTGAATGTGGATTCGGCTGAAGGAGACGTGAAGGAGCTTTCCCCAGTGGTTTCTGATCTTTGAAACTTATCTGAGCAACCCTGTACTGATGTTGCATTGTCAGAGATAGTAGTCTTGTCCATAGAGTTAGATTGCTACAAACACAGACTGATGAGGTCTTAAACGTGTTTGCCTGCTCTGATACCAATTGAAAAACCGGGGGTCTAACAACCCACCCAATATTTCGCTTAGCAATCTGTATGGACTAACTCTGAAATACTTTGCTAGAGAATCAACTAGACAGTCAGACTCAATCTAGGTTAGATTATCTCAAGGAAATAATATCTCTCTCTTGATTTGATTTTTACTAAAGCTAAAAACAATAGCGAGTTTTTGTCAAATACAAGGAATAACTTGGACGGTACCAAAGACCAATATCCAAGGATCAATAATATCAATCAACAACCAAAGGTTGGATTTTCAATTGATGATCTTAACGCACAACCTGTATTATTTCAATTATATAAAAAAAAATATAATTCGGAAAAGAAATAATACAGACACCAGAAGTTTTGTTAACGAGGAAACCGCAAATGCAGAAAAACTCCGGGACATAGTCCAGATTGAATACACACTGTATTAAGCCGCTATAGACACTAGCCTACTACAAGCTAACTTCGAAATGGACTATAGTTGAACCCCAATCAGTCTCCCACTAATTCAAGGTACAGTTGTACTCCTACGCCTCTAATCCCAGCAGGATACTGAGCACTTGATTCCCATAGATGATATCACCAACAACTAAGAGTTGCTGCAACCCAAAATCGCAGACTTGATAATAAACAAATCTGTCTCACACAGAAAAGTCTATCAAAGGATAAATCTGTCTCCCACAGAAAAACCCTAGGTTTTTGTTCCGTCTTAAGATATAAAAATCAAGGTGAACAGGAACCAATGGATAATCTGGTCTTATATTTCCAAAGAACAACCTAGATTAATCAATCACCTCTCAACAATACTTCTTGACTACTCAAGCGGTTTGTCGAGGAATCACAAACAGTAAGACGAAGATTTTTGTGACTTCTTTATCTTGCCTATCGGAGAACTCTCACAATCACAAGCCAATCAATAGATTGTACTCGTACGATAGAAGATGCAAGATTAGATTACACAACTACAATAAAAGTAGTATCGGTCTGGCTTCACAATCCCAATGAAGTCTTTAAGTCGTTAACCTGGTTTTAGAGAAGGAAACCAAAGCTTAAAGGAGAATCGACTCTAGCGAGCGCACTAGTATCACACAAACGTTTGGGGATTAGTTTTGCACAATGCTATCCTTTATATAGCCTTTACATCATGGTTTTGCCTTAGTTACAAAGCAATCCATATTCACCGTTAGATGAAAACCTGATTTAGGTTCAAGCTAATATTTCTCAACCATTAGATCAAAAACTTAGCTTGTCACACACACTTGGGTAGACGTTTACTGGGTTTGTGAAAACCATGCCCAAACGTGTACGTATATGTTGTTTTAACATAGTAGCCCAAAAGTTTAACCATATGAGCAATTCATATTAACTTAGTTCTTCTTCACCATAACTAGTGCAATTGACTCAAATGAACTAGTTAGAGAGTTGTTCAATTTGTATGAGATCTTATGTAACTACACAAGATACAATTGAAACAAAGATGATTTGATTCGATTGAATCATATCATGAACTTTATAGCCATGGTTTGCATAAAGCATTCCTTAGTAATTTAAGTTTCATGTTCAGAGCACATCTTTATATCATAACCACTTAAGCACACAAACAAGTTCGCGGACTTAAGGAAACCGGCAGAGTTTTCCAATCTCAGAAGAAAATCTTGGCAAAGATACTTCCGCCAGTTCGCGGACTGAGTTCGCGGACTAAACACGCAAACGAGTTTTTGGAAAATTCCAGCAGAAATTCTAGGTATGAGAACTTCCGTCAGTTCGCGGACTGAGTTCGCGGACTTGGCAAAGCCAATTCCTCCGATTTCTCTCAATCAACAAAGTTCGAAAACTTCGGATTAAGGAATACATGATTATGTAATCTAAACTCTCATTCCAATCATTGAGACATTCTCAGAGGACGTTATATAGCCGTTATTCACAGACCGTTTCACGTCAGAGCAATTCTCAAAGTAATTGAAACTTTTCATGACCTTCGTCACTAGGTGAAGATAAACTTGATCAAAGCGAAACTCTTTACCAACACAAGATTTCGAGAAAAAGATAAGTAGTGAATACTCAGCTAGAAATGTCAAATGTGTATGATCCAGTCTATATAGCATACAACTTTTTGTCTCATAAGAAGTAGGAGATAGACTAGAAAGACTTTTGAGTGATAGATAAGTTCAAGTCTCCACATACCTTTTTGTTGATGAAGTTCCACGGTTCCTTGAGTAGATCTTCGTCGTTGTATGATGAATCTCCATGAAGTCCTTGAGCTCAACTACACTTTTCTATCCTAGTCCGAGACTTATCTATAATAGACTAGAAATCAAGACTCATAGTTTTGATCACTAACATTGACAAACATGCTTGATATAGCAACGCATGCGAGGTCGACCGAGCTATGCTCTAACAATCTCCCCCTTTGTCAATTTTAGTGACAAAACTATTAATACATATGGAATACAAAAAAAGATAAACTTTAGTGGCTCCTATTCCATAGTTTAATCTTCAACGTTCCTTGAAATCTTCGTCCTTCCAAGTACTCCAATGATCCCAAAGGTTATAAGTTTAGCACCACCATTGTTGAAGATCCGTAGCTATAACAATGAAAGAAATCGAGATTCCCGATCATTATTATAGAGTGTCATAGTATCGTTATGTAACATCAAAGTCCAATTGCATCATGACTTTAACAACAATACTATGGTGATATGTATCACTCCCTCTTAGTCAATACTCCATCTCGATCATGGAAACCACTCCTCCATACACAATTATCCGAAAACCATATGTATTTGTAGTGTGAACTACATTATTTCTCCCCGTTTTTGTCAATAAAATTGGCAAAGGTAAAAGAACGGGATCATACTGAAATTTCCATAAGAGACATTTCATAGACTAAAGGAAAAATACATACCAACTTAATTTAGATGCAATCATAAAGCCGAAGCTAAATGCATTCATCAAGGAGTTTTAAGATACAAGATAACTCCTATAAAATTCCACAGCCGCACACCCCGCAAGATATTACCATTAAGCACAAGTTCAAAAGAACTCTCCCCCATTTGATGTCATTCCCAAAAGAACAACAAGAGCGACCTTAATTTTCGAAAGAAAAGAAGGATTTTTTAATTGGACACCAAAAACCATGGAAATGATTTTCTATATCCAAAACTCAATCAAATTAATCACAAGTAAACCCATGATTAATTTAATCGGAATACGCAACTAAATAAGACCACAAAAGTGATCAATTTAATTGATTGTGCTCAACATAAGAAAACTCATGGAGCTACGACTAAGATAACTACACAGAGATGGCTACCTTAATCGTTCAAATACTCAACATAAGGAAAACCTTACGGAATATACGACTACATCAACCAATAGAACATGATTAGTATAGCCGTTCATATACTCAACACAATAACTTGTGGAATATATGAAAAACTCAACTAGATTAATTACAAGAGAACCTATAATTAATCTAATTGGAATACACAACCAAACTAATCACCGAAGCAATCAATTTAATTGTCAAAAGATTTTGCTTGATAAAAGAAGACTTTCGGAGCAAATAACTAAATAACCAATCAAGAAGATTAATTTAGTTCAAGAGTGCTCATATAGCATCTCATGGAACAACCAACAAGGCCAATATTAATCGACATAGTTGTAAGCTACTCAACATAAGATACACAATGGAGCCTTCACGGTAAAACATCACAAAATGGATCAATGAAGATCAATACCGTGGATACCATACAAGGATCTATTCTATTTTCCATCACTATTTGCATAACGACATAATATACTTTATCCTTGTCAAACAAAAGATTTCATCCTATTTTCCATCAAATAAATGACTGCGTAGGCATAACTTTTGTAATTGTCAAAAGTCCATTCGTTCTTTCATCAATACGAATGTCAATTTATGAACGACTTTACTTTTGACACAATATGGGACCTTCAAGTTCACGGACGCAAACAATACATATCCCATAAAAATATTGCAATACTTCAAAATAGATTAATACTGCAATAATATCATCCTCCAAATATTTTTAGAATTTAAAAACCAATAAACCTAAAAAATAAACATAAGTAGATGAAAACAAAAATATCTATGTGTAGTCACAATCTTCGCTATTTAATCTCTATTTATTCTTCCAACTAATTCAAAAAGAAGACATACTAGGCAACAAAGTAGAACCAAGATCAGACGAAAAACTAAATCATGTCTGCAACCAGGGATTGAACAAGAATGAGTTCCTCAGTTGCCTTCCTTAGTTTGCATTTTAGGTAGTCAAGGTTCCTCGTTGCAATACTAAGTTGTTCTCGAATGAAATTGAAGTATCCAAGAATATTTCCTACCAGTTTTTGAAGAAATCTGAACTGGTATAGTTTGTCTTCGTTTTCATGATCCAGAGCATGAAAGCACGAGATATCAATAGGACAAAACTCAACATCATCAACCTTGTTGCTTCCCTCCATTGTGCACCAAAAAGACTTTTAGAAAATCTTTTTGCACTTCTAGAACACATTATATATATAAGGAATTCCATCAAACCCTAGGAAACATGTCGTTCGTGAGGGTTGATGCGTGTACTGTAGGCCTAAGATAGACCAAATAATCCCAAAATGTAAAACGAAATAGATGTTGAGGAGCAAACAGAATAAAGTAACATCAAATGCAGTACAATCCTGACAGCTTTCTCAAGATGAAAATCCTGAGAATCATGAGCATCCCTTTTTAATTAAACATAATTAAAAGAGATGCAACACGAACTTGTCAGGGTGTAATAAGATGAGAATCTTGCTCATCATTATTTACTTCTTCTTTTTCTTATTCATTGGTATTTATCAAGCTACCTAGTATAGTTGAACAAGCATTATCAAGAGAAGATTTAGAAGTACCTGTGTTAACAACATTCCATGTTTTGTTGATATTTCGTCTTAGGTTGTTTATACAGATCTTCAGATCATACACCCTATTGTTGACGTGTAGAAAATCTGAGTTGGAAGACTTGAATTCACAGTCCTTTTTGAGATAATTAGAAGAACTTAACTCGTTTTTCTTCCTCCTGTTCCTTTTTCTTTTTCCAGACTGATTTACAGCACCTGTCACATTTTTGTTGTTTTTCCTTCCACCATTGTAGGCATCCTTCGGTTTGAAAACATAATTAGGAAAAGCATTATCACAGTATATCCCTTGAGTCCGAGCAGAGTTGATTCCAATCTGTGATATAGGTTTAACAACTTTTTTAGACATCCAAGTAAGAATGTTGTGAATTTTTTCATTCCTTATCCGAAGGAGACACCTTCGCTCAGAGTGTCCTTTGTTTCCGCAGTAATAGCAGTTGAAGGACTTACGTTCAGTAGTTCTCTTTTGAGCAGATTCAGAAGAAGTGGAATCCTTATTTTTACAAGCTGACACAGGTTCTTCACATGGAGAAATATTAACAGCTTTACCAAACTTAATCTTACCACTGTTAGGAGCGTCTATTCCTCTATATCCCAGACCACGTTTATCATGATGTTCTTTACAGGCTCCCAGCATAGAAGACAGTTTTGTAGATCTAGAACTGAACCTATTTAGATTCTCTTCAAGTGATTTTACCTTATTATGAGCAGCAGCGAGTTTGGTTTCCAAGGATTTCTCTTTGGTAAGAAGACTGCGTTCTTTATCATTGAAACATTTTTTGTTGAGATTCACATCTTGCTTCAGTTTCGACAAGTCTCTTTTTTAACATACATAGGTTACGAAGAAGATTATCACATTCATATTTTTTTGAACGAACCACTTCTTCATGATCATTAACGGTAGATTGTAACAGTTTGTATCCACCATCATAACCTTTGAAGAGTTTTCTCAACTTTCTTTTTTCTTGACAGAAAGGACCCATGTACTTTCTCAAGCAAGCAGTTGTCCTTGTTTCTATCAATTCACGATTAAACAACTTGATGTATTGAGAAACTTCCTCATCAAGACTCTGTCCTTCTTCTGAATCACTATCATCCGAGAGATCATCCAACTGTTCATCAAGAGATTTTCTCCAATTGAATGCGGATTCGGCTGAAGGAGACATGAAGGAGTTTTCCCCAGTGGTTTCAGATGTTTGAAACTTATCTGAGCAACCCTGTACAGATGTTGCGTTGTCAGAGATAGTACGCTTGTCCATAGAGTCATATTGCTACAAACACAGACTGATGAGGTCTTAAACGTGTTTGCCTGCTCTGATACCAATTGAAAAGGCGGGGGTCTAACAACACTACCCAATATTTCGCTTAGCAATATGTATGGACTAACTCCGAAATACTTTGCTAGAGAATCAACTAGACAGTCAGACTCAATCTAGATTAAAGTATCTCAAGGAGATAATATCTCTCTCTTGATTTGATTTTTACTCAAGCTAAAAACAATAGAGAGTCTTTATCAAATACAAGGAATAACTTGGACGGTACCAAAGACCAATATCCAAGGATCAATCAATATCAATCAACAACCAAAGGTTAGATTTCCAATTCATGATCTTAACGCACAACATGTATTATTTCTATTATATAAAAAAAATATAATGCGGAAAAGAAATAACACAGACACCAGAAATTTTGTTAACGAGGAAACCGCAAATGCAGAAAAACCCCGGGACCTAGTCCAGATTGAATACACACTGTATTAAGCCGCTACAGCCACTAGCCTACTAAAATCTAACTTCGTACTGGATAATAGTTGAAATCCAATCAGTCATCGCTAATTCAAGGTACAATTATACCCTTACGCCTCTGATCCCAGCAGAATACTACGCACTTGATTCCCTTAGCTGATCTCACCCACAACTAAGAGTTGTTGCAACCCAAAATCGCAGACTTGATAATAAACAAATCTGTCTCATACAGAAAAGTTTATCAAAGGATAAATCTGTCTCCCACAGAAAAACCTTAGGTTTTTGTTCCGTCTTAAGATATAAAATCAAGGTGAACAGGAACCAATTGATAATCTGGTCTTATATTCCCGAAGAACAGCCTAGATTAATCAATCACCTCTCAACAATCCTTCTTGACTACACAAGCGGTTTGTCGAGGAATCACAAACAGTGAGACGAAGATTTTTGTGACTTCTTTATCTTGCCTATAGGAGAACTCTCACGATCTCAAGACAATCAATAGTTTGTACTCGTACGATAGAATATGCAAGATCAAATCACACAACTACGATTAAAGTAGTATCGGTTTGGCTTCACAATCCCAATGAAGTCTTTAAGTCGCTAACCTGGTTTTAGAGAAGAAAACCAAAGGTTAAAGGAAAATTGACTCTAGCAAGCGCACTAGTATCACACAGACGTGTGGGGATTAGTTTTACACAATGCTAGATGTCTCCTTTATATAGCCTTCAAATCAGGGTCTTTCCTTAGTTACAAAGCAATCCATATTCATCGTCAGATGAAAACCTGATTTAGATTCAAGCTAATATTTCTCAACTGTTAGATCGAAAACTTAGCTTGTCACACACACTTGGGTAGACGTTTACTGGGTTTGTGAAAACCATGCCCAAACGTGTACGTGTATGTTGGTTCAACATAGTAACCCAAAAGGTTAACCATATGAGAAATTCATATTAACCTAGTTCTTCTTCACCATAACTAGTTCAATTCACTCAAATGAACTAGTTAGAGAGTTTTTCAATTGCTATGATATCTTATGTAACTACACAAGACACAATTAAAACAAAGATTATTCGATTCGATTGAATCGGCTCATGAACTTTATAGCCACGGTTTGCATAAAGCATTCCTTAGTAATTTAAGTTTCATGTTCAGAGCACATCTTTAGATCATAACCACTTAAGCTCACAAACAAGTTCGCGGACTTAAGGCAACCGACATAGTTTTCCAAACTCAGCAGAAAATCTCGGCAAAGAGACTTCTACCAGTTCGCAGACTAGGTTCGTGTACTGAGTTCGCGGACTAAACACGCAAACGAGTTTTTGGAAAATCCCAGCAAAAATTCTCGGTAAGAGAACTTCCGTCAGTTCGCGGACTGGGTTCGCAAACTAAGTTCGCGGACTTGGCCAAGACAATTCCTCCGGTTTCTCTCAATCAACAAAGTTTGAAAACTTCAGATTAAGGAATACATGGTTACGTAATCTAAACTCTCATTCCAATCATTGAGACATTCTCAGAGGACGTTATATAGCCGTTATTCACAGACCGTTTCACGTCAGAGCAATTCTCAAAGTAATTGAAACTTTTCATGACTTTCATCACTAGGTGAAGATAAACTTGATCAAAGCGAAACGCTTTACCAACACACGATTTCGAGAAAAAGATAAGTGGTGAATACTCAGTTCGAAATGTCAAATGTGTATGATCCAGTCTATATAGCATACGACTTTTTGTCTCATAAGAAGTAGGAGATAAAATAGATAGACTTTTGAGTGATAGATAAGTTCAAGTCTCCACATACCTTTTTGTTGATGAAGTTCCACGGTTCCTTGAGTTGATATTCGTCGTTGTATGATGAATCGCCATGAAGTCCTTGAGTTCAACTACACTTTTCTATCTTAGTCCGAGACTTAGCTATAATAGACTAGAAATCAAGACTCATAGTTTTGATCACTAACATTGACAAACATGCTTGATATAGCAACGCATGCGAGGTCGACCGAGCTATGCTCTGACAAAGCACAAGTTCAATTAAGAACTCTCCCCCATAAAATGTTATTCCCGAAAAAACAACAAGAGCGATCTTAATTTCGAAAGAAAAGAAGGATTTCTTTGGACATAACAAATCACATACAAGTATGAATTTGAATCCAAAAATATTCAATTAAACTAACCACAAGAGAACCCATGATTAATTTAATCGACAAATGCTCAACATAAGTGAACTTATGGAGACTTAAAAACATATAATTAGATTAATCACAAGAGAACCCATAATTAATCTAATAGAAATACACAACCAAACTAATCACAAAAGTAATCAATTTAATTGGTCATGCTCGACATAAGAAAACTTACGGAGCAACAACTAAATAACCAAACAAGATGATTAATTTAGTTGAATATGCTCGACATAAAGTACCTCACGGAACAACAACATAGCTAATCATAAAAATAATCAACTTGGTCATTCAATGCTCAACATAAGACACTTTACGGATCCTCACAGTAATACATAAAATATGGATCAGAGAAGATCAATACTGCGGAATACACAAGGATTCATTCTATTTTCCATCACTATTTGCATAACGACATTCAATAGACATAATCCTTCCAAACAAAAGATTTTAACCTATCTTCCATCAATAATTGACATAATAGGCTTAACTTTTGTATTTGTCAAAAGTCTATTCATTCTTTTATCTACACATGCATATCGACATACGAAAGACTTTACTTTTGACAAGGTATGGGACAATCACAGTTCACGGACGTAAACACACATATCCCGTAACAAATTTCCAATATATAAAACCATAAAGATTAATACTGCAAAAATCATCTTCCAAACAAGTTTAGAATTTAAACCAATAAATCTAAAAACATGAAGATGAAAACGTTGGACATAGCTGTGTAATCATAATAATGGCTATTCCAAATTCTAGTTATTCTTCTAAAAAAAACAAGAAAATAGAAGATTTACTAGGAAAATAAAGGATAAAATCAAAGTTCGTTGAGAACCTCATATCTTTCAATGAATCCATCAAAGAAGGTATCACTGATTTCCTTTATTCTCTTGACTGTAGACACACCATGTTCATGAGTTAGAACACTAACTTTGCGATCAACAACCCAAGCAAGTTGTCTAGCCTTGGTGCAGTCCATGATGAGCTTCTTTTGATTCCGTATCATAATATTCTAATTAGCAAGGATTCTGGCCTGACCATCTAGGAGTTGGTTTATTTTCAATTGAAGATTAGCAAACTCGACCTTTGAATCGCTCTGAACACGAATCAAATCCTTGACAGAATCATCAATCCAGGAGTTGTGATCCTTTCTTTAAAGCATCTTCTTTAGAACCAGCTCTTGAATTGACTCACATCCTCGAGCGTCTTCCTCCATATCAAGATGCACAATCTCTTGAGATTTTGCAGAGTTCTCCATATAATTTTTATTAGGGATGGAGAGACACAATATAGAGTAATATATATATATATATATATATATGTGTGTATGTAAACAGGAGAAGGAAACTCTTGTTTTTGGAAATCCTAAGAACTTTCAAGAGGAGGACGCGGACGTTTGAACTGTTAGCACAAAAACTACCACAAAAACCAAACTGAAATAATATACAACATACTTGAGCATTTCTCAATAAATTTCCTTGCACCTCTCAAGTTAGAAACAAGGAAAAGAATACCTGGAGTCAGGTGATAGAGTGGAAATTAATCCCATTGTGATCATCGAGAAAGGAGTTATATATGTCGTCTGACAGTTTGATCTTCTTGTTCTTCACCTTTCTTCGGTTGTCTTTGATCCTAGAAGAGTAATACATGGTGTGTTTATCATATCCGTCATAAGGCTTTCTCTGAGGAATAAATCTAGGACCTTTTGCAACTGGTTCAAGAGGATCGGAATGGATAGGGATCCATTTTCTAGACTTAGATTTACCATAAACAGTCTTACAAACACATGAAATTCTTTTATCGGCAGCACAAGAATTTATACCACTAGAAAGCATTTGAACCTTGTGATGATTTCTAGGAAAGAGATCATATTTATAAGGCTTCTGGTTTTCTGTTGGCATGCCATTCACTGCAGTAGTCAACTGACTATTTGTTCCATTGGCAGTGGAAAGAAGCAAATTATGAAGTTTAGAAATTTGTTTCCTCCTGGAAAAACAATGGATAGCATAGTGATTCTTTTTCCCACAGAATGTACAGGTTCGTGGAGAAGCAATAAATGACACATGTTTTAACTTCATAGCCATATGAGAAGATTGCAAGTTATATAAACCTTTCTTGACACAACCTTCTTCTGGAATATCCTTCATGTACTGTACACCATGAGAATTAGTTTGTACAGAGGAATTTCTCTTTAAGACAGAGTTTTCCTTTTCCAAGGATCTTCACTGTTCACTGGCTAGAGTAAGGGATGCTTCCAGTTTCTCTTTTTCGACAAGAAGACTGTAAAGCTATGATGAATGCGTCTCGATCAAACGTTTCTCTCTAATTGAGTCTTTCTTAACAATATCCTCAAGAACACTAATCTTTTCACGCTGTAGAGTAGTCTCTTGGAGAAGTTTATCAATATTCTTAAAGAAGGACTAAATGATGCTATAGAGTTCATGTTCTCGATCAAGAGACTTTTCAAATTCATCAATAAGTTGATCATGGTCCTGAAAATCAATAATCTCAGCGAAGGTTTTTGAGATTCTGGTGAGCTTCATCTTAGATTTTGCCATAGTGCCCAATGTCTCATCAGAGAGAGATATGTCATCACGAGATGAACCAATCTTCTTACCTTGGGATTCGGAAGAATCAACTAAGGAGTAATCCTTTGAGGTATTCCCAAGACATTTAGCATAGTTAAAAGATTTAGAACACATCTTGGTATGCGTATATGTCAGAGATTCTGTCCTCAGACTCATATTTCCACAAACACAGACTTGTAAGGTCTTTTAAACGTGTTTGCCTGCTCTGATACCAATTGAAAAAGTGGGGGTACAACAACCACACCCAATATTTCTCTTAGCAATCTGAATGGACAACCTCCAATATACTTTCTAGATAATCAACTAGACAGTCAGACTCAATCTAGATAAAAAGTATATCAAAGAGTTTATATCCCAATCTCTTGATTTGATATATACTCAAGCAAATCGAAATCTGCGAGTCTTTATCAAATACTAGAGAGATAACTTGGATGGTACCAAAGACCAATATCCAAGTGTCAATTAATTTAAATCAACAACCAAAAGGTCAGATATTCTAATTGATTGAACAACGCACAACCTGTGATATTTTAGTTATATAACAAAATATAATGCGGAAAAGAAATAACACAGACACCAGAATTTTGTTAAAGAGAAAACCGCAAATGCTGAAAAACCCCGGGACCTAGTCCAGATTGAACACACTGTATTAAGCCGCTACAGACACTAGACTACTCCAAACTAACTTCGCTCTGGACTGTAGTTGAACCCCAATCAATCTCACACTGATCCAAGGTACAGTTATGCTCCTACGTCTCTGATCCCAGCAGGATACTACGTACTTGATTTTCTTAGCTGATCTCAGCCACAACCAAGAGTTGATACGACCCAAAGTCGAAGACTTTAATAAACAAATCTGTATCACACAGAAAAGTCTATGGTAATAGATAAATCCGTCTCCCACGAATATACTTACGAGTTTTATTCCGTCTTTTGATAAATCAAGGTGAACATGAACCAATCGATAAACCATACTTATATTCCCGAAAAACAGCCTAGTATTATCAATCACCTCACAATAATCCTAATCGACGCAGCGAAAAAAGATATTGTTGAATCACAAACGATGAGACGAAGTGTTTGTGATTTCTTTTATATCTTGCCTATCAGAGATATCAATCTCAAGCTAATTATTACAATTGTACTCGTACGATAGAAACAACAAGATCAGATCACACAACTACGAGAAAGTAGTATCGGTCTGGCTTCACAATCCCAATGAAGTCTTTAAGTCGTTAACCTGGTTTAGAAGAAGAAACCAAAGGTTAAAGGAGAATCGACTCTAGCTTAACACAACTAGTATCACACATAAGGTGTGGGAATTAGGTTTCCCAGTTGCTAGAGTTCTCCCTTATATAGTCTTTCAAATCAGGGTTTGCAATCAATGTTAGCTTGGTAACAAAGCATTCAATATTCACCGTTAGATGAAAACCTGATTTAGATTCAAGATAATATCTTTCAACCGTTAGATCGAAAACTAGCTTGTTACACACAAATGAAATGCACGTTTCTAGGCTTGTGTAACCGTACCCAAACTTGTACATTTGTTGGTTCAACAATAGTCAACCAAATGGTTAGCCATATGATCACTTTCATATCAACCATATTCTTCTTCACCATAACTAGTTCAAGTGACTCGAATGAATTAGTTAGAGATTTGTTCAATTGCAAGGAAATCTTATGTAACTACACAAGACATAATCGAAGCAAAAACGATTTGATTTACTCGAATCATTTCGTGAACTTTATACCCACGGTTTGCATTTGCATTCCTTAGTTTATATAAGAATAAGTTCACAGACATCGTTTTTAGATATAACCTACTCAAGTTCGCGGACTGGGTTCGCGGACTTAAGTTCCCGGACGGAGTTCACAAACTCCAGCAGAAATTCTCGGGACGAGAACTTCCGCCAGTTCGCGGACTTGGCTCACGCCACCATGTCGGTTCTCTTGATCAACAAAGTTCACAAACTTCGGTTCAAGGAATAAAGACTTATACATACATGTGTTTCCACAACAATGCTTATATCCTCTAATGATCAACAAAGTTCACAAACTTCAATCATTGGAACATTCTTAGAGGACGTTGATATTCTATAGTTGTTATTCACAAACTATTTTTCGTCAAAGTAAGAAATTTCCAAAGTGATTGAAACTTGTCATGACTTTCGTCACTAGATAAAGATGAAATTGGTTAAAGTGAAAGCTTACCAACACATATTTCGAGAAATAGATAGGCGAGATAAACTCGGCTAGAAATAGCAAATGTGTATAATCTAAGTCTATATAGCAAAACGACTTTTGTCTCAAGATAGGAGATAAATAGACTTTTGAGTGATAGATAAGTTCAAGTCTCCACATACCTTTTAGTCGATGAAGATCCATCGGTTCCTTGAGTAGTACTTCGTCTTGTATGATGATTGCCATGGAGTTCTTGAGCTTAACTACACTTTCTATCCTAGTCCGAGACCTTAGCTATAGTAGACTAGAAATCAAGACTTATAGTTTTGATCACAAACATTGACAAACATGCTTGAGATAGAAACGCATGCGAGTTCGACCGAGCAATGCTCTAACAGAGGTTCACTCGGAAATGGAGGTATCCAGATCCAGAGAAGGATTGCTCAGATATTAAAAAATGGCAGAGAATACCGCAAGTTGAGTAAAAGAAGGCGTATGCGAAAGAAAACGACCCTCAGCTCATAAATAAGCTTAGGGATTTTACTCCAAAACTTTTATTGAGGTTCCTTCGGAGATAAAGGTATTCAGATTCAGAAAAGGTTTGATCATGAGCAAGCAAATAACAATAAAATAATAGCTTTTTAAGCTTTGAAAAGTGTTTTTAAAGGTGTTTCTTAACCACTTTTTGTAGATCCATAAGATTTCAAGATTTCTTCGAGGTTTAATACTCGAAAACTTGTCAACGAATGATAAATCTTCACTAGAAAGTGAGATCTATGCCTCTTATTCTTAGATATGATCTTCTAAAGAAGATCTAAAGAAAAAAAGATGATGAAATAACAAATATAATGAAAATCTAGAGCTTTTTGGTCCAGTTCGTTTCTAGCGCCAAACTGTGACTACCCTTTTCCCGTAGTCTACTTAATGTGTACAGCTCATCGAATCATATACTAAGTAGTATGGATACCTCAGTTGAACTGGTACTGTTGAGTAAGTAAAAGGTATGTTCGAAATAAGATCTACTCAGAAGATCATATACTAAGTAAGTAAAGATATTCGCAAGAGCAGATGCTAAGAAATCAAAGGTATCTCTATAATACAGAGACGAGTAAGCAAATAAGCTAAATAAAGAGATAACTCTGATGAACAGATAACTCAGAAAACAGAGATATCTCAGAATACAGAGATAACTCAGAAAACAGAGATAACTCGGTAAGTAAATATCTAAGAGAGAAGATAATGTAAGTGCATCTAAGTTATCAACACACAAGAGATTACGTGGTTCAGTTAATCTTAACCTACGTCCACTGGTAAAGATGATAAGTTTATTATTGATCTTGTTATATTTGGGTGGAAGAACTCCATTAAAGAAAGTATGAAGCTCTAGTAAATAAGAGAGAAATTAGAGAGATGAGTCTTTTCTCTAATCCTAGCTCAACCCAAAGTCCCCTTTTTTTGTTGGTGAAGCTTGGTATTTATAGCCTCTTTTGCTCCAGATATAGCTTTTCTGTCTTTGGGTACATCATATCCTGATATATCTTCCGTACCAATGGTACCTTAGTTCACCGCAAGCTTTATCCAATCGGACTCTGCCACCTCAGCTGATCCACGTTCCTTAGTAAAGATTGTACCTTCGTTGGCGCCCACCATCTCCAATCATACGATGCCACCTTAGCTTGCCCCACGTGCCATCGTGAACTGTGAAACCTCCGTACAAGTTGTACCTTCGTCGGCCGCGTACCTTCGCCAATCGGAGGATGCCACGTACTCTGGGCCCACGTGGTTGACGACTGTGCCTTTGTACTAAAAGTTGTGCAGACTGCTCAGCTACCTCTGACAGACAGACATACCCATGTACCTATACTACAACCTATTGCTTAATAATTAAGCAATCTTGGTAGTGATTTGGTGTATTCTGTTGTAGCGTACTTTGATACTCCAACCTTTAACATTGCGCCACACGTTGATAGAGATAACTTCATAACTTAGCATCCTAAGGAGAGATGTAGTGTGCGTTGTTGTAACATAATAAGTTGCTCCACCTCTAAAATTGTGCCATGCGGCACGGTATATTTTTGGTATCTACAGGTATAATTACTCTCCGCTGAAATGAGTGTTTTGCTGATGTAGTATATGGGCATTTCTCCTTGTCCTTGGTCTCGTACCAATACTGCACTCACAGCGTAGCTTGTTGCTGCTAAGTACAAGGTGAGAATTTCACCTTGCTCCGACTTCTGTAGGATGGGTACCGAAGTCAAATATTCCTTGATTTTTTGGAAGGCTTGCTCGCACTCCGTGGTCCACATGAACCTGCTTCCCTTCCTTAGTGTATCGAAAAATGCTTTGCATTTATCTGATGACCTTGCTATGAATCTTCCCATGGAAGCTAAGGTTCCATTTAGCTTTTGTACTCCTTTTAGTGTTTGTGGAGATGGCATTTCCATTATTGCTCTGACCCTTTCGGGGTCCACTCCTATTCCTCGCTTAGTTACCAAGTATCCTAGGAATTTTCCTGAGGTTACTCCGAACGTGCATTTCTACGGGTTTACCTTCATGTGAAAGCTTCTCATGGCTTTGAATATTTACCTTAGGTCTGATAGGTGGTGTTTTGCCTCTTTGCTCTTGACAAGCATATCGTCCAGGTAGACCTCCAGTATCTTGCTTATCCACGGCTTAAAGATTTTGTCTACCAATCACTGGTATGTTTCCCCCGCGTTCTTTAGTATGAAAGGCATCCTTATATAACAATACAAGCCTCGTGGGGTAAAGAACGCAGTATGCTCCTGGTCTTCTTCTGGAAGGGAGATTTGGTTGTAACCTGAGTATCCTTCCATGCCTCTGGTGACCTTCGGTTGCATTGACTAATTTGTCAATGTTTGGCAGTGGGTAGCTGTCTTTGGGGAAGGCTTTGTTGAGATTGCTAAAGTCGATGCAAATGCGCACGCCTCCGTTCTTCTTGGGCACAATCACCATGTTTGATATCCACGTGGGATACTTGACTTCTCGTATGAACCCTGCGGTTAGTAGCTTTTGTAACTCCTTTTCTACCGCTTCTTGGTAGATGTATGCCACCTTACGGATGCATTGCTTGAATAGTGGTATTTCTGGTTTGAGACGAAGGTGGTGAGAGACCAAATTCGGGTCAATTCCAGGCATGTCTTCCATTGACCACGCAAAGACATCTGCGTAGTCCCTTAATAGCCTTTGTAGTTGCATCTCTTCTTCCTCTTCAAGTAAAGTTCCGATGTTGATTTTCTTTGTTGGTTCCACCGGTGAGAAGGTTTGTTTCTGAGGACGTTGAGGAGTGATTTTATGTAATTGTCATTTGGCAGAGACGTTCGCCTCTGAAGTGGAGGTGCTTGTCTCCGGAACTGAGATGGGTTTGGTTACAAGTAAGGCTCCTTCCTTTACTTCTTTGGTGTTTTCCTGTGGTCTTTTTCTTTCGTGCTGTTGGGCAGCATCTCTTTCTTTGTTGAGTCTGACCACTGCTAGATTGCATAGCCTTGCGTCTTGCTGGTCACCTTTGATTTCCATTTCACCCATGGGTGTAGGGAATCGAAGGTACTGATGATATGTCGAAGTTGTTCCTCGTAATATATGGACTCATAGTCTTCCCATGATTACATTGTAGGGCGAAGGTGCTTCCCCCACACAGAACCTTATGTTGGTTACTAAGGGTCCTGCACGTACCTGCAAGACGATTTCTCCTTTTGGTCTAGAGACTGCTCCATTGAAACCGTATATTGTGCAAGTGGAAGAATCCATCTGCTCCGCTGTCAAACTCATACGTAGGTAGGGTTCGTAAAATAATACATTTAACGAGCTTCCCTCGTCAACGAGGACCTTCGTAACGTTCCATCTGTGTATTGGAAGAGTGATCACAAGTGGATCGTTGTGCATCTCGATCTCCTGATTGATGTCTTTTGTTGAGAATGTTAATGGCGTGGCCATCCATTCTTGTCAAGTTCTAGTAGGTGGTCCGTAGCTTGAAAACCTCATGGGTTTCTAACTTTCTTCTGTTTCGAGCTAACTCGAGGATGTCTTCGAGCAGTTCTTCTTGACCTCCGCTGGAGAAGGTGATCATGTTGATGTATTTGCCTTCTTGAGGTAGTTATACCCTTTTCTTCGGGGTCACCTCAGTTTTCGCTGGCCGTATTTGTATGTACTCCATGAATTTTCCTTCGTCTATGAATATCTGAATAGTGTTCCTTAGGTGATAGCATGTATCAGTTGTATGGCCATAGTACTGATGGTACTCGAAGTACTCCTTAGCCTCCTTCGTTTTCTCTGGTTGCTTTCCCCTAGTGTTAGGTTAAGGAAAGCCCTTCTTCGCTCCTTCCTTGCTTAGGATGTGGGAGAATGTGGTATTTAGCTTTGTGTAGATATTATCTACGAACTCGTCTCTTCCTTTTCCTCTACCTTTGCCATCTCCGTATTTTTATCTTTTTTCTCGAGAGCTGGTTCTGCCCCCGGTATCGTTTTGCCTTTTAGGTATCTCCGAGATTGGTTCCAGAGAGTTGGTTCGTTGCGGACCTGTTGTTGTCTTTGCTTGTGCCCTGGGGTTGTCCTTCTGGATTTCTTCGAGTCTGATGTAGCGGTTTTGGACAACCCTGAGCTCTCCTTCGGAATCAAGGGATCTGTTGTGAAGCTCCACGAAGATAGCTGAGGTTCTATCAAGTCCGTACTTATAGAAATTAATGTTAATTTCTGGATTGACTTTTCCAATTGCTTGGCACGTCTTCTGCCACCTGTCTGTATACTGCATTAATGTTTCCCGGGGTCCAATAGCTAGAGCAAATAGCTTATCTAACCCTTCCTTTGTTGATTTTTTATGCATGTATGTCTCCAAGAATACTGTAGACAATTGCTCAAAGGAGTCAATTGAGTTTGCTGGTAAATTGTCATACCACGCCAATGCTGATCCTGTCAAGCTTGCAGGAAAATACCTACAAAGTACTACCTCATCTCTTTCCCAATGGGAAAGGACACGAGTGTAGTATCGTAGGTGGGCTGCAGGATCAGAGGTACCATTGTAGGTCTGAAACGCAGGTACTGGGCATTTCGCACGGATAGGCTCCCTTAAAATGCGTAAAGACAACAGAGATGTTGTCGCTTCATGGAGCACTTCTTCTAGCCTTGCGCCTACATGGCCGGTTTTCATCCCTTGTATTTCTTTCTGCATCTTCTCCATTTCCTCCATAACCATGTTTACATTGTGAGCATCTCTGGAAAATGCCTCATCATAGTAGGATTGATAGGGCTCATAGGTTGAGTTCGTCTCGTCTGGATCGTGGTGTGTTCTCCTGGTCCCCTTAGGTGGGTTAGCCTTTGGTGGGTTAAGATCCGTCCTTCGTCTTCCTGAGATGGCTTCATTCTCATGCCTCTTTAACGGAGGGTGAGTTTGGGAACCTTCGATCTGCATATCCAACATATCTTTTAGGTTCTGGTTTTCCTAGGCCATCACGTGCACGGCATCCTCGTGTTCCTTGTTTCGTAGTAGCAAATCTGCTAGTTGTGCTGCCATTTGTTCTTCATTGTGGATTCCACCACCCTGAGGAGTGCTGTCGGCCGGATCCTCAAAGTTATCCACTCCTTATTCTATGACTGGTGCGTCTGGATCTATCTGGATCGGAGTTAGGTTTCCCAACCCTCGTCCCATAGGAACTAGGGTTATGGGTAACCCTGCGTTGGCCGCAGGTGTCTACGTGACATTAGAATGCTCCGGTAATGGCATGACGTAAAGTGGTTGTGCTCCCGATGTTTTCCCCATCCTTTCAGCAGGAATAAGCGGCTTGGTAGCAGCTGTTATTTTTGCTATTTCGCTTTGTCCGTCCTCTGCTTCGGTTCTTTGGTTTGCTTGAGACGACTTTTGAGATCTTCCTCTCGTGATTGCTGGTCGTGAACTTGTTGGTACATCAGCTGGTTTATACATGCCTTCAGTTTTTTATATCCTTCGGTCACAGAAAAACGACAAAAATCTGTTACTTGGGTGCCTTCGTAGCAATTAATGCTCTGACACAGAAGACGGCTAAGCAGCTTTTTCAGAAAAAGGACTGAAATGACGTCTTGGAGAGACAGATACTGACTTTTTTATGGTACCCTTGGAGAAAACAACCTTAAATGTTGAAATAATTAAAAACGGTACCAGATCTTTTCGAAAAATGGGGTATTAAATGCTAGAAAAGATTTTTGCTTCCTTCAACTCTCGCTGAGATTCCTCAGTGCTCAGAGGTACTCATATCTGAAGAATACTTTGTCGGAAAAGGTGTTTTAGTACAAAACAAAAGTTTTAACGTTTTGTGAGGGCATTTTTGTGAAAAATTTTGTAGATCTGTGAGATTGCTAGTCTTTAGAGGCTATAAACTCAAAGAACTTGCGAAAGCAATGGATGAACCAATCACTAGAAAGTGAGATCCATCGTTGTTGAACTCAGATCTCTTCGTTAAAGAAGATGCGTAAGTAAAATAAATGACGGAATATAAAAACTCAAGCTGGTGAGCAAAACCTTCTAGCGCCAAACTGTGACTACTCGTTTTCCCGTAGTCTAATTAATGTATACAGTTCGGAGAATCAGATACTAAGTAGTATCGGTGCCTCAGTTGAACTGTTGATGTTAAGTAATAAAAGATATCAAAGATCACAATAATAACAAAGAAAACTAATGTAAAGTAAATGCTACTAAGTTATCATGAGACACAAGATATTACGTGGTTCGACTTTCGTCTACATCGATGGGGTAATGAGTGATTTGTTTGTATTATGTTGTAGTGGTTACAAAAGATCTTAAATGCTTCCCAAAGTAATAAAGAGAACTCAAGTCGAAGTCATTACTTAAGTTCTAAACATTAAAGAGGTATAAGCTTAAAACTAGATATTCTTCTCCTAGGAATTGAATGCCCTTAGTTTGTTGGTGAGGCTTGGTATTTATAACCCCTTCTGCTCCAGGTATATCTTTGCTGCCTCTGGGTCCATCGTTTCCTGATATACCTTTCGTACATATAGTACCTTCGTTCGCCGCGTGCTTTCTCAAGTCGAACTCTGCCATCTCGGCTGACCCACGTTCCTTCGGGAACTTCCCAACCTTAGTACAGATTGTACCTTCGTTCACCGCCAACCTCTGCCAATCTGGTTCCGCCACATCATCTCTCTCCACGTGTTTCGATTATGCGTGTAGATAAGAGATTTGTGCATTTAATGTTGATTAGATATGTCATCTACCTCTGTCCCTTCGCCAGCTTCCTCCCCATATACTAGGCTTTTACTTCTTTCATCTTAGCCCTCGAGCCATCCTTTCTTGGGACAAGATAAATTAGATATATGAAGGTATCCTCTGTCACTTGGATTCCTCTGTATAGCGAGGGATACACAGTTATCTTGTATGCGACCACTGAGATCGTGACACGTGCTCCACAGAATATTGGTATTCACAGTTGGATTTACCAATTGATCGATTCAACGCACAACTTGTGATATTTCAATTATATAACAAAATATAATGCAGAAAAGAAATAACACAGACACCAAAAATTTTGTTAGCGAGGAAACCGCAAATGCAGAAAAACCCCGTGACCTAGTCCAGATTTGAACACCACAGTGTATTAAGCCGCTAAAAACACTAGCCTATTACAAAGCTGACTTCGGTCTGGAATGTAGTTGAACCCTAATCAATCTCACACTGATTAAAGGTACAACCATTCTCCTTATGTCTCTGATCCCAGCAGGATACTACGCACTTGATTCCCTTAGCTGGTGTCACCCACAACTAAGAGTTGCTACGACCCAAAGTCTAAGACTTGATAAACAACTCTGTATCACACAGAAAAGTCTATTGAATAGATAAATCTGTCTCCCAAAGATATACCTACGAGTTTTTGTTCCGTCTTTTGATAAATCAAGGTGAACAGGAATCAATTGATATACCAGACTTATATTCCCGAAGAACATCCTAGAAATATCAATCACCTCACAATAATCTTAATCGATTAACAAAACAACATATTGTGGAATCACAAACGATGAGACAAAGATGTTTGTGACTACTTTTCTATCTTGCCTATCGGAGATATAAATCTCAAGCCAATCTTACGATTATACTCAATCACGATAGAAACGGCAAGATCAGATCACACAACTACAGAGAAAATAGTTGGGTCTGGCTTTACAATTCCAATGAAGTCTTTTAGTCGTTAACCTACAGGGTTTCGTGAATAACCTAAGATTAAAGGAGAGTCGACTCTAAATTATACAACTAGTATCACATATGAGGTGTGGGGATCAGGTTTCCCAGTTGCTAGAGTTCTCCTTTATATAGATTTCAAATCAGGGTATGTGGATACTTGAACTTATCTATATAGAATATATCATACACATTTGACATTTCGAAAGGTATGTGGATACTTGAACTTATCTATCACTCAAAAGTCTATCTATTCTATCTCCTACTTCTTATGAGACAAAAAGTCGTATGCTATATAGACTATATCATACACATTTGACATTTCGACCTGAGCATTCATTGCTTATCTTTTATCTCGAAATCGTGTGTTGGTAAAGCGTTTCGCTTTGATCAAGTTTATCTTCACCTAGTGACGAAAGTCATGAAAAGTTTCAATCACTTTGAGAATTGCTCTGACGTGAATCGGTCTATGAATAACGGCTACATGGCGTTCTCTGAGAATGTCTCAATGATTGAAATGAGAGTTTAGATTACATAACCATGTATTCCTTGAACCGAAGCTTTCGAACTTTGTTGATCAAGAGAAATCGGAAGGATTGTGGAATTGGCTTGCCAAGTCCGCGAACCCAGTCCGCCGACTCAGTCCGCGAACTGTCGGAAGTTCTCGACCGAGAATTTCTGCTGGATTTTCCAAAACTCGTTTGTGTCTTAAGTCCGCGAACTCAGTCCGCGAACTGGCGGAAGTTCTCTTTCTGAGAATTTCTGCTGAATTTGGAAAACTCAACCGATTAACTTAAGTTCGCGAACTTGTTTGTGAATTTAAGAGGTTATGATCTAAAGATGTGCTCTGAACATGAAACATTAAATTACTAAGGAAAGCTTTATGCAAACCGTGTCTATAATGTTCATGAGCCGATTCAATCGAATCGAATCATCTTTGTTTCAATTGTGTAGTTACATAAGATCTCATAGCAATTGAACAACTCGTTAATTAGTTCATTTGAGTCAATTGAACTAGTTATGGTTAAGAAGAACAAGGTTAATATGAAATGCTCATATGGTTAACCTTTTGGGTTACTATGTTGAACCAACATACACGTACACGTTTGGGCATGGTTTTCACAAACCCAGTAAACGTATATCTCAAGTGTGTGTGACAAGCTAAGTTTTCGATCTAACGGTTGAGAAATATTATCTTGAATCTAAATCAGGTTTTCATCTAACGGTGAATAAGGATTGCTTTGTACCTAAGGCAAAACCCTGATTTGAAGGCTATATAAAGGAGACATCTAGCATTGTGAAAAACTAATCCCCACACGTCTGTGTGATACTAGCGCGCTCGCTAGAGTCGATTCTCCTTTAACCTTTGGTTTTCTTCTCTTAAACCGGGTTAACGACTTAATGACTTCATTGGGATTGTGAAGCCAGACCGATACTACTTTTATCGTAGTTGTGTGATCTGATCTTGCATCTTCTATCGTACGAGTACAATCGATTGATTGGCTTGAGATCGTGAGAGTTCTCCGATAGGCAAGATAAAGAAGTCACAAACATATTTGTCTCACTGTTTGTGATTCCTCGACAAACTTCCTGTGTAGTCCGGAAGGATTGTAGAGAGGTGATTGATTAATCTAGGCTGTTCTTCGGGAATATAAGACTGGATTATCAATTGGTTCCTGTTCACCTTGATTTTATATCTTAAGATGGAACAAAACCTAGGGTTTATCTGTGGGAGACAGATTTATCCTTTGATAGACTTTTCTATGTGAGACAGATCTTTTTATTATCAAGTCTGTGATTTTGGGTTGCAGTAACTCTTGGTTGTGGGTGAGATTAGCTAAGGGAATCAAGTGCGTAGTATCCTGCTGGGATCAGAGGCGTAGGAGTACAACTGTACCTTGGATCGGTGGGAGACTGATTGGGGTTCAACTATAGTCTAGTCCTAAGTTAGCTTGGAGTAGGCTAGTGTCTGTAGCGGCTTAATACAATGTGTATTCAATCTGGACTAGGTCCCGGGGTTTTTCTGCATTTGCGGTTTCCTCGGTAACAAAATTTCTGGTGTCTGTGTTATTTCTTTTCCGCATTATATTTTATATAATTGAAATAATACATGTTGTGCGTTCGTGATCATCAATTGAAAATCCAACATTTGGTTGTTGATTGATATTGATTGATCCTTGGACATTGGTCTTTTGTACCGTCTAAGCTATTCCTTTTATTTGATAAAGACTCATTATTGTTTTTAGCTTGAGTAAAAATCAAATCCAGAGAGAGATATTAACTCCTTGAGATACTTTTATCTAGATTGAGTCTAACTGTCTAGTTGATTCTCTAGCAAAGTATTTCGGATTTAGTCCATACAAATTGCTAATCAAAATATTGGGTGGTGTTGTTAGACCCCCGCTTTTTCAATTGGTATTAGAGCAGGCAAACACGTTTAAGACCTAACAAGTCCGTGTTTGTAGCGATCTGACTCTATGGACAAGAGTACTATCTCTGACAATGCAACATCAGTACAGGACTACTCAGATAAGTTTCAAAAATATGAAACCACTGAGGAAAACTCCTTCTCGTCTCCTTCAACCGAATATGAATCCAACTGGAGGAAATCTCTTGATGAACAGTTGGATGATCTTTCGGATGATAGTGATTCTGAAGAAGGACATAGTCTTGATGAGGAAGTTTCTCAATACATCAAGTTGTTTAATCGTGAATTGAAGGAAACAAGGACAACTGCTTGCTTAAGAAAGTATATGAGTCCTCTCTGTCAAGAAAACAGAAAATTGAGAAAACTCTTCAAAGGTTATGATGGTGGATACAAACTGTTACAATCTACCGTTAAATATCATGAAGAAGAGGTTCGCTCAAAAAATCTGAATGTGATAATCTTCTTCGTAACCTCTTTATATTAAAAGAGAGACTTGCCGAAAGTGAAGTAAGATATGAATCTCAACAGAAGTATTTCAATGACAAAGAACGCAGTCTTCTTCTCAGAGAAAAGTCATTGGAAACCAAACTCAGTGCTGCTCTTAATAAGGTAAAATCACAGGAAGAGAATCTAAATAGGTTCGGTTCTAGCTCTACAAAACTGTCTTCTATGCTGGGAGCCTGTAAAAAACATCATGATAAACGTGGTCTGGGATATAAAGAAATAGACGCTCCTAACAGTGGTAAGACTAAGTTTGTTAAAGCTGTTAATATTTCTCCATGTGAAGAACCTGTGTCAGCTTGCAAAAACAAGGATTCTACCTCTTCTAAATCTGCTCAAAAGAGAACTACTGAACGTAGGTCCTTTAATTGCTATTACTGCGGAAACAAAGGACACTCTGAGCGAAGGTGTCGCCTTCGGATTAGGAATGAAAAACTTCACAGCATTCTTACTTGGATGTCTAAAGAAGTTGTTAAACCTATATCACAGATTGGAATCATTCCTGTCCGGCCTCAAGGAAAATACTGTGATAGGGCTTTTCCTAATTATGTATTCAAACCGAAGGTTACTACAATGGTGGAAGGAAGAACAAAAAAAGTGTGACAGATGTTGTAAATCAATCTGGAAGGAGAAAAAGGAACATGAGAAAGAAAAACGAGTCAAGTTCCCATAATGTTCTCAAAAAGGACCGTGAATCCAAGACTTCCAATTCAGACTTCTTACATGTGAACAATCGAGTCTCTGATCTTAAGATTCACATAAACAGACTGAGACAGAATATCAAGAAAACATGGAATGATGTTAAAACAGGTACTTCTAAATCTTCTCTTGATAATGCTTCTTCAACTAAACCAGGTAGTTTGTTAAACACCGATGAAAAGAAAAAGAAGAAGTGAATAATGATGAGCAAGATGCTCATGTTATTACTACCTGACATGTTCATGTTGCATCTCTTTTTAATTATTATTTTTTTGTTAAAAAGGGATGCTCATGGTTCTCAGGAGTTTCATCTTGAGAAAACTCTCAGGATTATACTGCATTCGATGTTACTTATTCCGTTTTCTCCTCAACATCTATTTCTCTTTATCTATGGGCTTCTTTGGTCTATCATAGGCCCGTTTCTCTAGTACACGCACCAACCCTCACGAACGTCTTGTTTCCTAGGTTTTGATGGAATCCCTTATTTTTATAATGTGTTCCAGAGGTGCAAAAAGATTTTCTAAAAAGTCTTTGTGGTGCACAATGGAGGGAAACAACAAGGTTGATGATGTTGAGCTATGTCCTATTGATATTTCCTGCTTTCATGCTCTTGATCATGAAAACGAAGACAAACTTCCAGTTCATATTTCTTCACAACTGGTAGGAAATCTTCTTGGAGACTTCAAGGTCGTTCGCGAACAACTTGGTATCGCAACACGAAATCTAGACTACCTAAAAGACGAACTAAGGAAGGAAACTGAGGAACTTTCTCTTGTTCAATCCCTGGTTGCAGACAAGATTTAGTCTTTCGTCTGATCTTAGTTCTAGTTGTTTGCCTAGTATGTCTTCTTTTTGGAATAGTTGGAAGAATAACTAGTGCTTTGAATAGCGATGATTGTGACTACACATAGCTATTTTTGTTTTCATCTTCTTATGTTATTTTTTAGGTTTATTGGTATTAAATTCTAAAAATATTTGGAGAATGATGTTATTGCAGTATTGATCTTTATGATTTTGTGATATTGCAATTTGTTTATGGGATATGCATTATTTACGTCTGTGAACTTGAAGGTCCCATATTGAGGTCAAAAGTAAAGTCGTTCATGAATTAGTATTCATATTTATGAAAGGACGAATGGACTTTTGATAATTACAAAAGTTATGCCTATGCAGTCATGTATTTGATGGAAAATATGATGATATCTTTTGTTTGACAAGGATAAAGTCTATTATATCGTTATGATGGAAAATAGAATAGATCCTTGTATGTTATTTACGGTATTGATCTTCATTGATCCATCATGTTATGTTTTACCGTGAAAGCTCCATTGAGTGTCTTATGTTTAGCATGATACAACTAAGTCGAGTATTCTTATTGGCTTGTTGGTTGTTCCATAAGATGCTATATGTCGATCATTAGAAACTAAATTAATCAACCACTTTGGTTATTTAGTTTGTACTCCATAAGTCTTCTTTATTATGTCGATTACATGTACGGTTAAGGTTGTCATATTCTATGATGAACTTAGTCGGGGTTCTATAAGTTCTCTTATGTTGAGCGCAAAATAATTAAATTGATTACTTCGATGATTAGTTTGGTTGTTTGTATTCCAATTAGATTAATTATAGGTTCTCTTGTAATTAATCTAGTTGAGACTTCCATATATTCCACAAATTCTTGTGTTGAGTATATGAACGGCTATACTAATCATGTTCTATTGGTTAATGTAGTCGTATATTCCGTAAGGTTTTCCTTATGTTGAGTATGTGAACTATTAAGTTAGTCATCTCCGTATGATTACCTTAGTCGTAGCTCCGTAAGTTTACTTATGTTGAACACTTTCAATTAAATTGATCACTTTTGTGGTTTGATTTAGTTGCGTTTTCAATTGAATTAATCATGGGTTTACTTGTGATTAATTTGGTTGAGATTTGGATATAGAAAATCATTCCTATGGTTTTTGGTGTCCAATTAAAAAATCCTTCTTTTCCTTCGAAATTAAGGTCGCTCTTGTTGTTCTTTCGGGAATGACATTAAATGGGGGAGAGTTCTTTTGAAATTGTGCTTAATTGTAATATCTTGCAGGGTGTGCGGCTGTGGAATTTTATAGGGGCTATCTTGTATCTTAGAACTCCTTGATGAATGCATTTAGCTTCGGCTTTATGATTGCATCTAAATTAAGTTGGTATGTATTTTTGTTTTAGTCTATGAAATGTCTCTTGTGGAAATTTCATTATGATCCCGTTCTTGTACCTTTGCCAATTATTGACAAAAAGGGGGAGAAATATTGTAGTTCACACTACAAATACATATGGTTTTCGGATCATTGTGTAAGGGGGAGTGGTTTCCATGATCGAGACGGAGTATTGACTAAGGGTAAGTGATACATATCACCGTAGTATTATTGTTAAAGTCGTGATACAGTTGGACTTTGATACTACATAATAATATTATGACACTGTATAATAATGATCGACAATCTCGATTTCTCTCATTGTTATACCTACGGATCTTCAACAACGGTGATGCTAAACTTAAAACCTTTGGGATCATTGGAGTACTTGGAAGGACGAAGATTTCAGGGAACGTTGACAATTAGACTATGGAATAGGAGCCACTAAAGTTTATCTTTTTTGTATTCCATATGTATTAATAGTTTTGTCACTAAAATTGACAAAGGGGGATATTGTTAGAGCATAGCTCGGTCGACCTCGCATGCGTTGCTATCTCAAGCATGTTTGTCAATGTTAGTGATTAAAACTATGAGTCTTGATTTCTAGCCTACATAGCTAAGTCTCAGACTAGGATAGAAAAGTGTTGTTGAGCTCAAGGACTTCATGGCGATTCATCATACAACGACGAAGATCTATACAAGGAACCGTGGAACTTCATCAATAAAAAGGTATGTGGAGACTTGAACTTATCTATCACCCAAAAGTATATCTATTCTATCTCCTACTTCTTATGAGACAAAAAGTTGTATGCTATATAGACTAGATCATACACATTTGACATTTCGAGATGAGCATTTATTGCTTATCTTTTATCTCGAAACCGTGTGTTGGAAAAGCGTTTCGCTTTGATCAAGTTTATCTTCACCTAGTGACGAAAGTCATGAAAAGTTTCAATCACTTTGAGAATTGCTCTGACGTGAACCGGTCTGTGAATAATGGCTACATAGCGTCCTCTGAGAATGTCTCAATGATTGAAATGAGAGTTTAGATTACATAACCATGTATTCATTGAACTGAAGTTTTCGAACTATGTTGATCAAGAGAAATCGGGAGGATTATGGAATTGGCTTGCCAAGTCCGCGAACCCAGTCCGCAGACTCAGTCCGCGAACTGTCGGAAGTTCTCGACCGAGAATTTCTGCTGGATTTTCCAAAACTCGTTTGTGTGCTAAGTCCGCGAACTGGCGGAAGTTCTCTTTCCGAGAATTTCTGCTGAGTTTGGAAAACTTAACCGATTAACTTAAGTCCGCGAACTTGTTTGTGAACTTAAGAGGTTATGATCTAAAGATGTGCTGTGAACATGAAACATTAAATTACTAAGGAATGTTTTATGCAAACCGTGGCTATAATGTTCATGAGCCGATTCAATCGAATCGAATCATCTTTGTTTCAATTGTGTCTTGTGTAGTTATATAAGATCTCATAGAAATTGAAAAACTCTTTAACTAGTTCATTTGAGTCAATTGAACTAGTTATGGTGAAGAAGAACAAGGTTAATATGAAATGCTCATATGGTTAACCTTTTGGGTTACTATGTTGAACCAACATACACGTACACGTTTGGGCATGGTTTTCACAAACCCAATAAACGTATATCTCAAGTGTGTGTGACAAGCTAAGTTTTCGATCTAACGGTTGAAAAATATTAGCTTGAATCTAAATCAGGTTTTCATATAACGGAGAATAAGGATTGCTTTGTACCTAAGGCAAAACCCTGATTTGAAGGCTAAATAAAGGAGACATCTAGCATTGTGCAAAACTAATCCCCACACGTCTGTGTGATACTAGTGCGCTCGCTAGAGTCGATTCTCCTTTAACCTTTGGTTTTCTTCTCTAAAACCAGGTTAATGACTTAAAGACTTCATTGGGATTGTGAAGCCAGAACGATACTACTTTTATCGTAGTTGTGTGATCTAATCTTGCGTCTTCTATCGTACGAGTACAATCGATTGATTGGCTTGAGATCGTGAGAGTTCTCCGATAGACAAGATAAAGAAGTCACAAACATCTTCGTCTCACTGTTTGTGATTCCTCGACAAACCGCCTATGTAGTCAGGAAGGATTCTAGAGAGGTGATTGATTAATCTAAGTTGTTCTTCGGGAATATAAGACCGGATTATCAATTGGTTCCTGTTCACCTTGATTTTATATCTTAATACGGAACAAAATCTGTGGGAGACGGATTTATCCTTTGATACACTTTTCTTTGTGAGACAGATCTGTTTATTATCAAGCCTGTGATTTTGGGTTGCAGCAACTTTTGGTTGTGGGTGAGATCAACTAAGGGAATCAAGTGCGTAGTATCCTGCTGGGATCAGAGGCATAGGAGTACAATTGTACCTTGGATCGGTTGGAGACTGATTGGGGTTCAACTATAGTAAAGTACGAAGTTAGCTTGGGGTAGGCTAGTGTTTGTAGCGGCTTAATACAGTGTGTCTTCAATCTGGACTAGGTCCCGGGGTTTTTCTGCATTTGCGGTTTCCTCGTTAACAAAATTTCTGGTGTCTGTGTTATTTCTTTTCCACATTATATTTTATATAATTGAAATAATACAGGTTGTGTGTTCCTGATCATCAATTGGAAATCCAACCTTTGGTTGTTGATTGATATTGATTGATCCTTGGACATTGGTCTTTGGTATCGTCCAAGTTATTCCTTTTATTTGATAAATACTTGCTATTGTTTTTAGCTTGAGTAAAAATCAAATCAAGAGAGAGATATTAACTCCTTGAGATACTTTTATCTAGATTGAGTCTAACTGTCTAGTTGATTCTCTAGCAAAGTATTTCGAAGTTAGTCCATACAGATTACTAATCGAAATATTGGGTGGTGTTGTTAGACCCCCGCTTTTTGAACATGTGCCACAAGTTTTTAGTGAAAAGGGAACCGATCCTATGGACATGTGCAATAAATACAAGTAGTTACCATAAGTATGTGGGGAACCGATCCTAGAGTCAACCGATTTTTTGGAAAGCTAGTGTGACTATGCACAGTACTCACATGGAGGTAGAACCGAAACTTGTTTTGATAGAACTGTGAAACCCATGATTTGTGTTTGAGTGTTTTTAATCAATCACATAATTCTTGAAAGTCAGATGAACCAATTCTAAACTCGTTTGGAAGTGCGGCAAATCGGTTTCAAGATTGTAAGTATGAAAGAGGACTTACAAAGTAATAATGTCGATATACTTTGAACATGTGCAGTAACGCTTATCTTTTATTGTTCAAAGATATTCCTTAATAGCTAAAGGAAAATCACGTATCGAAAGACAAGTTGAGAATCTTTTAATTAAGGTTTTTAATTTTATTTTTGAAAAATGAAAATTGGTAATGTGCATTTACTAATTGTAGATTTTCGAAGAGATTTTCGCTCAATGTTTGGACAAAGCATTTCCAGGAATTTTGGAAACCGAATCTGGAATATATTGCATATCTTGAGAATATTTTCGTTTTTGGAAATTCCTTGGTGTCGAAACTTCCTTTGTCTATAAATATCAAAGTTTACATTTCTAGCAAACTAATCCTCAGAGCCAGCAAAACTACCTAGTTGTGTTGTCACTGGTGGAGCCGCCTATTCGGAGAGGAAAGTAACCTAATTAGGCGAAATCTCTTACGACCGCTCGGTTTAAAGACTTCTTTGGGATTGAGAAGCTCTATTAGTACCGTTGGTGGTAAACTAGATAATTGCGGTTTATTATTAGTTTTCGATTGATTTGATTGACTAACGGTTGTTGAACTCTGATTGCACCTAGTTTGTTTATGCTTGAGAATCTTCTCTTCTGATATAATATTCACTCAAACTAGATCGATATTTCGACGGGGATCTTTAGACTGTTTATAGTTCTAAAGAGGTCTTGTGATAATCCATTGTTAACAGACTCCGTTCTGTGCGTGATTGATCATAAGAGATTCAAGTTGATTGTGTGCAGGTGTTTATTGAAGATCTAAGAAGATTTGAAGACAAAGATGAAAAAGCGTGGGTCTAACAACACCACCCAATATTTCGCTTAACAATCTGTATGGACTAACTCCGAAATACTTTGCTAGAGAATCAACTAGACAGTCAGACTCAATATAGATAAAAGTATCTCAAGGAGTTAATATCTCTCTCTTGATTTGATTTTTACTCAAGATAAAAACAATAGCGAGTCTTAATCAAATACAAGGAATAGTTGGACGGTACCAAAGACCAATGTCCAAGGATCAATCAATATCAATCAACAACCAAAGGTTAGATTTCCAATTGATGATCACGAACGCACAACCTGTATTATTTCAATTATATAAAATATAATGCGGAAAAGAAATAACACAGACACCAGAAATATTGTTAACGAGGAAACCGCAAATGCAGAAAAACCCCGGGACCACAGAATGAGTTGCTATCACTATTCAAAAACAATAGGATCCACCTAATCAATCTAGGTTTCGTATCCTTCTTAGACAAAAGATATTTCAAAGCAGCATGATCAGTATATATTACGATCTTAGAACCTAAGAGATAGGGTCTAAACTTGTCTAAGGCAAACACAATGGCTAACAGTTCCTTCTCCGTAGTGGTATATTTCAACTGGGCATCATTTAGAGTTTTGCTAGCATAGTAAATTACATGAAGTAACTTGTTTTCTCGCTGACCTAGCACAACAC
Organism: Papaver somniferum; assembly: GCF_003573695.1. NCBI lineage: Eukaryota > Viridiplantae > Streptophyta > Magnoliopsida > Ranunculales > Papaveraceae > Papaver > Papaver somniferum. Next base: position 168,100,984 of record NC_039364.1, on the reverse strand, counting down.
CAATAGCATAATCTGAAGCATCGCACATGATTTCAAAGGGTAGGTTCCAGTTGGGTGCCTGGACTATGGGGGCGGTAGTGATTAAAGTTTTAAGCTTCTTGAAAGCCTCTAAACAAGCATCATCAAAGACAAACTTAACATCTTTTGCAAGCAAATTGCAAAGAGGTCTAGAAATCAAGCTAAAATCCTTAATGAATCGACGATAAAAACCAGCATGCCCTAAGAATGACCTAATACATTTTACGGTTTTTGAGACCGGTAAAGTTTTAATAAGGTCAACTTTGGCTCTATCTACCTCTATACCCTTTGAAGATATGATATGCCCTAGAACAATTCCTGAACGAACCATGAAGTGACATTTCTCCCAATTAAGCACTAAATTCTTTTCCTTACACCTAATCAAAACTAATGACAAATGATGCAAGCACTCATCGAAAGACAAACCAAACACTGAAAAATCATCCATAAAGACCTCTAAGAACCGTTCTACCATGTCAGAAAATATGCTCATCATACAACGCTGAAAGGTCGCAGGGGCATTACATAGGCCGAAAGGCATGCGTCTATACGCAAAGGTACCAAAGGGACATGTAAAAGTGGTTTTCTCTTAGTCTTCTGGGGCAATAGGAACCTGATTATAACCGCAGTATCCATCTAAAAAGCAATAATGGCTACGTACAGCTAATCTCTCTAGCATTTGGTCGATCAAGGAAAGGGGAAAGTGGTCCTTCCTAGTGACCTTGTTCAATTTTCTATAGTCAATACAGACACGCAAACTCATGGTCATTCGGGTTGGGATTAACTCATTGTTATCATTCTGGACTACAGTAATACCGGATTTCTTGGGAACAACCTGAACGGGGCGGACCCACTTACTGTCTGAAATGGGGTAGATAATGCTTGCATCTAACAGCTTCAGAACCTCGGTTCGAACAACTTCTTTCATATTAGGGTTCAGTCGACGTTGCATCTCCATAGAAGGTTTGGTGTCACTCTCTAAATAGATATGATGCATACAATCAATAGGACTTATACCCTTAATGTCTTCTATGGTCCACCCTAAAGATTCCTTGTTATTCTGAAGGACAGTCACTAGCCTACTTTCCTGATCACTATCCAAGTCGGATGCTATAATCACAGGTAAAGTTTCAGAGGGGCCTAAAAACACATACTTCAGGGTATCTGGTAATAGTTTAAGGTCCAACTTGGGAGGCTTTTCCAACAAAGGAACTAGGGTAGACTCGGGAACGGGTAAAGGTTCGAACTTAGGTTTCCATCCATTACTAGTGTCTAACAAAGGGGTTGAATATAACAAATCATTCACCTCATTAATCACATCATCATCATCAAAATCAATCCCAAAGTGAGCTAGGAATTTCTCTAATGGATCTTCTATCAAAGTGTTTGGTAATGACTCCTCTACTAAGGTGCCTATCATGTTCACCTCTTCTACGCTCGAGTCATCCAGTTCCTGGGGTAGCTTACTAATGTGAAAGATGTTCAGCTCAATAGTCATATTACCAAAAGACAAATTCATAATACCAGTTCGACAGTTAATGATCGCATTGGATGTTGCTAAAAATGGGCGACCTAAATCACCGGTATCTGGTTCTCTGGGTCGGGGACAGGTTGGGTATCTAGGATAACAAAATCCACTGGATAAATAAACTTGTCGACCTCAATAAGAACATCCTCGATCATACCACGAGGAATTTTAACGGACCTATCAGCTAACTGGAGTGTCATCTGGGTAGGTTTCATCTCACCAAGTCCTAGCTTAAGGTACACATGGTATGGAAGTAAATTCACACTAGCTCCTAAGTCAAGCAAAGCTTTCTCAACACGGTGTTTACCTATTGTGCAAGAAATGGTAGGGGACCCTGGGTCTTTATACTTAGGAGTAGTGGTATTCTGAATAATGGAACTCATGTGACTAGATATGAAGACTTTCTTTTGGACATTAAGCTTACGCTTTCGTGTACACAAGTCCTTAAGGAACTTGGCATAAGCCCGAATCTGCTTAATCGCATCCAACAATGGTACGTTTATAGTAAATGCTTAAAAACCTCTAATATATCATTAAAGTTGGACTCCCTCTTAGTCGGAACTAGCAGTTAGGGAAACGGGGCTCTGGGAACAAAGCCGGGGTCAGCAGGACCCTCATTGGTCTCTTTGGAGACTCTATCAGTCTTCTCATTCTCTGGCTCAGAAGGGTGAACTACAGCATGTTCACTATTAGGCATGGAAACCTTGTTGTCTATCTCTCTACCGCTCCTAAGGGTTTTAATAGCATTTACATGATCGGATGGTCTTTCACCTATTTCATTAATTCCTCTAGGGTTTGGTTGAGTTTGCCTAGGAAACTTACCTCTTTCTCTTAATGACTCATTTATATGACTAACCTGGGTTTTCAACTCGGAAATAGCCTGAAAGTTAGCCTGACCTATTCTCTTATTTTCTTCTAAACCTTGAGCAACAGATTGCTGAAACTACATAGTGTTACGAGTTAACAAAGCAAGAGATCATTCTAAACTCATAATCTTCTTATCCGAAGGGTTCTGAAACTGTGTCTGGGCTGAAGGATTCTTAGGATAGCCAAAACCTGGGGGAGCTTGAGAGTTACTAGACTGACCTTGATTCTGGCCCTTAGACCAAGAAAGGTTGGGATGGTTTCTCCATCCAGGGTTATAGGTTTCTGAATAAGGGTCAAACTTCTGACGGTTATCGAATCTAGTGTTGTTATAAAGAGCATTGGCTTGCTCTTCAACAGTATGGTCTTCCCAAAAAGGCTCTATTCTACCACTAGAATGACCTAATTCCAACACTTCTAACCTTTTGGCTATGGATGCTATTTTAGCATATGACTCATAGGATCCTTCTACCCTATTGACATTTCCTCTACTTAGAAGAATTTTTTTCTGGGGTTCCCTATTATTTTCCCATTGTTGGGTCTTATTGGCGATTTCATTCAAAAATGTCATCGCCTCATCAACAGTTTTATTCTCAAACCCACTTGTGCATAAGGACTCAACCATGGTTGTTGTTGAATAATCTAAACCCTCGTAGAGGATATGAACTAACCTAACCTTCTCTAAACCATGATGAGGACATTGAGATATTAAGTCATTGAACCTTTCTAAATACCTATATAAAGATTCTCCCTCTTGTTGAGCAAAAGTAAAAATTTGTGTCCTAATAGACGATGTTTTGTTCCTTGGGAAAAACTTATGTATAAAGGCAGATGTAAGCTGTTCATAGGTTTCAATTGACTCATAATCCAAACTATAGAACCAAGATTTGGCTTTATCTTTTAAGGAAAAGGGGAATAACCTAAGTTTCAGTGCATCATCACTAAGGTTTTTAATCTTCAGAGTACTACATACTTCCTCAAATTCCCTAACATGAAAATAGGGTTATCATTCTCTTTTCCTAAAAAGGTTGGGAGCATCTGTAAAGTCCCAGGTTTGAGTTCATAATTTGCCTCGGTTTCATCTAACTTGATACAAGACGGACGAGAGGTCCTAGTTGGGTTCAATAAAGCTTTTAAAGTTGCCATTTCTGGCACTACCAAAGGACTAGGAGTACTTTCTTCACAAAGAAGCAGATTCTCAAAACTGAAGTTTCCAAAAACGGGGCTCTCTAAAGAAGAGTCTTCGAGCTCCCCGCCTTCACAAGATGAACTACTAGGTTTATCACTAATCAGACGACCTAGAGTGTTTCTTTTCCAAGCCCGTTCTCTAATGACCTCGGGCATACACTAGAAAAACAAAACTAAAACGAAAAGCCCTAAAAGGGAAGGGAAGTTCTATGCAAACACAAACAAGGCTGACTCCACCACAGCAAACCTACTGAATTCTAGCAAACAAAAAGCATGATGGCTCCACTTAGATTGTTTCTGGACCAGATTTTAATCCTTCGAAAGGGAATTCGTTACAATTTAACCAAACCCTTATGGAAACAGTCCGAGTCAAAGTAAGTTGAATTGAGGCGAGGGAAGCTCAGTGGAGCTTTGATACCCAAGGCATCACCGCTATCACAAGGCGGCGCAGTCACGCATTCAACTCACAGAAACCATCATGAACTTCGAAGTATGCTAAAAGAGTAACCAATATTTTTCGAACGAATTTCCTACTAAGATCGTTACCCT